>NC_135392.1:19580000-19912500 GCF_051989625.1 Stigmatopora argus | reverse complement strand
TCTGGGAGAATGAATGGGAGAATCTCTCTTAAGGTAGAAAAAATGGTTAAGAATGCCCAGAAAAGTGTTCCAAAAGCGGAGTAATAGTTTTTAAAACAGCATTTAATGATTAAATACAAATACTGGAGCTTTTCAGACATTAATTGGGGGTGATTTTCCCGGGGGAAAGACAGCTATAAACCTCGGCGCGACCAAATGCGACGACCATTTGCGAAACGGCCTAAATTTCACTAAAACGGGGTAAAATACGCACGTATTGATGAAATACAAATACCGGAGCTTATCAGACATGACTCGGTACCGGGCTCTGGGGGTGATTTTCCCGGGGGAAAGACAGCGATAAACGTCGGCGCGACCAAATGCGACGATATGCGACCAGTCGCAAAAGTGCCAAAAATGCACTAAAATGCGGTAAAATCAACACTTAGTGATGAAATACAAATACTGGAGCTAAAATGACAGTCGATGGCAGCAGCTGATGTGTAAAATGAGTGCTCTTATTTCTCCCAGAGAGAATGAAGGTTCATTGGACGCCTATGACAGTCGATGGCAGCAGCCGATGTGTTAAATGAGTGCTCTTATTGATATTTTGATATTAGATATTTAGATCGTTTCAACAGTATTTAGATCGTTTCAACAGTATTTAGATCGTTTCAACAGTATTTAGATCGTTTCAACAGTATTTAGATCGTTTCAACAGTATTTTGACTCTAAATACTGTTGAAGCGATCTAAATACTGTTGAAACGATCTAAATACTGTCTAAATTTTAGACAGTATTTAGATTTTTTCAACAGCTAAAAGTATACTAATACTTTTATTTGTTTGATAAAAATGACCATCTAATCTAAAGTGTTTCAACATTGCAAGTTCTCCCAGAGAGAATGAAGATTCATTGGACTGCTTCAATAAAAACACCATCTGTGAATTTGCTCTTTATTAAATTGACAGTAGGTGGCAGCAGCCGATCAGGCGACCAAAAGACCGACGACAAAAAAGACCTGCGACAAAAAAAGACCGGCGACCCAAAGACCGACGACCAAACTTCCGGGCGACCTAAAGACCGCGACCAAAAGACCGGCGACCAATCGACCGCACACGGTTCAGAACAATATGTCATGGTGGGCAGCAATGTTAAAAGTGGATAAAAGGTTACTTTAAAGTTACAGAACAGTAATCTAAAGGAAGGAAGAAATTACAGATTATAGTACTGTATAGTGAGCAGTTAGCGACATCTAGTGGTTAATCATTGTAGCACGTTCTCAGTTCTACCCATTATGCTACGCGCGTAGATTCCTACTTGAAATATGAAGCATGAAATGGATATGATTCAGATTATAAAATAATGTATATAATTTTTTCATTCATTCATTCATTTTTCATACCACTTACACTCAAGGGTTGTGGGTGTTGCTGGAGCCTATGGGTTAGGATTATAGTTAGGTTGGGGTTTCCCCTGCCTGGTACCCATAGTTGGTTGGGATAGGCTCCAGCAACCCGTGACTATTGTGAGGAAAACCGTACGGAAAATGCATGAATAAAATATGGTTTGAGGGTCTTAGTACTTAGCACTTACGTTGTACAGTGAGAGAGGAAAAAAAACTGACACAAAAAGTAGTGTTAGGTCACAGTATGTTTCATATATGGCGTTACATTAGAAGTCTTCATCTTCTTCTGCTTATCAGAGGTCGGCTTGCGGGAGCAACAGCTTCAGCAGGGAAGCCCATACTCACTTCTCCGCAGCCACTACTGAAGAGCTGCTTCAGGGATGATCCCAGCCAGGAGACAGTCTCCCTAGCGTCTCCTGAGTTGGAACACATCATCAGGGAGGCATCCAGGAGGTATCCCCAAAAAGATCCCAGGGGCATCTAATCTGGCTCCTCTCAATTCGGAGGAGCAGCCCATCCCGGATGATTGCGCTTCTCACTTTATCTCTAAGGGAGGGTCTGGACATCCTGCGGAGGAAACTCATTTCAGCCGCTTGTATCTGCGATTTTGTTCTTTCGGTCACGACCCACAGCTCCTGACCATAGATGAGATTAGGAATTTAGATCGACCATTAAATAGAGCTTCACCTTTCGGCTCAGCTCCTTCTTCACCATGCAGATTGATGCAGAATCCACATCACTGCCGCACCAGTCCCCATGTTGATCTCCCGCTCAATTTTATACCTCACTTGTGAACAAGACCCTAAGATACTTAAACTCCTCCACTTGGGGAAGAACCTCATCCCAGACCCACCATGCCACCTTTTCTCAAATGAGGACCATTGTCTCAGATTTGGTGGTGCTGATTCTCATCCCGACCACTTCACACTCAGTTGCAAATCGTTTCAGTGAGTGTTGGAGATGAGGCCTGATAAAGCCAACAGAACCACCATGCAATACTGAGGCCACCAAACCGGAACCCCTCAACGCGACAGATCAGACCTGGGCAATTAATTCCACAAAGGGCTGCACTGGGTGCAGGTTTTCGTTCCAACCGTGTTGGTGTTTTGTAAGCCAATTTATGATTCATTTGAGTGCCCCCCCATTCCAATAAATATGGAATCAAGCAATGTTGACAAATGACTTCATTCGTACTGCCGTATCTTGTAAAGTCTGGTTTTCTTCAAATAGCATTTGCTTCACTGGTTGAATGCAAAATAATATGCAAGTAAATTATCCACTTTGAAACTGTTGTGTTTGATTGTCTAGATCAGGGATGGACAAACTATTCCAGAAAGGGCTGCACCAGGCACGGGCTTTCGTTCCAACCTATATGAGGAAACCTTTCCACCAATGTGGTATCTTAGAAGTGCAATCAGTGGATTGCAGTTAGGTGCTTCTTGTTTCAGCAGAAATCTAATTAGCTAAACTGTCTGTGCTGGATCGATTGGAACAAAAACCTGCACCCACAGTGGCCCTTGAGGACCAGATTGCCTAGGTGTGGTCTAGATATTCTGTCCATAAAGTTATGAACAGAATCGGTGACGTAGGGCAGCCCTGGTGAAGTCCAGCCCCCACTGGAAACATCAGATTTATCACCGGCTGTGCGGAACAGACACTGGTCATCTAGGGACAGGACCCCACGTATACGAGATTCCGGTACCACATACTCCCAAACAATGGTGCATTTCCACTAAAGGTCTAGGTCAGGGGTCCCTAAACTCCAGGGGCACTGTGGGTTGACCACTGGTTTAGGTATTAGATTAAAATAACTTTGTACATTTTAGCTAACTGAAGTGATAACTTTTTTAAGTACCTGGGTGTTCACCTCGACAACAAACTGCACTGGTCCACAAACCTAGATGCCCTGTACAAGAGGGGCCAGAGCCAACTCTACCTACTGAGGAGACTACGGTCCTTTGAAGTGTGCAGGACACTGCTAAGCACCTTTTACGACACTGTGGTGGCATCTACAGTGTTTTTTTCAGTGGTCTGTTGGGGATGCGGGAGCACGGAGAAGGACAGGAACAGGCTGAATAAGATGATCAGGAGGGCCAGCTCTGTTCTGGACTGTCCTCTGGACCCTGTGGAGGAAGTGGGAGAGAGGAGGATGCTGGCCAGGATGATGTCCATCATGGACAACACCTCCCAGCCAGTGCATGAGTTTGTGGAGTCCCTCCAAAGCTCTTTCAGACATTATGCACTGATATGTTCACTGTATGTGTGTGTATGTATGTATGGAGACGTGCATATATATTTCATGCAACAGGCTTATTTATTTACTTATGTCTAAAATGTCTTTTCCTGTGTCTGTGTTCTCACCCTCTTGCTACTGCGACAGTGAATTTTCCCGAGTACTGGATGAATAAAGTTCTTGAATCTAATCTAATCTAACGATTATTAGGCCCTAACCAAGATGGTTACCTGCTTCAAATTACTTGATTTTGTGAGCAAGCACATGGCAAACTCAATCATACTTTTTTACATGTCTATTTGATGAAAGTTTAATTGAACGGAAAACAACAGAACAGCAAATATCTGAAGCGGGGAAAAAAGCACCATACTTAACATTTTATCTCATATTATCAGCAATTTTAAGTTGGGAGCCTTCCAACTGCATGTTTTGTCTTTGTCAAACAGAAATAAGGCTTGACTTTCTGCTCCACCGCTTTGGATACAATGAGAAAACCACAATGTACCAAGATTTTTTAGTTTTGTTTTTTTACACTTAAGGGCCCAGATATGTTGAAAATGTACTCAGATAAACACAAGACAATGATTAGGTTTCAAAATACATTATCATCATGATTATTTTATTATCAAAATGCATTATATTTGCATGAACATTTCCTTTCTTAAAACTTTGCAGAGGGGAACAATTGAAATATTTACTAATATGTGTATTTGTAAATATAAAACAAAGATAAAAATCATTGTTACAAAACCACAAATTAAAAATAATGTAGCTTCTGATTTTTTAGGGGACTCAAGAAAGACCCAAAGATTAACTTCCAACCACCTGGTAAAACTGGTCACATGGGCCCTAAAAACAAATATCATGCAATAAATTCAGTGTACTATATTTCTCCATAAAAGTCTATATAACATATCTTTCTATACAACAAGTACTTATATTCATACATATTGTCCTATTAGGTATTTTAAATGGCATCACTTTAAGGTGCTGGTTCATTTAGGATCACAAGGTCTCTGTCAAAACATTCATCTAACCCGAGTACCCTTTTGTGTATTGACGTATACTGAATTGGTGGCAGGTGAGATCCTGCTACTAGACCAGATGCTCCGACTTGAGGTATACCACATAAATGCAGTAGTTATCACTTGTATAACAAACTCTGTTTTTTTAGTGACTGAGATAGTGACACTAGCTGCAGTTGGGCTGTTTGTGAAACATGAGATTCTATAGTGGTGGCCAGGACAACCATTGACTCCAGAGTCCTTTTTTTGGGAAATAGTATTAAAATACAGCATTTTACAGAAACGGAAGCAGCTCTCACATGAGAACATAGCAGCATTTTAAAAAAATAAATCTAATTTTAACAGTATTCCAAACACAATCACAAACACCCTCCCCTGGTATCAGGATGGAACAAACAGTTTGGTCAGAAAAATAGCTACACATTCACAATCCACTACCCTTTCTTTACTAATTAATTTTTAAAATATTTTTTTAGATATACCTAAATATATTATATCAAGGTGTAGCTAAGAAACTGGGGAATGTGGGTTGGTATGTATAATGAAATCATTTCTGTAGCATCTAGACCAGGCGTGGGAACACCGGTCCTCGAGGGCCGCTGTGGGTGCAGGTTTTTGTTCCAACTGATCCAACACAAACAGTTTAACCAATCAGCTTTCTGCTGAAACAAGAAGCACCTGACTGCAATCCACTGATTGCACTACTAAGATACTAGATTGGTGGAAAGGTTTCCTCTTATAGGTTGGAACGAAAGCCCGTGCCTGGTGCAGCCCTTTCTGGAATAGTTTGTCCATCCCTGATCTAGACAATCAAACACAACAGTTTCAAAGTGGATAATTTACTTGCATATTATTTTTGCATTCAACCAGTGAAGCAAATGCTATTTGAAGAAAACCAGACTTTACAAGATACGGCAGTACGAATGAAGTCATTTGTCAACATTGCTTGATTCCATATTTATTGGAATGGGGGGGCACTCAAATGAATCATAAATTGGCTTACAAAACACCAATATCAACCTAACACAATTAACCTATTGGTATGACAAAATGACAAAGGATGGAAAAGCATAAAACAACAAAAGTATGGTGGGCATCAAAACATAAGATGGACATATTGGCTGACCCAATCTTGAGATTGTAATTCTGTCACTGTTAATGAATCACTTTATTTTCCCTATTTTCAATACCAACCCTTAAGTACTGCAGAAGCGAAGCAGCCTTTTCTAAAATCCGATTGTTTGGAGAAAGTAAATAAAACATTAAAATAAAAAAAATTAACTCTTTAATGCTAGCTTGAAGTATTTCATTGACTTGGATACATACAGTGGCAAGTTTGTTCTTATCAATGTTGTACAGACATTTATTTGCGTGGAGATCTGTGAAATTAGAAATGTCCCACACAAGGACACTGAGGCCCATTTCTAGTTAGATATGATTGAGTATTTTACAAATTTTAAATCCTTGATTGATTCCAAGATTATATCAAAAGTCTAGTTTTGTGTGCAATGTGTATTTCTTCTGTTGTATCAGGCGTGGGAGAAGTGTAGGTGACGAGAGGTTAGAAACAAAAAAAGTCTGTACATTTGTAAACCACTTCTAGCTCCTCCCAGGTTCGTACATTTTCCCCCCACCAGAGTACCTGTGCCACATAAAATCACTTGGCCTGATGGATTAGCACAAGGTAGTACATACAAGGTTTTAAAAGCTTCCTGACTGAGTCCATACACCTGGGCCCTGTAGTGGAGATTGTTGTAGCTGACTAAGGCTCATCCCTCGCTGTGAGTAGTTTGTTTGTCCAGAGACCGGGAGCAGTTTTGAGCTCATGGTGCCAGACTTGATATTTCTAGAAATCTGCTGTTGATTCCCTCTTGCTGGCGTGGAGCTTGTGTCTGTGTTCGTAAGCCGGGGAGCCCACGGCCCAGTGGCAGGTGACCCCATCAGGTTACTCCTATTCAAATGCCCCACTTTTGGGTGGCTACTGGAAACAAAGGGTCCACCTTCATCATTGTTGCTACTCTGTATTTGTAGCAAGTCTCCTGACAGTTTGGAGTCTATTAAGGTTGCTGGAGAATGGGTAGGATAGGTGGATGGAGCGTGGTCCTGAGATGGGTCTGTATGGGAGGAGGTGTAGTGGTAGTAGGTCTTGCCTGATGTGTGGCTATAGCAACTTCTAAATGGTGATGTGGAAGGTTGCTGAAGCAATGAGGGACTGTTGGTCTGCAGGTATCCCTCTGATGACTTCAGAAAAAAGACAAACATTTACTAGCAAGCAAAATCTCGGTTGTTTGCAGCAACTACCGTATTTACTCGCATATAAGCCGTCCGCGCGTATAAGCCGCACCCTTAAAATTGCCTTAATTTTTTTAATTTTAAAATTTCTCGTGCATAAGCCGCCCCCCTGATTCTCAATTTTCACTTCCGTATTTATGGTTTTAATAGGGAGTACAAATGTGTTACTTTGAAGGGAAAATCTTTAAAAAAGAAAACATCACAAGTGGTATTTCTGAGATACTGTAAGAATCAAAAGCAAATTATTTGTGTCAATATCATAAGGAAGTTAATATGCCTATCTTTGTAAAGGCAAAATATCAAATTATTCAATTTGGAAAAAAGAAATAAGTCTATCTTGATGAGAACCTGATGCTTTCTAATTACAGAAATTACAACTTTCTTACCAGAAGTTTAAGATGTTGTGGCAGCCATATTGCTTCTAATGTCAAAATGTCTCAATTATTTCGATGGTTCATATTACTCCAATAGTTGTCACTTTCAAAGAAGAAACAAAATGAAAAATATCAAAGTGGAATTTTGTTATATTTCAAAATCAAGGCTACTCGCGTCTGGCCATAGCGGTATACGTAGTGTTCACCAAGTCTCTGGGTGCAATAATTACATACACATTACGCAGGTATCAAGGTTTATATTTTAACAATTGACCGCAAGACCTTCGATCAGCCTAACTATATGGATGTGCTGACATGGTAAACGCTACAGGCAGAGCACCTTTAACTACGGTAAAATGGCGGCGCCCTGAGCGAGCAAAGCAGGCACAAGTAAGTGAGTGAGTGTACTCGCGTCTGGCCAGTCTGAGCACGTTTACTACAGTAAGATGGCAACACCCTGAGCGAGTGGTGACTGGAACAAGTTAGTTTTTTTTCACGTTTTATGCAAGATATGCAAGTTTTTTCTTGAATTTCATTCATAGACGTCAAAATTAATTTTGTTTAGCCTTTTGTCTGCTTATCCTTTCTCTGTTTTGAAATAAATGACCGTTTCGGCAGCATTCGCTTGTGTCATGAAGTCATCGTGCCATGGTGGCGTCAACTTGGAGTGTCGTGCATGTCGTGTTTGTCTGCGCATATAAGCCGTACCCTTCATTCAGTCATCATTTGACCAAAAAAAGCGGATTATACGTGAGTAAATACGGCAATAGGGTACTAACTAAGACATAATACTAAACTGGTAAAATATAACAAATCAAGTAATTGAAAGTCATGATTCGGAAGACGCTTTCAGACATAACATACCACAACATTACTGTGTGATATGATCTGTAATCCAGTGCTGGAATTTACCCAGGTAGACCACTTTCAGACATGCAGTGACCTCTTATGAACTGAAAACCAGGCATGACATCAGGCCTTTTTTTGGATTCCGCCAAACTGCGACACTATACAAATTGTGAATAAAATAAATGAAGTGGAAGTGTCAGATTTCAATATAAAACAGACAGCAGTAGGAAAAAGAAAATATGAGCTGTAGGGCAATTAAGATGTGGCAATGGTAAAACGGGGTTTATGAGAACCTGTATGCCAGGTTGAACACCAAAGAGGGAAAGAACAATCTGCAGGATGGCTGACAGAGGGACAGAGATAGAAAGGAGGTCCAACAGATTAGAGTGATAAAGGACAGAGATAGTAAGGTGTTGCCTAGGAACATATACACATAATATACCCATATACTATTACCGTATTTTCACGACTATAAGGCGCACATAAAAGTCTGAAATTTTCTCCAAAATAGACAGGGCGCCTTATAATCCAGTGCACTTTATAGATGGACCAATACTAAAATTGTTATCACGATAAAATAAAATAAATCCGTCGATAGGACAACTATGGCAAGCAGCTCCCATCTTCACTATTTTCCCGTAGATAAAGTACTGCGCAGTGACTGCTGGGATATGTAGTTTTTTTTGTCAATACACCCAATGGATTGTGGCCTGCGGATCGGCATCAACACTAGCTAGCTACTATTTGTGAACGAATTGTGGCCTGGCGATCGGCATCAACACAGTTGCGAAGCATGGAAGACAGCCTTGGAATACTAGTTACGCTAGCTACTATTTGTGAACGAATTGTGGCCTGGCGATCGGCATCAACACAGTTGCGAAGCATGGAAGACAGCCTTGGAATACTAGTTACGCTAGCTACTAGCTAGTTACTATTTGTGAACGAATTGTGGCCTGGCGATCGTCATCAACACAGTTGCGAAGCATGGAAGACAGCCTTGGAATACTAGTTACGCTAGCTACTAGCTAGCTACTATTTGTGAACGAATTGTGGCCTGGCAATCGGCATCAACACAGTTGCGAAGCATGGAAGACAGCCTTGGAATACTAGTTACGCTAGCTACTAGCTAGCTACTATTTGTGAACGAATTGTGGCCTGGCAATCGGCATCAACACAGTTGCGAAGCATGGAAGACAGCCTTGGAATACTAGTTACGCTAGTTACAAGCTAGCTACTATTTGTGAACGAATTGTGGCCGCCTGGGCGAATGTGTCTGCTTGCACGGTTGTTCGAGCTTTTGCCAAAGCCGGCATAATTTCTAAGGAGCCACATGGAAATGACGGTGACTCTGAGAACGAAGAGAGGGCACCCGGCTTTTTGGAAGGCTCGTTTGGGCAATTGTTTAATTCGGACACAGAAAATGAGGACTTTGATGGATTTGTGGGTGATGATGAAGTGAGTGAGTTGTAAAATGTCTAAATAAAGTACAACCAAACTCAGTTTTGCTTCCGTTGCCTTTTTAAAACATGTTTTTAGCGTGTGGGTGTAGCGTGTAAGAACTATATTTCCCAGCAGTCACTGCGCATCGGAACCCGGAAATAGGCTGCTTCCGGTAGCCAGCGCTATTGCGTTTCGATGTTCATCCATATATAATATATATGCGTCTAATGAAACGGTGCGTGCTTTGTGTGTCTAAAATACAGAAATAGCACTCATTACTGACACTGCGGCTTAAAATACGATGCGCCGAATAGTCGTGAAAATACGGTACTTAAAAAATTAATTGGTTCCAGACGTTTTTTTATCTAAAGTAGAGGCATATTTTACATTGAATTAGCATAATCTGTCCCACAGGCTTCTAAAAATATAAGTGTACCAGTTTTGGATGAAATATGTATGCAAATGTATGTATGCATGTACTGTGATCCTTCACCCCTTTGCGGCTTCAGTGTGTTTTTTTTTTAATTTTTAAGTATCCAAGTCAAAAATGTTCATAAAAATGTCAAAAGCGGAAGACCGGAGATCAAAAATGGTTGAAGCGGCACCGGTTCTTCCGCGCTGAGTTCCAGCTGTGTTTGGATTTTGACCGAAAAGGTGAAGTTGCTACATATGCTGAAGGCGGGCAACAAGTATGCCTATGCAGCACGCCATTACGGCATAAATAAATCTACTGTGCGTTATATAAAGAAAGAAGCGAACACCAGTAGCGACTAATAAAATGGGGGAAAAATTAAATTCATAAGTAATCATAAAACGTTAATTTTTGTTGTTGATGTTGTTTGAATTTTTAATGTTGCGTTTATAAGGCGTATGCATGTATTTGTGTGGTTGTCAATGTATTGTTAGAGTTTTGGGTGGATGTGTGTGTTTGATTTTCTCCTTTTGTGTCCCGTACCCACGCGGCTTAACCTGCTCCGCGCCGCCCCGGAGGGACACAAGAGGGAAAATGCAATTCGTTTCAACATGGATAGCTTTTATATGCTTTATTCATTTTAAGACATTAATAAACCATTTTCTTATAATTTTCCCTCTTTGTGTGTTTCCTCACATCTTTCATACAAAATCGGGACACTTTGACCAATTTTATAGGGTTTGGTTGGTAGTTGTGTGAGGACCGTGGAACGAATGAGAGAATTTACATATACAAAGCCAGCTTTAACCAACCATTGATTTGTTTATAACAGACAATGGTGTTTTATGGTCGTTTTGTTACCTGACATGTTTCGATCCTACGCTTAGTCAGGCGAATACAGTAATCCTTCGAATATTGCGGATAATGTAGACCAGACATGGCCACAAGAAGACAAAATGACCTTAATACGTACAACCAAGAACAAAGCCTTGCTGCCTGTATACTGGATGAGCAACCGGAAAGCCTTGATCACGAAAGCCTTCATCCTGAAGCTGTACCCCGCTAAAAGGAGACCCCCCTTCAAGGACTTCAAATAAAACTCCCATTAACCTGTTTTTTGGATTTATATCAAGCTGAGAGGAACTATTTTCAGTGAGTAAAATATTTAAAGTATTTAAATTTTTTATACATACATTATATTTAGATAATACATTACAGTCTTTTCATATGCTTATAACTGTAATTTTCTCAAAATTTTCAACATATTGAGATTTTCACCAATATCTATTTATCCACCAATTTTTGTCAACATTTGAACATGTTAAGGCCTCCAAAATGAGCAATTTCCATTCTCATCTCATTTTCGGAACTGCTTTATCCTCACTAGGGTCGCGGAGGGTGCTGGAGCCTATCCCAGCCGACTTCGGGCCATAAGCAGGGGAGACCCTGAATCGGTGGCCAGCCAATCACAGGGCACAAGGAGACAAACAACCATTCACGCTCAGCAATTTAGAGTGTCCAATCAGCTTACCATGCATGTCTTTGGAATGTGGGAGGAAACCGGAGTACCCGGAGATAACCCACGCAAGCCCGAGGAGAACATGCAAACTCCACACAGGTGGACCGACCTGGATTTGAACCCAGGTCCCCCACTGTGAGGCCGACGCGCTAACCCCTCAGCCGCCAGGCCGCCCGCAATTTCCATTGCTCTGAATAAAAATAATAATCCATTCATTCATTTTCTGAACTGCTTATCCACACAAGGGACACAGGGGGTGCTGGAGCCTATCCCAGCTGACTTTAGGTACGAGGCGGGGGACACCCTAAATTGGTGGCCAGCCAATCGCAGGGCACAAAGAGACAATCATTGACGCTCACACTCATACCTAGGGCCATATTTTTAGAGTGTCCAATCAGGTACTATCACATTTTTTGTCTTTCAAATTTGACACTTCAAACTTGTGTGAATAAGTAAATCAATTACTTAAGTTGTTATTCAATTATGAAAGTAACTATGTTATCTTACTTGAAAAAAAGAATTTAAATAGGGTGATTTTAAAAGCTCTTTGTTGTTCTGTCATGGAATAAAGATAAGACAAACTCCCTACTTACACTTTGAAAAGTAATGAATATTAAAACATGTGAAAATGTTGACCAGCATCATTATTTTTATGAATTTGCCTTCAAATGAATAAAATATTCACACATGGCCATTTAGTTGGATGAACGTAACCTCATTTTAACAGGTTTTAGATTTTTGCAACATTTTCATAACATTTACATAAAACGGGAAACTCTTTTATATCAAGTTAAGAAAAGAATTACAGGCTGCCCTCAAATGAGAAGAGTGTTAAAATGGTTTAAGGAAATGTTCAATAATGCTGCTGTTTCTGCACAGGTGTTTTCAGAGGTATTTAAAGAAAAAAATCCTTCCATGTCTTAGTTTAGAAGAGCCCTACCCCGTCAAAATTTATAATCGTCATAATTCTTACCCTGTTAAACGTTATAAAATTAAAACTGTGGACTAATGCCTTGATCCTATACCTGCAGGCTTGAGGGATAGGGAGCATAAGTTGAGGGCTGCCGAAGTTCAGTCAATCGCGTTTGCACTCACTGTGCCTCACGTGCATTCATAAGAACAGATAAAATACACAACAGGAAGACTTCACTTGGATCTTATAGTGGGTAGACTTGGTGTTGTCCTGCATTTCATAATCGCTCATTTTGGCTGTGTTATAGTCCTTTCCCTTTCATGCTCCGTGTGCGCCGCTCTGTTGCTATCCGTGCAAAATGCTTAGCCTTTCCCCACATCTTCTTCGTCTCCATAACGTTGGCCTGGAACTAGCGTTCACGTCGCATGATACCCACGTTCTTTGGGGTGTTCGGGTAGTGCAATTGCAGTTTATATTTATCGAGTTATCAAAAGTTTTTATTATAATTGTTGACAAAAAATATTTGAAGATAATTACTATCCGTTATCGTTTTATCGCCCAGGTAAAGTGATACATATTAATCATGACTGTATGTTTAGGTAATTTATAACTAAATGTATAAATTAATGCAATGTTAATCAATACTAAATCAATAAGTTTAGGAAAAACAAATACACACTGGCCAGAGCTACACGTAACACTCTTAGTTGTCCTGTTTTTTTTGTTTTGTTGCTTTGGTTTTTTTAATTATTATTATTTTTTAAAGAGATGAATTCACTGCATGCTATTTGTGGGGTTAGACATCCAAAACATTTATACCATGAAGGCTGACATTTGATGATCATATCTCAGGCGCTCAACATCCAATCCATATTGACTGCGAGGAGTGAATAAATATTTAATGGCAGCCAGAGTGTAAAAATAAATGCTCTGTAAAGGTTAGAAATGAATAAATTAATTAATCATGTATAAATGGGTTGAGACCAAAGCAAGAGGAAAAGGAAATGACAAATGCCTGCGACCAATTGCAATTTCACTATTTGTCCTCTTATGCTGGGCTGCAGGTCTGCAAAGAAAATGTTTGTAATAAAAGTATATGCTTGAAATTTGTTTGTAATCCTTTAAAGAATCACAGTGTTAAACTGCATTTTGCCATATACCGTAATTACTCGAATATAACACACAGATTTTTGCTATATAATTAATTCCAATAGATGGGGGTGCGTGTTATAATCAATAACTAAAATAAATTACAAATTTTCGATCGAAAAAAGCATTGTCAAACTCACTTTGACGCACGGATTTTACGTCATCTCGTAAACCCGACGCACGGATTTTACGTCATCTCGTAAAGCCGACGCACGGATTTTACGTCATCTCGTAAACCCGATCGAAAATCGGAAAGCCGAGACCACCACTGCCCCCCTCTAGCCTCGTACTCGTCTCAGTTCACCCTCTCTCAGTTCAGTGTTATAATCAATAACTAAAATAAATTACAAATTTTTGATCGAAAAAAGCATTGTCAAACTCACTTTGACGCACGGATTTTACGTCATCTCGTAAAGCCAATCGGATGATGTGTTGTGGGAGGAAGAGGAAGTGGATGAAGGAAGCGTGGACGTTGATAGGATTCTCAACGAAGAGATGTATGAGGAGACGGATGAGAGGACAGACAAAGAGAGAGAGGAATATCTGCAGAGACTATTTAAAGATTCTGATGCGGACTCTTCATTTGAAGGATTCTAATGAATAAATTTGTTTGAACAAAACAATCGTGAAACGAAGAAAAAAAGGTAAGATTTCTGATTTTCGTCAGCGGGAAATTTTAGGTGCGCACTATATTCGATTACTGCGCTTTTCCAGATGTTTTTGGCCCAAAATTACCTGCGTGTTATTTTCGAGTGCGCGTTTAATTCGAGTAAATACGGTACTCTCATATTTGTCAACATGATTTATGCAAGTCTGTTGTAAAAGTAATGTCTTCTTTCATTCAGATTGCTTAGTCTATACATTTAAAATTCTGAAATGTAAAAATCGCAATGAGGTATTTTTGTCAAAATCCTGCAGTTCTACTCTGAAGTGGATTGTTACCTGCTACTTTCATCCTTAAGACAGTTTTCCAAATTTGTGACTAGACCGCAAAGTACATTTATGCAAACTGCCCTAGTAAAATGAGTGGGCACATTGAATTCACACCTGCCTGATTTCAGTACATGTCTGAAAGCGCCCTAAGAGAGGGGTGAGTATTTGTAAATGTACATTATTTTACATACCTGATGTGAATACATTAATGGACTGCATCTGTGTGGTGGGCTCTTCATTTGTGAAGGAATGTTCATTGACTGCATGTCATATTGATCTGCATCTGAAAGGATCAGAAGAAAAAAAACTCATTAAATATCTGAATAAAATATTTTTATTTTAGATGTGGGGGTCAATTTAGCGACAGAACAATGCGCTGATAACTGATATACAGTCATACCTCTACATAAGAAATTAATTGGTTCCACAACTTTTTTCGTAACTTGAAAGTTTTGTAAGTAGAGCAGTACTTTAAATGTAAATTCTCTAATTTGTTCCACAGTCCTCACAAAACTACCAACTAAACACTTTAAAGTTGGTCAAAGTGTCCCATTAATCAACAACTAACATTTTATAATTTATTTAGAACTTAATTGTATACCCTTTTCATTAGTCCTTACCTGTTTGGATTTAACTTGCCCTTCTGCAGTGCTGGTTGACGGACATTTTGGAAAAAAAAAACTATCCAAAGACGATTGCCTTTGGCGACTTTTAATGATGTTTCTATAATACAACAGACAAACGTCATCTAAGTGGGCTGTCACATATATTTATATACATACACACACACACACACATATATATACATTTATATATACATACATATATATATATATATATATATATATATATATATATATATATATATATATATATATATATATCAGTGGCGGGCCGTCAAGGCCTTCTCTGCTGGCCTAAGAAATATCTGAATCATATTATATTTTGTCCATCAATACTTATTATTCCAAATGGTCTGTTAGCTTCCTTTCATTGCTTTTCCCCCTGGTTGCACTGCTTCCAGATGTGTGTTTTCATATTGAAGCATTTAACCAATCACATTTCAGCCATTATTTGTTGCCAGATCAGATCTGCCTCAAAGCCTTCACAATCAGTTCTTGCGGGCTCTGCTGCATTAAACTAGACTGTTGCTTTTAACCAATCAGATTTCGAGTTGGCAACCCCACAATGATTTTTCATAGGCGTTAGCATTTTGCTGGCTGGGACATGTCATTGCTTTCACAAATTGGCTAGTAGGCGGGCCAAAGCAGTACCCGAGGCAGCCGAGATCGCAAACTCCACCCACAATGGCCGACAGAAGCAAAAACAAATGGATTCTGTTTGCTCACAAAGCTATTTTCCAGACTGACTTTTCCAGAAAAAAAATGAACATCATTAAGAAAGGGTGGTCAACTCCGAAGCTAGCAAGCCTGTTACAGCCGGGAAAATGGTGTGTGCGGCACTTTCAGCGCGCTAACTTAGCTCCACAAGCAAATAGTATATTGTTGTGTTGATTTAAAGCTATTTTCAAAACGGACTATGCCGGAAATATGACAGGACAGGCTCGACTTTCATCATTAGCTTCGATGGCGATAGGAAAGAAGGAAGAAAGAAAGGAGGATGGATATTGTGTAAAAAGGATTTTTGGTGAGTAAAATATGGCTATAATCCTAAATAATATTTGAATTGTGGGCCAAGTTCTGATATCTGAAAAGCTCCAGTGTTTGTATTTAATCACAAAATGCTGCTAGGAAGTGGATTTGACCCCATGATTAAATACAAATGATATATATATATATATATATATATATATATATATCAGTGGCGGGCGGTGCATTTTCTCGTAGCGCCTTCAACGTATCAATCCAACCCTCAAAAACTATTTTATGGCTATAAAACCTCTACTGCAGCTACAGCTGCAACACATAAAAAATAATCAATAAATGAATGCACAAAAATGGGGTAAAATCCACTTCCTAGCAGCATTTCATGATTAAATACAAATACTGGAGCTTTTCAGACATTAAAACCAGGCCAGGGGGGTGATTTTCCCGGGAAAAGACAGCGATGAACGTCAATGGCGTACGGAAAAACATTGCCCGAAAATTGGGTAAAATCCAGCCGAAAACAGCGTTTATTGATTAAATACAAATACTGAAGCTTTTTAGACATCATATCATTTCCCCGGTAAAAAGACAGTGATGAACGTCGATACGTCCATACGTGAAACAGCAAAAAAATGCACTAAAATGAGGTAAAATCCACTTCCTAGCAGCATTTATTGATTGAATACAAATACTGGAGCTTTTGAGACATTACAACCAGGCCGGGGGGGTGATTTTTCCCGGGAAAAGACAGCGATGGACGTCAATGGCGAAACGGCAAAAATTAAACTGGGGTAAAATCCACTTCCTAGCAGCATTTAGTGATTAAATACAAACACTGGAGCTTTTCAGATATCAGAACTGGGCCCACAATTGAAATATTATTTAGGAATATAGCCATATTATACTCACCAAAAATCCTTTTTAACTGTACACAATATCCATCCTCCTTTGTTTCTTCCTTCTTTTCTATCGCCATCGAAGCTAATGATGAAAGTCGAGCCTGTCCTGTCATATTTCCGGCATAGTCCGTCTTGAAAATGGCTTTAAATCAACAACAATATATTTGCTTGTGCAGCTAAGTTAGCGCACTGAAAGTGGTGCACACAACCTTTTCCGGCTGTAACAGGCTTGCTAGCTTCGGAGTTGACCGCCCTTTCTTAATGATGTCGATTTTTTTCTGGAAAGTCCGTCTGGAAAATAGCTTTGTGAGCAAATCTGCAACAAAATCCATTTGTTTTGCTCTGTCGGCCATTGTGGGTGGAGTTTGCGATCTCTGGCTGCCTCACTATGGCTTTGGCCCGCCTACTCTCTAACGCAAGCCAATAATAGTTGGTGAAAGCAATGACGTATCCCAGCCAGCAAAATGCCAATGCGTATGAAAAAGCATTGTGGGGTTGCCAACTCGAAATCTGATTGGTTAAAAGCAACAGTCTAGTTTAATGCAGCAGAGCCCGCAGAACTGATTGTGAAGGCTTTGAGGCAGATTTCTGATCCTGGCAACAAATAATGGCTGAAATGTGATTGGTTAAATGCTTCAATATGAAAACACACATCTGGAAGCAGTGCAACCAGGGGGAAAAGCAATGAAAGGAAGCTAACAGACCATTTGGAATAAGTATTGATGGACAAAATATAATATGATTCAGATATTTCTTAGGCCAGCAGAGAAGCCCTTGAAGGCCCTGACGGCCTGCCACTGGTATATATGTGAATATATATATGTGTATATATATGTATATATATGTATATATATAAATATGTGTATATATCTGTATATGTATATATATGTATGTGTATATATGTATATATATATATACAGTGGTACCTCGTCATACGACCGCTCGTCATACAAAATGCTCGTCTTACGGGGGAAATTTCGATCGAATAATTCACCCGTTATGCGGTCAAAATTTCGTGATGCGACCAAGCCAGGTCTTTTTTGCATATCTTTCGTGTATAACAATATTTACGAGCACGGAACTAATTAATTCAGACGAGTTTCTCATACGACCAGGAAACGCACAACGCGCATGCAAAAAGAGGGCTTTCTGGGTAATGAAGTATACTCCTGCACACATTACCTATAGGCAATGGCAACCTTTCTCAGAATAAAACTTCATTACCCACAATCACTACGTGGGAAGCTCAGCCATGTCATTTCATGTTATTCTTTCTTAGGAAAGGTCCCGCGATCGTTCCTTAAAGACTATTTCTCGTTGGCAAGTGGTCGTGCGTTATCCTATTGTGAGGACATTTGTGTGCATCATTTTGGGAATATTTTGAAGGCAATACACCAGCAAACAGTCCATCGATAGCGAACGTGAGGGCGGAGGCGTGGCAAACCGCCAACCCGAAAAACGAAGGTAACAAAAGATTACAACAAAATTAGAATTCAGTTTTGTGTAAAGTTACATTAAACGTATGTTTGAGTGTCTGTATATATTAATCCAAGTAAATTTAAATTTGTTTGTTCCGTTTACGAGTGCGTTGTCGTGGAAAAAAAAAAGGAACCCCCCGCCCACGCCCCCAAACGTCTCTGTCTCCCGTCGGCGAAATCTGCCCAATTTTAGTTAGATTAAACACATTGTATTACTATTAAACCACTAGTTATGTGTTACTTTGTTAATCGATGGCGAATTAGAAGAAATAAAAAAAAAATCCAATCCAATATCCTGTTTTTGGTATTTTTTCAGAGGGCTGGAACGAATTAATTTGTTTTCCATTCATTTCAATGGAAAACCTCCGCTCGAGTTACGAGAATCTCGTCATACGAGCTCAGTTCCGGAACGGATTAAGCTCGTATCTCGAGGTACCACTGTATATGTTTATATATATATATATATATATATATATATATATATATATATATATATATATGTATGTTTATATATGTTTATATATATATATATATATATATATATATATATATATATATATATATATATATATATATATATATATATATATGTTTATATATATACCACTCAAAATCTCTTGATACATGGCCCCATTCATTCTTTCTTTTACACAGATCAGTCGTCCTGGTCCCTTTGCAGAAAAACAGCCCCCAAGCATGGTGTTTCCACCTCCATGCTTCACAGCTGGTATGGTGCTCTTTGGATGCAATTAAGTATTCTTTCTCCTCCAAACATGAGAACCTGTGTTTCTACCAAAAAGTTCTATTTTGGTTTCATCTGACCATAACACATTCTCCCAGTCCTCTTCTGGATCATGCAAATGCTCTCTAGCGAACCGCAGATGGGCCTGGATGTGTACTGGCTGGTACTCGGACGATTCGCCGAAAGACATTTCGCCGACGGACGTTTCGCCGAAACGGGATTCGCGCGCTCGCCCCGCCCCCGGATCGTGTGTGTACATGTTTTTCAACCTCGGCCCGCGGGCCATATACGGCCCGTTACAGATAACATTCATTTAGGAATAACAAGGGCATGTACTAACCCCCGGCTGGACATATTTCTAAGTACAAGTACGTACTACAATGTGCTGCCAATTTTTTTATATTTTTTATTTTATCCTTGCGTTTAAAGTAGTAGCCATTTGGAGATCACGCAGAACAGTACGTGACAGAAGAAATAGAGAAAATAAAGTAGTAGTAACAGTAAGTACTACTGTAATGACATTGTAAATCCAGAAATCCTACTCCAGAAAATGTACAACACCATAGAAAACGTTGAGATTAATCTTTGAATTAAGGTTCTCAGCAAATCATTTTGAATATATATTTCCTATAATAATGGGAAATTATTTAAAATTAAACTAGAAGTAAAAGTGTGTTCCATGACATTTTCAGGTATTGTTCTCTAAGCCCTCTAGTCTGTCCAAGGCACTTAGAATTTCACATAAGTCTTCTAGTGTTGTTTTTTCTCAGTGTCAGACATCAATCCCCAGCTTTGATAAATTACATTGCGTGTCCAAATAGCTACTACTTTAAACGCAAGGATAAAATAAAAAATGTAAAAAATTGGCAGCACATTGTAGTACGTACTTGTATCTAGAAATATGTCTAGCGGGGGGCAGTACATGCCCTTGTTATTCCTAAATGAATGTTATCTGTAACGGGCCGTATATGGCCCGCGGGCCGAGGTTGAAAAACATGTACAGACACGATCCGGGGGCGGGGTGAGCGCGCGAATCCCGTTTCGGCGAAATGTCCGTTCGGCTAACTGTCTGTCGGCCAAACGTCTTTCGGCGAATCGTCCGGTCACGGTACTGGCTTCAGTAGCGGCGACACGTCTGGCAGTGCAGGATTTGAGTACCTGGTGGCGCATTGTGTTACTGATAGTAGCTTTTGTTACTGTGGTCCCAGCTCTCTGTAGGTCATTCACTAGGTTCCCCTGTGTGGTTCTGGGATTTTTGCTCACCGTTCTTGTTATCATTTTGACCCTATGTGGTGAGATCTTGCATGGAGCCCCAGATCTAGGGAGATTATCAGTGGTCTTGTATGTCTTCTATTTTTTAATAATTGCTCCCACAGTTGATTTCTTTACACCAAGTGTTTTACCTATTGCAGATTCAGTCTTTTCAGCCTGGTGCAGATCTACAACTTTGTCTCTGGTGTCCTTCGACAGCTCTTTGGTCTTGTCCATAGTGGAGTTTGCAGTGTAAGAGACTGAGGTTTTTGACAGGAGTTTTTTATACCGATAGAGTTAAAACAGATGCTATTAATACAGGTAACGAGTGGAGACCTCGTTAGACCTGTTAGAAGAAGTTACACCTCTTTGACAGCCAGAAATCTTGCTTGTTTTTAGGTGACATAATACTTATTTTTCACTTTAATTTGGAAATAAATTCTATAAAAATCAAACAATGTGATTTTCTTTTTTTTCCACATTCTGTCTCTCATGGTTGAGGTTTACCCATGTTGACAATTACGGGCCTCTCTAATCCTTTCAAGTATGAGAACTTGCACAATTGGTGGTTGACTAAATACTTGCCCCACTGTATCTATTAAGCCGTACCCTTGATTCAGTCATCATTTTTTTTGTCCAACAAAAGCGGCTTATATGCGAGTAAAAAAATTCAAGGCAACTTTCAGGGTGCGGCTTATATGCGAGTACATACGGTAAATATAGATATACATTTATATACATATGTATAAATATCAAATTATTCAATATACACATATATACATAAACAATTTACATCACCCAAGGTGGCGCCGTCAGGCGGCAGCCGGTGGCAGTACCTCTGTCCACTCTTAATTTTTTTCGTGTTTTACAGACTTTCTATCTTTTTATTTAATTACATTTTAATATTTCTTAATACATTCCTTTTTACTTTGTACTTTATACTTTTTACTTTAATGTTTTTACAACTTTCTTATTTCTGTTAGCCTGGCTTCTTTCTGCCATTTCTTTTTTGGAACCATTCAGCCATGCCTGCGCTGTCATACACATGAGATTAGCTGTGAACAATACGCAGTAGAAGGAAATCCGGAGCTGAACAAAAGTGCCAGGAGAAGAAGCAACGCTTCACACCAACCAAATCATCTATAATTATGGGGAAAGTGAGATCCCTCGATAAGATGGAAGAGCTGTCGACGCTTACCAGGCCAGAAACGGAGTCGGGGAGTTGTACTCTGCTACTGTTGATTCTTCAGCTCCAGACTACTGAGGGACTGTGCGGATAAGCTTGGAAGAGTGACTCTGAATATTTTCAACCTCGGTCAAAGTCTGCAGAAGTTCCCCACCTTGTGGAAGACTTCCTGTGTGTGGTTCCAGTTTTATCCAACTCTACAACTTATTTTCTTGTGTCTGTGTCCGTTTTTGCTACTGCAACCAAGATGACGCCGATCAAGTGGCAGCCGGTAGTGGTAGCTCCGTCCGCTCTTGCTCGTAATGTGTTTTTGCTGTCTTTTTTTATTCCATTTTGGTATTTAGTTTTTTTTACCTAGGTCTACAATGTCTTGTGTGTCTTGTGTCTGTCTTGCTGCTGCAACCAAGAAATTTCCCGAATACGGTATGAAATAAAGTTGCAACTCGTGCGATGCTGCCATCCGTTAGCAATCTGTTAGCAAAGCTGTTAAATTGTGTTCGATCTATGGCTTCGGTCCATTTTCAAGTGTCCACATTCGCATTCTGTTGTCATTCACATCAGGCATTTTTTTCTGTATTGCTCTAATTTGCTGTTTCTTAGAGTATTGAGAGTGTTTTTGAGTGTTAAATGCACTGCGAGCACACGAAGTCAAATGCCTTGCCACTCCCCTGGGATGTTTTGAGTGGATTTACCGCAATGTTTGGAATGCGCGAGGAGGCTATTTTTAGGGTGAACGTCTGCTGGGTTGATCGCAATAAGTAGTTTGCCGGCAAGAAATAAAACCAGTCACTCAAGTGGTCAGGGCCATAAAAAAATTGAATTTAGTACAAGGACAAGGTGCACCAACCGATTGGGCACATCGAACATTTTAGACTTTTAAGTGCACCCTATAGGTGTGAAAATACGGTACAGTGGTACCTTGTCATACGACCGCTCGTCATACAAAATTCTCGTCTTACGGCGGAAATTTCGATCGAATAATTCGCCCGTCATGCGATCAAAATTTCGTGCTGCGACCAAGCCAGGTCTTTTTTGCATATCTTTCGTGTATAACAATATCTACGAGCACGGAACGATTAATTCAGACGAGTTTCTCATACGACCAGGAAACGCACAACGCACGGGAAAAAAGAGGGCTTTCTGGGTAATGAAGTATACTCGTGTACACAACACCCATAGGCAATGGCAACCTTTCTCAGAATAAAACTTCATTACCCACAATCAATACGTGGGTAAGCTCAACTATTGTATTTCCCGTTATTCTTTCTAAAGAAAGAAGCTCCCGCGATCGTTCTTTAAAGACTATTTTTCGTTGGCAAGTGGTCGTGCGTTATCCTATTGTGAGGACATGTGTGCATCATTTTGGGAATATTTTGAAGGCAATACAACAGCAAACAGTCCATCGATTGCGAACGTGAAGGTGGAGGCGTGGCAAACCGCCATCCCGGAAAACGACGGTAACAAAAGATTACAACAAAATTAGAATTCACTTTTGTGTAAAGTTACATTAAACGTATGTTTGAGTGTCTGTATAT
The DNA here is from genome assembly GCF_051989625.1 of Stigmatopora argus. Classification (NCBI taxonomy): domain Eukaryota; kingdom Metazoa; phylum Chordata; class Actinopteri; order Syngnathiformes; family Syngnathidae; genus Stigmatopora; species Stigmatopora argus. Next base: position 19,889,276 of record NC_135392.1, on the reverse strand, counting down.
ATTAATCCAAGTTAATTTAAATGTGTTTGTTCCGTTTACGAGTGCGTTGTCGTGGAAAAAAAACGACCCCCCCACGTCTCTGTCTCCCGTCTGCGAAATCTGCCCAATTTTAGTTAGATTAAACACATTTTATTACTATTAAACCACTAGTTATGTGTTACTTTGTTAATAGATGGCAAATTTGAAGAAATAAAACATTTTTTCCAATCCAATATCCTGTTTTCGGTGTTTTTTCAGAGGGCTGGAACGAATTAATTTGTTTTCCATTCATTTCAATGGAAAACGTCCGCTCGAGTTACGAGAATCTCGTCATACGAGCTCAGTTCCGGAACGGATTAAGCTCGTATCTCGAGGTACCACTGTATATACATATCTATACGAGTGAAATTCCGAGCAGATATTTATCTTGAGATACGAGACAAATTTTGAGATACGACCATTCGAGACACCTAGGTGGCCAGGCCGTGAGAAGCTGCTTATGATTTTAGCGCACTGTCTTTCTCAACGCATCTCCCTCGTGCAAATATCTCTACGAGCATTGGCCGGAGCGTCGCATTTTTTCCGTGTTTTTTTTAGCATTAGTCAGAGCAGAATTAAGGGATACACAATGGATCCAAAGCAAGCCGGTGCTATGAAGGCTAGTGCGTAGAAAAGGTGTATGATGACAATCGGTATCAAGCATGAAATAATTGAAAAACATTAGTATATGCGTGACTGAGCTGGCTCGCCAATACGTATGGAGAAGCATGAAGTTCGCCTCGAAAGCTGCGGTGGAATACATTAACCTCTTTGCCTGGGTTATTGCACAAGGTTTAAATTTATTGTAACGAAAGATTAAAACTTTTTAAAAGCGTGTGTATAGAAATCCAAGTTAGATTAAATTTAAAGTTTATGTTACGAGCGCATTCGTCATGTCTCTATCTCTCTCTCCCTCCCATCCGTGAACTCCCCGTTGTATTGAATAATGTCTCATTTTATTATTAGACATCATAACCACTAGTTATTTGTTACTCTGTTAATAGATGGTGAATTACAACCAATAAAAATGTTTTTCCATTGTAATATCCTGTTTTTGGTGGTTTTTTTCAGAGGGTCTGAACAAATTCATTTGTATTTAGTTCATTTCTATGGGGAACGTTGATTTGAGATATGAGTAAATCGACATACGAGCTCAGTCCTGGAACGCATTAAGCTCGTATCTCAAGCTATGACTGTACTTGTATAATGACAATAAAAGCATTCAGTTCAATTCAATTCAAGAAAGTGCATCCATATAATGGCCCATAAACATGCACAAAAACGTTTCTTTGCGACAAGCTACACATGGTGCATCCCAAAAGTGGACCACCATGTCCAGCAGCAGTGGGGCGGCTTCTTGGAATCGGCCAACAGGCACCGGCTGGCCTCACCCTAAACCGCGCCGTGGAGGCGCCGCCCAGGAATGGCGATTGCGATGCTCTATTTATGAAAAATCCAAGTTATGAAACAAGCTCTGGAACCAATTAATGTCGAAAGTAGAGGTACCACTGTACCAACGTGTGATTTTAAGACTTATTTTCTTCTTAATTTAAATTTTTTGTTTTTCAATTATTTCATACCAGATTCTCTATCTGTAGAAATGCTGTTCCTCTTGATCATTTGCTCCATCTTCATGCTTCTCAGCACATGCTCCCGTGTCCCTTGACCTTCACGTAGACGTTCAACACTGGTAGGGACCATCCTAAAGAAAGTCCAAATATTATTGATCACATATTCTATTGAAAAGAAAAATAACAATTACATTACAATTTGTTGCTCTCACCACTGGGTATTACTATCTGGATGTCTTGCCTGCACAGATGAGCCCTGATGTTGTGGAGGACTAACCTCTTCTATCTGCGGGATGACGCAGCTGTGTCCTAAAGAAGACCTGCAGTTGCCTGGTGAGGCAACTGGCCTCATTATGTATTGCGAATGGTGGGTTTCCTGAATGTGGTGAGAACCAAGTTCCTTAGGAGTGCTACCCAGGGATGAACTGCAGCTAGATGTCTCGGAGTCACGGCTGCTCACTTGTTTCCTCTTACGATACTCCAACAATGACACCTGAGGAAGAAATGATATGTGATAGCTCCCGATGAAAAGCACACTAATACCGCAAATGCCTAGTAATGAAACTTGGGGCTGGCCAACTGATTGAGGAAGGACCACATGCATCTCTTCAAAGATTCCCCTGGAAACAGTCTTTTGAATTATTTACATTTCTCATAACACAGCACAATAGAGTTTCAATTTCATCTATTCATCTGTGTGAAAAACATAACTGCAGTCCAAAATATACTGTGATGAATCTTTGATGAAAAAGAAGGTAACTGTAAATGTGACCTGGTGTCAGATTACATCCGCCACCACTGTTTATTGCATAATATAGACCAACATTATTGTATGATTTGGGTAAAGTTTGTTTTCTGTGGTCTGGGGGGTCTTTTGGCTAAATCTGTTTTGCAACGAGCAGATTTCACGTGACTGTGTGATTCGCTCTGTGTCTCTCAGTTGGCAACATCCGCAAGAGTGCGTACCTGCTTTGTGCTTCCTACACATCCATTTGTCAATAGCCAATCACATTTTTATTGTGAACAATAAATATTAAAATAGTCTCCAGTCACCTACATATTAATAAGAATCTGGCTTTTTGCAGTGGCAAGCAATAATGACTAACCAAAATAGCTGCTGCAACAGTAGGATCACTAACACTCACTGCTCTCATGATTTTGAGCTCTTGGCAGTTCTGTGGAGGCCCTTCTATCTACCAAGGGAGCTAACGGTAGTCATTGTAATGGCTGTTTAAATCCCACCGGATGCTAATGTTAGCACGGCACTTAGCCTCCTGCTAGCGACTGTAAACAAACAGCAGCTTGACCACCCCGATGGAGTCTTTATTGTCGCCGGTGACTTCAACAACGCATGTTTAAAGACTGTTCTGCCTAGGTTTATCCAGTACATGAAGTGTCACATCAGATCAGGGTGGCCAACCCGCGGCTCTAGAGCCGCATGCGGCTCTTTGGCTGATTTCATGCGGCTCTTTAAGCGATATTCTGGCGTAAGGCGTAAGTGTAAACCATGGTCAAACACACCGTAACAACCCCATTCAAGAGATTAATTTACCCGACCGCTAGATTCACGAGATCCACCAACTTCAGCAAATACCGCACTATCGCCACATACGGCGCTGTACGGAGCCACTGTCCGACCGCAAACGCCACTATTAGCCACAAATAATGCTCAGAATTGCACCAAACTTCATCAATAGTACACACAGGGTCCCAGCACGTAGTCCGAGCAGTCAAACAGCTGCTAGTTTAGCCTGTTACCTGCACTCGGGGATCCACTCGTCGGGGCTTCAGGGGCTTTCACATGACAAGCTTAAAAAATGCTTGGCTGGCGCTGCCATTCATTTACACTAGGTGGCGCACTGACCAGGTGAGCCAGTTTGAATTGAAAAGAAGAAGAATAACGTCTGATGTGATGTCAAACGTGCGAGATTATTTGAGTTGTAAATAATTTGTTTCAAGCGCTCTCAAAATGGCAGGAAAAAAATGCACAGCCAAACGAAAATATGAAGAAGAGAACAGGACATTTTTAACAGAGTGGGAGAATTTATATTTTTTTGTTGAACGTAATGGCAAGCCATTCTGCCTTATATGTCAGGCATCATTGGCGCATTTCAAAGCTTCAAATCTTCAGCGTCACTTTAACTCAATCCATCCTTACATCGACGAGGAATTTCCAAAAGGGACTGAACCTCGCAAGCAGAGGTTGGTCACTTTGAAAAGTCAGGCAGAAAAGCAGATGCAGTTTTTCAAAAAATTAACAAAACACTCAAAAACCATAACTCTTGCTTCATATCAACTGGCTTGGAACATCGCACAGGCTAAAAAGCCATACAGTGAAGGGGACTTCATAAAAAATGCCTTAATGACGCTGTTGAAATCTTGTCTCCTGAAGACAACAAACTAAAACGAAGCATATCAGATGTCCAACTCTCGCGCCACACTGTTGAACGCAGAATATCGGACATTAACACTGCTATTGAATCACAGTTGCACTCTGACCTTCAAGCATGTGAGTATTTTAGTGTGGCATTGGATGAGAGTTGTGACATACAGGACAAGCCTCAGTTAGCAATTTTTGCACGGTCTGTGTCAAACGAATGTATGATCAAAGAAGAATTCCTTGATATTGTGCCATTAAAAGACAGAACACGTGGCATAGATGTGAAAGAAACGATGATGGCTGCATTTGCAAAAGCGAACCTGCCCATAGTAAAACTAACTGCAATAGCCACGGATGGAGCGCCGGCCATGATCGGATCCGTGAACGGGCTTGTGGGGCTATGTAAAACTGATCAAACATTTCCCGACTTTTGGAATTTCCATTGCATCATCCACAGGGAGCAACTCGTGTCTAAATCATTGAATTCAGACAACGTCATGAAGCCTGTGATGGAAATCGTGAACTACATCCGCACACGCGCTTAACCACAGGCAATTCAGGAGTCTCATCGCTGAGCTGGACCAAGGGCTTCCAGGTGACCTGCCGCTGCACTGCACTGTGAGGTGGCTGTCAAAAGGCAAAGTGCTCTCTCGCTTCTTTGAGCTTTTGGATGCCGTGAAACTGTTCATGGAAGAGAAGGGCAAGGACTATCCCGAGCTCTCGGACCTCGAGTGGATTATGGATCTGGCATTTTTGGTCGACATGCTGTGGCACTTGGACAGACTGAACCTGACCCTGCAAGGCAAGTTAAAAATGCTGCCTGACCTCGTGCAATGTGTGTTTGCGTTTATCAACAAACTGAAACTGTTCAAGACGCAAATTCAAAAAAAAGATTTAACGCATTTTCCCACTCTGCTGAAAGCCAGTGAACATGTCACCAGTGCCGCCCTGAAAAAGAAAAGAGACAGATATGCAACGCTGATTGAAAACTTGCACGAAAGCTTTGTGACCCGCTTCCGTGATCTACAACTGAAAAGACCACAGATTACGTTCCTTGTCGACCCATTTAATGCGGAGATGGACTGTTTGAAAATCCCGCTCGTCACAGATGAGGCTGCGGCGGAGTTGGAGATGATTGATCTTTGTGAGGAGGATCAACTGAAAGCTGTTTTCAGGGAAGGGACCATTGAGTTCTGGAAACGTGTTCCGATGGAAAAATACCCCAACATCAAACGAGCTGCGCTAAAGATCCTGTCGATGTTTGGGTCAACGTACGTCTGCGAGTCTGTGTTTTCCACCCTGAAACATGTGAAATCAAAGCATCGATCTGTTTTGACTGACACTCATGTGAAAGAGTTGCTTCGAGTGGCAACAACGGAATACAAGCCAGATTTGAGGAGGATTGTTCAGGACAAGGAATGCCAGAAGTCCCACTAAGCAGCATAGTAAGAGAAAAATGTCATTGAAAATTGTTATATTTTTGTTTGTGGACTTGCTTTAACTGAGAGTTTATGTGTGTGTGTGTGTGTGTGACAGTGCACACAATGTTAACTGTTGAAAAAAATAACTGTCATTATCTTGCTGTGGGTCATTTTCAATAAATCTGGCTGAGCAGAGGTCTGTGTGTGCCCATGTATGATGTGGCTCTTTGCAGTAACACAGTAAAAAAAGTGGCTCTTAGTCTCTGACTGGTTGGCCACCCCTGCTCTAGACCATGTTTATTCTAACATCAAACATGCTTATAGAGCCACACCCCTCCCTCACCTTGCTGGATCCGACCATCTCTGCCTGCTCCTCACCCCCTCATACATCCCACTCCGGAGGCTAACAAGGCCACAAATAAAGAGAATAAAAACATGGCCTGAGGACGCCCTTTCTCAGCTGCAGGACTGTTTTTCCCGCACCATTTGGGAACTTTTTGAACACCACAACCTCCAGGACTACACGGACACTGTACTTTCCTATATCAAAAACTGTATGGACACTGTCACTGTTAATAAACGTATCCAGGGTTTTTCCAAACCAAAAACCCTGGATGACCAGTGAGTCACTCATTAAACGCCTTAACAACGCCTTCAGGTCAGGGGACAAGTTACAATACAGCGCTGCCAGAGCATACCTGAAGAGAGGCATTAAAAAGGCCAAGGCAGCATATTAAAGGAAAATTGAGGAGCACTTCACAGAAAATAACTCAAAGAAGATGTGGCAGGGAATACGACACATTACCAATTACAATGACAATAATAAGGTGTCTGTTAACACAGATGCCTCACGAGCAGAAGAACTGAACCGTTTATTTGCCCGCTTTGAGACTGACAAATCGGATTCAGTCTCAACACATCCACCACCTTGCAGTAGTACACTGAAGCTTCAGGAACATGAAGTGAGATAGGTACTGCGGACTGTGAACACCAGGAAGGCTGCTGGCCCTGACTGAGTACCTGGGAAGGTGCTCAAAGCCTGTGCTGACCAGCTGAATGGGGTTTTCACAAAGATTTTCAATTGTTCCCTGCAACAATCCATCATCCCCTGCTGCCTGAAATCTGCCACCATTATCCCTGTCCCTAAATAGCCAACCATTGACAGCCTGAATGATTACAGGGCTGTTGCACTTACGCTTGTGATCATGAAGTGCTTTGAAAAGTTGGTCGCCCGCCACATCAGGGATACAAACCCTCCCTCAGTTGACCCTCACCAGTTTGCTTATAGAGCAAACAGGTCCACTGAGGGCGCTATCGCCGTATCTCTACACACAGCACTGAGCCACCTGGAGCATCAGGGGATTTATGTGTGGATGCTTTTCATTGACTATAGCTCAGCCTTCAACACTATAATACCGGACATTCTAGCTGACAAACTCTCCCACCTTGGACTATCCTCTTCAATCTGCTGCTGGATAAAGAACTTCTTAACCAACCATCCACAAACTGTTAAGACTTGGTCCCCACCTCTCTTCCTCCATTACACTGAACACTGGCTCCCCTCAAGGTTGTGTACCGAGTCCTCTTCTATACTCCCTGTACACATACGACTGCACACCGACCCACCACTCTAACTCCATCATCAAATTTGACGATGATACCACTGTGGTCGGACTCATCTCAGGGGGTGATGAGTCTGCCTACAGAGATGAGATCAACAAACTGTCTTTGTGGTGTTTGGTGAACAATCTCACACTAAACACCATGAAAACTAAAGAAATAATCCTGTTTTTTTGCAAATGCAACACAGATCTGGCCCCACTCCTCATAAATGGAGTATGCATAGACAGGGTTCAGTCCTTCAAATTCCTCGGGGTTCATGTCACGGACAAGCTCTCCTGGTCTACCAACACCACGGCAGTGGTGAAGAAGGCCCAGAAGCTACTCCATTTTCTGAGGGTACTCAGGAGGAACAACTTGGACACTAAGTTTCTGATAACCTTCTATAGAGCCACTGTGGAGAGCATCCTGGCATACTGCATCACAGTGTGGTACGGTGGAAGCAAGGCAGCAGACAGAAAAGCCATGCAGAGAGTGATCAACACCGTCCAGAAGATCATCGGCTGCTCTCTGCCCTCACTGGATGAGATTGCCAGCCCTCAGTACCTCAGCAGAGGCGGGAACATTGTTAGGGACCCATACCACCCTGGTCACAACCTGTTCCAGCTGCTGCCCTCTGGCAGACGCTACAGGTCTCACAAAGCACGGACAAATAGACTTAGGGACAGTTTTCTTCTCAGAGCCATCAGGACTCTGAACTTGGATCTTAACTTGGCTTTTTATATTTTTATATTACTTATTTATGTTTTTACTGGGAAAACTAACTTTGTGGAGTAGCACCACCAATTTCGTTATAGCAGCTTTGTATAATGACAATAAAGGCTTTTTGACTTTTGACTTTGAATGCTCTGTTGATGCCAACGTCTAGCGCCTGGAGTTCTTTTGTATATCCACCTTGAATGACGGCGAGCACTGAATTAGAGTGCTTGCCGTCATTCCGGGTGGATTGACAAAAGAACTAAATATCCCAGCATGCACCGTGCACTACTTTTCTACGGGGGAAATGGAGTCGGGGGCTGGTTTACGTAGTTGCGGCTCAATATTGATCCATAAAGAAGACACACCGGATTATAAAGTGCACGGTCAGCTTTTGAAACTTTTAGGTGCGCCTTACAATGTGGAAAATGCGGTATTTCAATCGCACTTTTTCTCTCTTTTCAAACTGGGTACTCGGCTGCAAATGTACCATATCTATTCTGGAAATGTGTGCGAACATTCATGCAATCCTTCTGAATTGGCAGTGAACGCAAATGATTCGATCCAAGAAGCGTTGAATCCTCTGTTATTCTGTTATTTTTCTCTTTTCCGCTTGGAATCCATGGCTCATCACACATTCTCGGTTTGTTTACAACAGGGACCTGCTGATAAAATGTGTGTCACAGGCTACAACGCAAATCTTATTTGACAGAAATGTTAAAATGTAGTATTTATTCTACACATTCTTAGAGCATTTGAAAACATTAAGAATGTTTGTGGCATGTTTTTCCTCCTACAGAAACCATATTGAAAAATATATTTCTATCTCCCATTCTCAAACATTTTTGAAAGAGCTCCAGGGAGCGACTAGGGCCGCATGCGGCTCCAGAATCTATGCTTGCCAACCCCTGAATTAAAGCGTTTTAAAATCAGGTGTTTCTAATCTCTGAAAATAATCCCATGCGTGGATGGTCACTTTATAGTCCCAAAAATAAAGTCAACTTTTAATTTTGTTGTGTTGTTTTCATTAAATTTACTATCGGCACTGTCACACAAAATCATTCCTCAAAAAGGGACATTCTTCTGATAAAAATCAACAATTTATTAGAAAATCAAAATGCTGTATTTTCACACCTAGAGGCCACACTTAAAAGTCTAAAATTTTCTCTAAAATGGTCGATGCGCCCAATCAGTCGGTGCGCCTTATCTGTGCACTACATTCAATTTTTGTATGGGCCTGGACTGCTTGAGTGACTGGTTTTATTTCTTGCCTGCACGCTACTTATTGCAATCAACCCAGCGGATGTTCACCCTAAAAATAGCCGCCCCACGCATTCCAAGCATTACGGTAAATCCATCCAAAACATCTTGTAGACCAAATAAAATGACATTAAAGTTTGGAAAACAATGATCAAAACAAGTTAAAGAAAAGTGTCACCTTTAAAGGCATCACAGCACATTGCAGTTGCACTGCAATGAAAACATTGACTTTGGTTCAAGCACACACAAATACTACATATATTTAATGAAAATGAGAACAGCCATTATCCTAATGGATATGTGGTTAGAAAATGATCTAGTTTGCTAGTTTGTTGAGAACATTGTACCCTCCAAGAAGGTCCGTTGTTTCTTCAAAAATAAGCCATGGGTCACCAGGGATCTAAGGGCCCTCCTGAACAAGAAGAGGGCTTTTAGGTCTGGGGAGAAAGAGAGTCTGAAAATGGTCCAGAAGGAGCTGAAGAGAGAGATAAGGAAGGGAAAGACCATCTACAGGAAGAAGCTGGAGAACAAACTCCAGAGAGGCAACACCAAAGCGGTCTGGAGGAGCTTGAGGACCATTTCGGGCCATGGAGGCAACAGTGAAAGAGACCCGGAGTCCGGAGACAGGGAGTGGGCCAATGAAATGAATCAGTTCTTTAACAGATTCAGTCCTGCCCCCACTCCCCTGACCCCCCCAGACCACAAGCAGCTCTCCCCCCTCATTCTCCTCCTCCCCCTCTTCCACCGGTCTCTGCATTACTGTCGATCAGGTGATAAAACAGCTAAAGAAGATCGAGGCAAGGAAGGCTACCGGTCCAGACGGCCTCAGCTCCAGAATACTGAGTGTGCGGATCCGCTTGGCAAAGTGATTCTGCATATTTTCAACCTCAGCCTCAGTCTGCAGAAGGTCCCCACCTTGTGGAAAACTTCCTGTGTGGTCCCAGTTCCAAAGACTGCGAACCCCAGGGAGCCAAACCACTTCAGGCCGGTAGCATTAATCTTTCACCTGATCAAGACATTGGAGAGGATCATCCTCAATCACCTCAGCCCCCTGATGAATGCAGAGCTGGACCCTCTGCAGTTCGCCTATCGTCCAGACATTGGTGTGGAAGATGCTACCACCTACCTGATGCACAGGTCTCTTTCACACCTGGAGAACACGGGAAGCACGGTGAGAATGATGTTTTTTGACCTCTCCAGTGCGTTCAACACCATTCAGCCGGTCCGACTGAGAGGGAAACTGGAAGAGGCTGGAGTAAGGAACCACCTAGCCGCATGGATCATCGACTTACTCACTGACAGACCACAATATGTGAGACTCCAGGACTTTACGTCTGATGTGGTAGCTTGCAGCACGGGGGCCCCACAAGGCACAGTGCTCTCCCTACTCCTCTTCTCCCTCTACACATCAGACTTCAAACATAATACAGACACCTGCTACCTTCATAAGTTCTCTGACGGCACCGCTATTGTTGGACGAGTGACGGACGGGAACGACCTGGAGTACAGGGGAGTGATCACAGCCTTTGTTGACTGGTGTAGGCAAAACCACCACTACATCAACACCAGTAAGACAAAGGAAATGGTCATCGACTTTCGGAGGAATCCTCAACAGACCACTCAGGTGAACATCCAGGGTACAGAAATTGAAATTGTGGAGAATTTTAAGTACCTGGGTGTTCACCTCAACAACAAACTAGACTGGTCCACAAACATAGATGCCCTGTACAAGAGGGGCCAGAGCCGCCTCTACCTACTGAGGAGACTACGGTCCTTTGGAGTGTGCAGGACACTGCTGAGGACTTTCTACGACACTGTGGTGGCATCTACTGTGTTATATGCAGTGGTCTGTTGGGGATGCAGTAGCATGGAGAGGGACAGGAACATGCTGAATAAGCTGGTCAGGAGGGCCAGCTCTGTTCTGGGCTGTCCTTTGGACTCTGTGGAGGAAGTTGGAGAGCGGAGGATGCTGACCAGGATGATGTTCATCATGGACAGCCCCTGCCACCCCCTGCATGAGTCTGTGCAGTCTCTCCGAAGCTCTTTCAGCAATAGACTGCTGCACCCTCATTGCAGGAAGGAGCGCTTCTGCAGATCCTTCCTCCCATCAGCTGTCAGGCTCTTTAACAAAAAATGGCTGTGTTAAGACCTACCGTATGCATGCATGTACATCTATATGTATGTATATGTGTGCTTATATATATGTATGTGTATGTATGTATATATATATATATATATATATATATATATATATATGTATATATGTATATATGTATATATATGTATATATATATTTCAGCAACACGCTTATTTATTTATATATTTATTCATGTATTTATTTACTAACCCACTTATTACCTATCTATTTATGTCTAAAATGTCTTTCCTATTTCTGCATCCTCACCCCCTTGCTACTGTGACAACGAAATTTCCCGAATACGGGATGAATAAAGTTATCCAATCCAATCCAATCTTAATAACGTCACTTCTTCTCTATTTTGTCAAATGCAGAAACAAATTCAGACCTAAAATTCATAGCCGCAATTATCGCCAAATTTTAACAATCACTTAATGTACTTGACGACACAGTGCTTCTCTAATAAATAAATTCATTCATTTCTTTTCTGAACCACATATCCTCACCAGGGCTGCGGCAGCCTATCCCAACTAACTACAGGCACCAGGCGAGGGACACCCTGCATTGGTGGCCAGCCAATCGCAGGGCACAATGAGACTGACAACCATTCACGCTCACACTCATACCTAGGGGCAATTAAGAGTGTTCAACCAGCCTACCCTGCATGTTTTGTAGATGTGGTAGGAATCGGAGTACCCAGAGAAAACCCACGCAAGCCCGGGAGAGCATACAAACTCTACACAGTGAGCACCACCCTGGTATCGAATTCTTGACCCCAGAACTGTGAGACCGATGCACTCACCACTCGGTCGCCGGGTAAATAAAATAAATACAACTATTATTATAATAATATTAGTTTTACTCCAACGTGTAAATTGTTTCAGGTTTTAATCTTGAGGAAAAAATGTTTAATTAATTTAGTAAGCCTTTATAATTTCAAATAGAAACATTAGACACCAGGCAAAAGAACCACAGAAAAAGATTGCTAACAGGTCAAAGTGAGGAGAGAAAATAATTGTTAACAGAGCAAGTTGACAGTTTGGGGAGGGATCAAGGAAAACATAAAAAGCTCAATTGGCTATAGAATGATCATGTTTGCTGAAAGGTGGGATTTAATACTAAATGCCAGCCAAATACAAATTGGGGCACTAATATGAACACTTAACATTTGCAAAGGATATAACTCAATCAATGATGTGAAAGTCTGTTGCTCTGAGTTGGCAACAACCACGACAAAGTTTCTGTCTCTCTTTAGTACAACTGATTAAGAAGAATAACAAAGCTACCTCAGACCTCTGCATTTAACGATCGAATGGATATTTTGGTAGACAAAAACTGGTCAGAGATATGCAGAAATATTGTGATGTAGTTTTTGACTTGTCTTTTGTACCTTTTTCACAGGCCAAAATTTTCAGGTCATTTCTTCCCTGACGTTTCTGCGTATTACGTACGCCTACATCAGAATGTCACTGGTGTTGGTGTGATGATGCACCTCTCGAGGATGTTGCTCCAAGTGGTTGATTTTGGTAATTGCTGACTTGTGGTATTCTTGTTGAGCTTGTTCTATTAATGCTCGTTGGTCTCACTTCTCACTCTTTCTCGTGGTCTTTTTTTTTCTAGTGAGGAAACTCCATCCTCTTTTCCTATGTATGATGTGTTGCAAAGATTTCCATTTGAATTTTTCATATATAATTGTATTTATTTTCTGGGTGGATTTAGTTCTTTGGAAGAACCAAAATCTGGCAGTGTTGTTTGTGGTCTGACAGGTGTGTTGTTATGGTTTCACATGGTTCTTTGGGTTCCATGATCCCTCTCACATATGGCAATGTTACCATTCCTCCGTATTCTTGTGTTTACAACCCCCCTGTATTGTGTTGATCTTGTACTGGACCTGTCCTGTACCTTTTATTAATCCCCACTGTAGATACTGAGTCCTTTTCAATGTGTGTTGGTTGTATCTCAAACCTAGAACCATCAACAGGGACAAGGGACCTTCCAGGCTCTCACCCACCTGGACAGCAGGGGGTGTGACTTGCCTGTAAATTCTGACAGATAAGTCAGACCCTATTGGAACATCAGTTGATGAAGACGCACCACACCAATACCAGTGTCACTCTGATAAAGGCGGAACTAATACGCCAAAACATGTCAGGAAGAAAACAACCTACAAGTAATTGTTTGTCAAAAAGGAACAAAAACCAGTCAAATATTAAAAGAAGACAAAATGGACTTAATACAACTACTATTGTGATTTAATCATTAATCTCGATACATCATAAGTGTCAAGAGCTGTGTGCTAGTTGTGTCTCATAAATAAAAATAAATACACCAAAATGTGTCAATTTGGAACCATGGGATGTTATGAATACATTGGCAAAAATCTCTGTACTAATCTCTTCCGATACGTGTAAAATAATAATAATAATAATAATAATAATAATAATAATAATAATGGTACCAGTTTGGATATTTCACAGTAATTCCTTTGAGTTTAAAAATGATCAAATGAAAACTCCACTCCGTATACTACCAGCAAGAAAATGTGCACATCTGATGTGACCTTATCACAGAGCACTTAAAATGACCATGCTCATATTCTGTCTGAACTAAAATCAAACATTTCAGACTCAGAAGTTGATGTAAATTTCATATTGTTTGAACATGGAGTGAGTGCTTATTGCAGATGGACACCCCAAAAAATACATGCACACTTCTAGAGATATAGTTGTAGGGAAAATATTCACCATATTTTGTACTGCCTTGTATTCACTTCTTACAGCTATAGCCTGGTAATCTGGCTTTCCTGTCAGCAGACTAATGGTATGATGGTTGGCCCTCTGCCTTGGAAAAAAAAATGGAAGAAATACTTGGCATAAAGTCTTAAGGAGCAGGAAGGAGTAAAAAGCAATTGAAGGAAAAGGGAAGTAGGTGAGGGGAGGAACGGTAAGCGCTACGGTGACTTAAATCGTTAAATATACAATTATGCACAAATTTTTGAAACTACAGCTTTGGGTTCAACTACCTCATAAGGCCCCATTTTCCTTAAAATCAAGAGTTGACAACCAGAACAATCATGTTTACTTGCCTTCTTTTTTTGAGGTGGGTTGTTGGCGGGCGGTGATGTGCTGTTTTCTGGGTAGACACCAACATTATGAAGATCACAATCTGGTGACATATGGTGAGGGCCTACATCCCCAAACAGCCCCTGCCCATTCAAAGAATTATGTAAAGACTCAGCAGGGGAGAAACCACATTCTGATAGAGAGAGGCGTCGGTCAGGGACTGCAGTGTTTGCCAAGTTTGCATTGAGGGGAGAGCAGGTGTATATAAGGTTGAACTCTGTTCTGAAGGCATGATCCCTAGTTCGTAGGGTTTGGTCTGAGGTTGAACATGAAACTGATTTAAAGGAACTGATTCCACCAGATGATAGGTCTTGGAAATCATTTCTTGAAGGAGGAATGGAAAAGTCATCTGTGGCCACTGCCATAGGGTTCTCCATGGTACAGGACAGCGAAAGATCCGGGAACTGGGTCCGAGGGATGTCGAAGTCTGTCTGAAGACATGGCTTTAATGGGACATTAGAAATGGCAGAAAAAAAAGGGGGGGGGGGACATCAATAAAGACATATGTACAATATCTCACAAAAGAGAGTCCACCGTTCTAATTTTTAAAAATTTTAATTATATTTTTTCATGGGACCACACTGAAGAAATAACACTTTGATACAATCTATAGTCATTGTAGAGGTTGGATAATAACAGAAATGCATTGTTTCTTCAAAATAAATAAAAATTAGCCCAGAATTGGGACAAATTAGGCATTTCCCCTCTCTGTGTAAGGCGCGTAGTTGCTGTCAAGTGTGACTGGGGAGCAGATGTATTAGGGGCATTGTCACTCTCATACTGGCATACTGGTCACTGGAAGTTTAAAATGACACCTTATGGCAAAGAACTCTCTGCGGATCGAAAGAAAACAAATACTCTACAGTGAATAGAATTGAATGCCTTTATTGTCATTATACAATTACAATGAGATTTAAACCTAACAGTAAAGTGCACACATAAATAAGTATTCATAAAAGATATTTATATACAATAAAAATATATGGTAAAAAAACAAAAAAAGAAACTAAAGTTGTTAGCAGCACGTGAGGTAGCTATAGAGTTTTAGTGCAAGTATCAAAGCACAAAATAAAAATTTGCAGTGTTAAGACTGTTAATTCTGAGAAAATTCATTATTGATATGCATCTGGCAGTGTTTTGGCATTTTGCATATGCACTAACAGTACTTAATTGAGTCTAGATTATTGGTTCACTAAGGAGCAAAACTCGAGTTGAGTATGGTGACGGCTCTTGGGAAGAAACTGTCCCTGAGTCGGTTTGTTTTGGCTGGTCTAGTCCTGTAGTGCCTGCCAGAGGACACCAGGTTGAAGAAGTATAAGCGAGTGTGAATTGTCTTTTAAGATGCTCTTTGTCCTTCTTAGGCACCAGGAGTTGTAGCTGGTGGACAGGGGGACTAGGGGGTAGCTGATAATATTTTGAGCTTTGTTGATCATCCTGGGCAGGTTGGTGTTGAGTCCTCTTAGGAAATTTAGCCTCTTCTGCGCCTTCTTGACGAGTGCTGTGGTGTTTGCTGCCCAAGTGAGATCAGCAGAGTTATGGACCCCAGAAATGTGAAAGTCTTCACTCGCTCCACACTTTTGCCGTTGATAGGAGCGAGTGAAGATGACCTAGGCAAAGGGTCGGCAAACCAAAATGTTGAAAGAGCAATATTAGATGAAAATAACAACAACAACAAAAATGTCTGGAGCCGCGACAAAATTAAAAGCCTTATAATAAAGGCAACACATGTTGTACAGTAATTCCTCTAATATCGAGGTTCATGTAGACCAGACGCAGTAATCGAAAAACTGTTGGATCACCCCGTTATTACTACCATAATACATGTTTTCGCGCTTATACGGAAATACAAGTACACAAGTACAATCATCAAAAATTGTATATTTATTAAATAGTAGAGCTATAAGCATATCAAAAGACTGTAATGTATTATCTAAATATAATCTATATATAAATGTAAATACTTTAAATACTGTACTCACAATGAAAATAGTTCCTCTCCGCTTGATATTAATCCAAATAAAACAGGTTAATGGGAGTGTTTGTCCACGTCCTTGAAGTGGAGCCCGCTTTTAGTGAGGTACAGCTTGATGTTGGGGATGAAACGGTTTGTGAAGGCTTTTGGGATCCAGGCTTTCCGGTTGCTCATCCAGTATACAAGCAGCAAGGCTTTGTTCTTAGTTGTATTAAGTTCATTTCATGTCACTGCATGCTGCGGCCGGGTCACGGGGCAGATCTCGCTCCCCTCTGTATCGCCAGCCGACACCGCGGGCATGGGCTGCCGGATTGCCGGCCGACTGGACGGGAAATTAAACTTTTTGTATTAAGTTCATTTTGTCTTCTTGTGGCCTGGCTGTTGTACATTATCCGCGATATTCGAGGGATTACTGTACTCCCCTGACTAAACGTGGGATGGAAACATGTCAGGTAACAAAACGACGTAAAAAACACCATGTTCTTAATTTTTTAAAGCATTGTTGATTAAAGCTGGCTTTACCACGAAGCCAGTCAGCAGAATTCCCACACATGATGATGATGATCCGGATGTTTAGTTCATCTTTGAATAAAAATGTCCGGGAAGAGACCTCGCTCGCCGCCGGCATGCACCGCCACAACACAGGCCTACGTCGCCGGTATGTGCCGCCAGATGGTCGCCCGACGCGGCCGGCATGCGCCGCCGGATAGTCGGCTGACGCGGCCGGCATGCGCCGCCAGACCGCTGGCCCGTCGTCCGGGAGATTAAACTTCCACTTCGCTCCTCCGCGCCGTCCTATCATCAATTAGCCATCCAAGGAGCTCTATTTTTGGATAAGTTAAACTACGCTTGCACTTTTGCACATTTCTGGGACATTCCACTGTCAGCTCCGCTATCACGAGGCTCCCAGATTCTGCTTTAGTCGTCTTTATGGCGTCCGCCATAACGTCGCCCAGGGCTCACATTTTTGAAAAAAAAAATCCAGATTCGCCGATGCTCTCTGCTGTCCAATTCGCCGAGCAAGTTCTATTATCAAATAAGCGCCAAGCATTAAGGTTGCAACGGTCTCGCATTTCTGATAAAAATCCACCCTCACAGAGGGTCAGAACGCTCTATTTCTGGATAAAAATGATGGCCACCGCTTGCTGCCTGCCATTTTTCCCTCGATGCTGAGTTGAAAGTGACAGACCTATGTCTTCCGCCATTTTCTTAGTGGCAAGCGGAAGACAGGGGACGGGCTTTCGCTTTCACATTGTGAACTTTTTTTTTTAATTCAGAAAAAAATCTGTGATGTAGTGAAGCCGCGAAGTGAAGAAGGATCACAGTATGTATCTGTTGGGTATATCAGTGATGGACCATCTGGGCCTGCAAAGCCTTCTCTGCTGGCCTAAAACATATCTGAATCAAAGACTGATGTTAATTATATTTTGTCCATGAATACTGATTAAATAATTCCAAATTGTCTGTCAGCTTCCTTTCATTAATTTCCCCCTGGTTGCACTGCTTTATGATGTGTTTTCATATTTAAGCATTTAACCAATCACATTTCGGCCATTATTTGTTGCCAGGGTCAGAAACTACCTGGAGGCCTTCACAATCAGTTCTGCGGGCCCTGCAGCATAAAATAAGAGTCGATAATACTGTTGCTTTAACCAATTAGATTTCGAGTTGGCGACACCAAGGCCTGCTTGATAGAGTGTACTAGCCAGTGCTAGCAAGCTGTATCTGTAGCAGAGCTCCACAAGCAAATATATTGTTCTGTTGATTTATTAGCGGTTTTGTCAACCCACAATGGCTGAAGGAGAAGAAATGAATTTGGTTGCAGATTTACTGTCAAAGCCATTTTCAACAAGGAAATTTCAAGAAAAGCTGGACATCATTAAGAAAGGTCGGAGGACTCCAAAGCTAGCAAGCCTGTCACAACCGGTAACGAACATTTTCGGCCCTAAATCGAATAAAAACTTCTACCAGAAATACGACAGAACAAACTCGACTTTCAGCATTAGCTTCAATGACGATAGGAAAGACTTCTTGATGAAACTGAAACGCATGGATAATCTGTACGACAGAGTAATGGAAATCTTCTTGGGGAAAGAAAGGAGAATGGATTTTATGTACAAAAAAAAAGTATTTTGGGTCAGTAAAAGTATATTCCTAAATATTTAAATTTTTGTTATATTGATGCTTTTTTGTGTGTCGCAGCTGTGGCTGCAGTAAAGGTTTTATAGCCATAAATAATTATTGAGGGTTGGATTGATTTAGACCAGTGGTTCTTAACCTGGTTAGACCTACCGAACCCCACCAGTTTCATATGCGCATTTGCCGAACCCTACTTTAGTGTAAAATAAAATGTGTTTTTTTTTTCATATTCAAGATACCGTATTTTCACACCTATAGAATGCAACGCCCGAAGGGGCGCAGTCTGAGTCGTGGGTTTATTTTTAGGTTTTTTTTGTCAATAAATAGGGCACTTTGATTCAAAGGACGAGCTGTTATGGTTGAGCTGGCATGACACACGTTAGCATGCATGCTAGCGTATGTTTTAAAAAAGGTAACAGGAGCAAAACTGAGTTTGATTTTGTTTTATTGACGTAATGTGTATACGCAAAAATATAAGTCAAAGTATTCAAACATCTACAAATCTGTCAATTCTGTATTCCCGACACAGAGTTCAGCCAAGTGGTCAAGTTAGGCAACAATACTGGGTTCCATCTCATTGTCAGAGTCAAGCGGTGTCGCCGTGGGGTTTCGTAATAGTGATTCCAGCTCAAACTTCAGTGCCCGCCGGCACTTTGGCCCAGGCATCGACAATCCATTCCAAATCATCACGTAACGTTACTCGTGCGACGCTGCCTGCCCGTGTTTGTATGGAACTATACTGTTTGCCATCCGACATGCATCACTCCCAACCCTTTCGCCATGCTGATTCTCCGATTATATCGTGTTCTATCCATGGCTTCAGTCAAATTTCCAAGCATTCACACCTGCATTCTGTTCTCATTTCACGTGAGGCATTTCCTCTGTATAGCTCTACTGTGTTGTTTCTTTGAGTATCGAGAGTGTTTTGAGTGATTAAAAGGTCTACGAGCACAGGGAAGTCAACTGCCACTCGCCTGGGATGTTTTGAATGAATTTACCGTAATGCTTGGAATTCGCGGAGATGCTAGTTTCGGGTGAACGTCCACTGGGTTGATCGCAATACGTAGCATGTCGGCAAGAAATGAGACCAGTAAGTCAAGCGGTCAGGGTCATACAACATTTTGAATTTAGCCCATAAACAAGAAGCATTGACTGATTGGGCGCCCCTTTCATTTTAGAGAACAATTTGGACTTTTAAGTGCACCCTATAGGTGTGAAAATACGGTATATATATTCCCCGAAGCACTGATTGGCCAAGTAATGTCACGTGATCATCTGCAGCCAGTGATGGTCAAGCGGGGCATGTTATCGTGTATAGACCCGATGATTCGATGTGTCTTGACTCCACCGAACCCCCTGATAACGACTCACCGATTCCCGAGGGTTCGATCGAACCCAGGTTAAGAACCACTAATTTAGATGTAGCACTACTGAAGGCCTAGGAGTGAAATGCACGGCCCGCCAGTCATTACTTTATTAGCCTACTATCAAAATAATTAAGTTGGCTACAAATACATCATGAGCATTCATGATTTTATGTTTATTTTGCCTGCAGTGCATTCTGTAGAAAATGACACACTACATTACTGCCCTGTTGCATGTGTTTAACTTCGATATGTTATTAATGAATTGTTTCATTTGTTTTGATAAAACTAACAAAATTCAATTAAGGAAAACGATTTGTGATGGCATTTTTCTTTTGAGGATATTGATAAAAGAATAACACAATGGAATGTGCATAGCGTGCCTTTTCACCATCTGTGAATGATAGTGTTGGAGTTTGGAGATTCAATCCACTTCTAAAATGTATTTTTACACTGATCTAAATTCTCCAGAAATAATGCAATCACACCTTTTCTCCATTTCCCAACTGGGTTCTCGGCTGTAAGAGTAGTATGCCTTACCTGGAAATGATTTTCCACAAGACTCTTTTTTTAATGTGACAACTTCTAGCTACAAAGCGAACATTAGGGAAATTATTCTGCATTAACAATGAATGGACAATTATTCGGTCCAAAAAATGTTGAATTCTGTTTTCCTGTTATTTTACTCTTTTGCCCTTGAGATCCATGCCCCAGCAAGCAGCCGCGGGTTTGTTTACAACAGTGACTTGCCTAGCATCCCGGCCTGCTGACAGAAACGTGTGTCGCAGGCTATGATGCAAATCTTTGTTGACAGAAATGTTGAAATTCAACATTTACCATATTTTCTCGCATACAAGCCACCTCCGCGTATGAATTTTACCCTTAAAATTGCCTTCAAATCATTGAATTTTAAAGATTTGTCTCGTAAAAGATGCCCCCTGATTCACAATTTTAACCTCCATATTCATTGTTTTAATAGGGAGTAGTACAAATGTCTTACTTTGAAGGGAAAATCTTAGAAAATCATCGCACATGGTATTTCTGAGATGCTGTATGAATTAAAAGGATCGTCTCCTGGATTGCACATTATTTGAGTCAATATCATAAGGAAATTAATATGCATGTCTTTGTAAATGCAAAATATAAAATTATTCAATTTGAAAAAATAAATAAGTCTATTTTGACCAAAACCTGATGCCTTTTAATGACAGAAATTGCAATTTTCTTACCAGAAGTTCAAGATGTTGTGGTGGCCATATTGCTTCAAATATCGAGATATCTCGATTCTTTCGATGTTTCATATTATTGCAATAGTTGTCACTTTCGAACAAGAAATAAAAAGAAAGAAAAATCAAAGCAGAATTTTGTTCCTTTCTTTGTTCCGAAAGCGTGTTGCCTGCACGTAGACACATTCAAAAAGGAAGTCACGTGAGCAGTACAACCGGGAAGTGTGTCTGTAGCGGTCTAGTGTTCAGCAAGTCTCTGGCTTCAATAATAGCATGTCATACACATTACGCACGTAACAAGGCTGATATTTTAATGAACGACCACAAGACCTTCGATCAGCCTTGATAACTATTGGGATGTGCTGACATTTTAAACACTACAAACACATGTAACAAGGCTACTCGCGTCTGGCCAGTCAGATCACATTCGCCCTGAGCGAACAATGGCAGGCACAAGAAAGTTTTTCACGTTTTATGCAGATATGGTTTATTTTTTTTCTTGAATTTCATTCATAGACGTCAAAATGAAATTTCTGTAGCGCTTTATCTGATTATCTTTTCTCTATTGTGAAATAAATGACAGTCTCGGCCATATTGCCTTGTGTTATTTATGGAGTTTCGTCTTGCAGTTTCGTGTATGTCGAGTCTAATTTGTACGCATTTAAGCCGTATCCTGGATTCAGTCATCATTTTTTTGCGACAAATACACCTTATATGCGAGAAAATACTGTAATTTACACATTGTTAGCATTGGAAAATGTTAAGAAGTGTCATGTTTGCCCTCCTACAGAAACCATATTGAAACAAAAAATATATTTCTCACCCCATTTTCAAAACATTTGTAAAAAGCTCCAGGGAGCTACTAAGGCAGGACAAAAGAGCTGCCTGGAGCTCCAGAACTTATGGTTGACGACCCTCGGCGAAGGCTATAAGAAGATTGCTAAAACCCTGAAACTGAGCAGCAACATGGTGGTTAAAACCACAGAGCGGTTTTAAGAGGACAAGTTCGACCAAATACAGGTCTTGCCATTGTCGAGCAAAGAAGTACATCCTCAAATGGAAGGTTTGGGAGCACCAACATCCACCAGCTCTGTGATGTCACCATGAAAGAGTGGAAGAGGATTCCAGGGGCGACAACAAGGCGGTGGAAGAAAATAATGATGGTCAGACGAAATATGGACATTTTGGTTAAATTTTGAGATTACACTTGGGGTGTACAGTAATCCCTTGAATGTTGCGGATAATGTAGACCAGACATGGCCACGATAATCGAAAAACCTCATAGTAGGATCACCGCTATTCATACTACCGTAGTTACTCGCGTATAAGCCGCCCCCTGATTCACAATTTTCACCTCCATATTTATGGTTTTAATAAGGAGTACAAATGTGTTACTTTGAAGGGAAAATCTTAAGAAAAATCATTACACGTGGTATTTCTGGGTGGAATCAAAATCATTTTATTAGGGTCAATATCATAAGTTAATATGCCTGTCATTTTAAAAGCAAAATATTAAATTATTCAATTTGAAAAAAGAAATAAGTCTATCTTGATGAGAACTCGATGCTTTTTAATGCATAATCATATCGGCCGCATGACGTCAGCGTGTTGTCAACTTGCACTTTCGTGCATGTCGTATTTTTATGCGCATATAAACTGTACCCTCTATTCAGTCATCATTTTTTTGTCCGAGAAAAGCGGCTTATTTGCGAGTAAATACGGTACGTTTTCATGCCTTTACAAAAATACAAGTGCACAAGTACAATTTTCAAAAAGTGTATTTATTCAATTTTACAGTTACGGGCATATGAAAAGACCGTAATGTATTGATATTAAAATAAAATCTATGAATTTAAAAAAATTAAATACTTTAAATACTGTACTCACAGTGAAAATAATTCATCTCTGCTTGAAATAAATCCAAAAAATAGGTTAATGTTTGTAATAAAAAAAACAGGTTAATCAGTGTAAAGTGAAGAAACAGGTTAGTGGTTGTTTTAGTCCATTTAGTCCTCACTGCTTGAATCTTCAGGCTGTGCTGTAGGGGCAGCAGGTGGAGCTTCTACCTTTTCGGCGCACAAGGAACATCGTGATGGGGAGTTGTGACTGCTGGTCACAGTGAAAATAATTCCTTGCCACTTGTTTTAAATAATAATAATAAAACACAGGTCATTGGAAGCTTTAGACCACGTCCTCTTCGTCAGATTCGAGGGGCTTTTCGGAGAGGTTTTCGGCGCACAAGGAAGATGGCAACCGCAGCTTCTATTCTTGTACAAATACAGTGGTACCTCGTCATACGACCGTTCGTCATACGGAATGCTCGTCTTACGGGGGAAATTTCGATCGAATAATTCGCCCGTGATGTGGTCAAAATTTCGTCATGCGACCAAGCCAGGTTGCCATGGCATTTTTTCTGGCATATCTTTCGTGTATAACAATATTTACGAGCACCGGATGAGCTATTCAGACCAGGAAACGCACAACGCGCATGCGCGGTGAAAAGAGGGCTTTCTGGGTAATGAAGTATACTCGTGCTCGCAAAAGCATCCCCGGTAGCAACTCTATCATAGGCGCCGTTCGAGGGGATGCGAACACAGATGCTACAAGCTAAAAGGAGCCGCTAGCCAGCGCCCCCGAAGCTCCCATAAGCAACGGGGCGATCGCTGATAAAAGACTCTGCTCGTTGGCTGCTCATAAGAACATCGGGGGCACTGGCTCGCTACAGCATCCCCGGTAGCAACTCTATCATAGGCGCCGTTCGAGGGGATGCGAACACAGATGCTACAAGCTAAAAGGGAGCCGCTAGCCAGCGTCCCCGAAGCTCCCATGAGCAGCGGGGCGATCGCTGATAAGACTGCTGCTCGTTGGCAAGTGGTCGTGCGTTCTCCGATTGTGAGGACATTTGTGTGCATCATTTTCGGAATATTTTGAAGGGAATAGTACGACAGCAAACAGCCCATGGATAGCGAACGTGAGGGTGGAGTGTTTGTTCTGTTTACGAGTGCGTTGTGTGGAAGAAAAAAAAAACCGAAGCCCCTCTCCCCTCGGCGAAATCCGGCCAATTTTAGTTAGATTAAACACTTTATTTCTATTAAACCACTCGTTATTTATTACTTTGTCAATATATGGCGAATTATAAGAAATAAAACATTTTTTTCAATCCAATATCCTGTTTTTGGTGTTTTTTTCAGAGAGTTGGAACGAATTAATTTGTTTCCCATTCATTTCAATGGGAAACTTTACCTCGAGTTACGAGTATCTTGTCATACGAGCTCAGTCCCGGAACGGATTAAGCTCGTATCTCGAGGTACCACTGTACAGTCATACCATGAGATACGAGTTTAATGCGTTCCAGGACAGCTCGTATTTCGATTTACTCGTATCTCAAATCAACGTTTCACGTAGAAATGAACTAAATACAAATTAATTCGTTCCCACCCTCTGAAAAAAACACCAAAAACAGGATATTAAAATGGAAAAACATTTTTATTTGTTGAAATTCACCATCTACTAACAGAATAACAAATAACTAGTGGTTATGGTGTTTAATAATAAAATGAGGCATCATTCAATGCAACGGGGAGTTCGTGGATGGGAGAGAGAGAGAGAGACATGACGGCTGTAACGCTCGTAACGTAACAAACTTCAAATTTAAATTAAATGAACTTAGATTCCGATACACAGACACTTTAAAAAAAATCTTATGTTACACTAAATGGTCCTTCTTATGCAATAACCAAGGCAAAGAGGTTAACGTATTGGCGAGCCAGCTCAATTACGCATACACCTCTCATGTTTTTCGATTATTAATATCGATTGTCATCATACGCCTTTTCTTCGCACTACCCTTCATTGCACCGGCTTGCTTTGGATCCATTGTGTTTCCCTTAATTCTGCACTGACTAACGCAAAAAAACACGAAAAAAAAATGCAACACTCCGCCCAATGCTCGTAGAGATCTTTGCACGAGGGAGATGTGGCACTGAAATCATAAACAGCCAACTTGGCTGTCTCGTCTGCTCGTATCTGAAAATTTGTCTCGTATCTCAAGGTAAATATTTGCTCGGAATTTTACTCGTATCTCAAATTCCTCGTATGTCGGGGCACTCGTATGTCAAGGCATTACTGTATGCTATTTTACAAGCAAATGACACAGTCAAGACGAATTCAATGGCTCCAACCATGTTGTCATTAATCTCCTGGAGACGTTGCAAAATGCGTTCCATATTGAAGATCTGCTGCAGATGTCTTGTCATGCCAGCTTCACCTACGGCGTTAATCCCTCATAATACTTGCTATTTTTTTTATTCCTAGTGGTTACGACTCGCTTAGTGTTGTCGGAAAAGGATATTGTGGCCGTCTTCCGCAATTTCGCTGCTTCTTTCTTGTTAAAGCGCATTTATTCCGCAATGGCATGCTACGCCTTTTAGCATAGCCACATCACTTTTTCTCAGTCACTATCATCATGTTTTGTTTTTGCCTTGGGCTCATTGGATGCCAGGACGCTTAGGAGGCATTTTCTACAGCGACTCAAAATTCAAACAAAGCAAAGGCTTGGCGTAATCTTTCTCCACAGGTGATGTGCGGGACAGAAAATTCACTAGCAACAAAACAGGAGAAGGCAAGATGTCGTCTTTCTCTGCCTTTTTAATATCATTCTTCTACGATTGAAATATGGCTTCTTCAGCGCTGAGTGCCACCCAATTC
Source organism: Stigmatopora argus (assembly GCF_051989625.1). Taxonomy (NCBI): domain Eukaryota; kingdom Metazoa; phylum Chordata; class Actinopteri; order Syngnathiformes; family Syngnathidae; genus Stigmatopora; species Stigmatopora argus. The sequence goes on along the minus strand of NC_135392.1, from coordinate 19,863,643 downwards.
AGCGCCAAAGAAGATGCGGAGCCCTGACTTCCACCAATTTGTTATCCCGTCTTCCTGTGAATTTTGACATTTTTATGAACTTTTTTTTAACCTTAATATAAAAAAATGTGATGTAGTGAAGACGTAAATGTTGAAGCTGAGAAGTGGTGAAGGATCTCACATTTGTTGGCAGCATTTCACACATTCATTGCTGTGTGCTTGAGTTATTTTGAAGATATAATACATGCATGTTATAGGTGTACAATGACTACATTTTATCACATTCTTATTTTTTCAGTGTTGTCCCATGAAAATATAATGAAAAAATTGCAGAAATGAGGGGTGTAGTCAGTTTTGTGGGTTGACATCTATTGGCTAAGCAGAATTGAATTTATACAAGCATAGACATTGATCAGCATTTTTAGCTTTCAGTTATGCCGTTTTGTTAAAAAGAATACAGTCATACCTCTACTTACGAATGTCTTTAGGTGCAAATGTTTCAGGTTACGAAAGCTTTTTATTTGCAAGAGTGCCTCGAGATACAGAAAATATCCAAGTTACGAAATCCCCCAAAAAGTAAATGCATTCCTTATCCGTTATTTTATTTTGAAAATATTATCACGGATGCATTGATTCTCACTCTAGAACATCACTACACTCTACTGGGCTCTCATTAGCGGTCTCACACCAACCCTTCATTTTTCTTTGACCCGTTGTCTACTTAAACTTATGCTTTGAAGAAGCTGTGGCCGAGTGCCTTGGGGTCTAAGTCTTAGACGGACTCGCAGTCGAAAACATGTTTTTTTAAACGCCGTTCGTCGTCTCTAAGTTTTCGTTGGAGGACGCTGTGGCCGAGTGCCTTGACCTGAATCGCAGCCTGCGGTGGGCGAAGTTGTGTCACGGGGGCAGGCAATGGGGCTTGTGGTCAGTAATGAGGGGCACCAAAACAAACTCAATGGAGGCTGAGTAAATGCAACGCTCAGCAATACACGAGGAATTCAACGAGAAGGTGGCGGAGGAGGAAGCAGCCACCATTGCAACAGCACAAATCAGGAAAAAAAACGGGGGAGAAATGAACTTAACGACGAAAAAACATCCTGAAAAAGTGTTCGTGCGATTGCCCACTTTGACGACGTTTGCCTTGAGCGTTTTACAAACATTATTAGTGAACCGGAAATTGTCTTTAGATCAATTTCTCAAAACTTCTGTCAACAAGCACCGCCGAAGGGCAACTTAAATCTAAACGGGTAAGAAGCAGTGGCGATAAATAAAATGGGTGAAAAATTAGATTCCAGGAAATCATAAAATGCTAATGAAAAAGATTAAAACTTCAATGTAATGTTGTTTTGAATTCTTGATTTTATGTTTAGGGGATTGTGTTCGTGTGCTCTCTGCCTCTGCTGCCTAATGTTAGCTCCCTCTTGTTCCCCTGCGTTTCAACACACAGATTTTGTATGCTTGTTAATCATTTTAAGACATTAATAAATCATTTTCTTATAATTCACTCTCATTTGTGTGCTTCTCCCATCTTTCATACAAAATTGGGACAATTTTACAGGGTTTAGTTGGTAGTTGTGTGAGGACTGTGGAACAAAATGTTCAAGTTACGAAATAAGTATGGAACCACTTAATTTCGTAAGTAGAGTTACGACTGTATCATTCTTAAGTCTGATATCTTTCAACTTAAAAAATTGAAAAATAATCAAAATTACTTTTTATTTTTATTGTTTTCAAATATATGTAACTGAAATGTGTGCAACATATCATTTTAGATTTATAGAGGTCCCCTAAATCTATTAATAGAATTGATATCATATAATATTGCATGACATTTGTTATTTATACAACTGGTTAAGACATTTTCACAAAAACTATTTTGAAATATGTTATGGTGTATCAGCGTTTCAAATTTATTGATGTAATGGGATCGGAACAAATACCTCAGGAGAGATAGACTCTGGCCGGTGAACAGGTGAGACCTCAGGGGATGATATATTCTAGAAAAACACAAGAGGCCGTCAGGGTAAAATAGTATTGTCTTGATCAGTATCACACTGTTTCGGATTTGGTCACAAGATTGGATAACATTTAGTATTTATATTTATTTTTTAAGCACATAACGCCTTTTAAATGAGGTAACCACAGGGCGGTAGAACGCAATACGCCAGCAAAAGAAATAAGTCCCAAGCACAATTACATTTATTTATTCTTATTATCATGACTGTTCTCATTATTAGTATAGGAGGGCGATTGAAACTAGTGGACTAGTTTCGGCAAAACATGGTATGAGAGCCACTTTTCAAGCATCCGAAGCAAGGAAATTGCCAAGAAAACCCACATTTATAACAATCTGACCGATAAACATATTGAATATTTATTTTCTATGAGCTGTGACGACTTGGACCTAGAGCAGCTGAGTTGGATAAACGTAAAGCAACGACACATCCAAATCTGCAAATGCGGCATACTCACAATGCGCTACCAGCGTGATTTGTCGTAGGGAAAGCATTTATTTTTTTACTCATGTCAGCTCATGTCATCTCATCTTCCGCTTATCCGAAGGGTGCAGCTTCAGGAGGGAAGACCAGCCACTTCATCCAGCTCTTTCGGGAGTAACCCAAGGCGTTCCCAGACCAGCCGGGAAACAGTCTGCCCAGCGTGTTCGAGGTTGGCCCCGTGGCCTCCTCCCGGTGGCACGTGCCGAGGGAGGCGTCCAGGGGGCATCCTGATCAGATGCCCGAGCCAACTCATCTGGCTCCTCTCGATCCAGAGGAGCAGCGGCTCTACTCCAAGCCCCTCCCGGATGACCGAGCTTCTCGCCTTATCTCTAAGGGAGAGTCCAGACATCCTGCGCAGGAAACTCATTTCAGCCGCTTGTATCCGGGATCTCGTTCTCTCGGTCACGACCCACAGCTTTAGGCCATAGATGAGTGTGGGAACGTAGATCGACCGGTAAATAGAGAGCCTTGCCTTTTGGCTCAGCTCCTTCTTCACCACGACGGAACAGTGCAGAGTCCGCATCACTGCAGACACCGCAGTGATCCACCTGTCGATCTCACACTCTATTTTTCCCTCACTCGTGAACAAGACCTCAAGATACTTAAACTCCTTCACCTGGGGAAGGACCTGATCCCTGACCCGGAGAGGACATGCCACCTTTTTCCGACTGAGGACCATGGTCTCAGATTTGGAGGTGCTGATTCTCATCCACACCGCTTCACACTTGGTTGCAAATCGTTCCAGCGAGAGTTGGAGATCACGGCCTGATGAAGCCAGCAGAACCACATCATCTGAAATAGCATGGATGGAACACTGAGGCCACCAAACCGGACCCCCTCAACGCCACGGCTGCGCCTAGATATTCTGTCCATAAAAGTGATGAACAGAATCGGTGACATAGGGAAGCCCTGACGGGGTCCAACCCCCACTGGAAACGGATCTGACTTACTTCCAGCTATGCGGACCTGACTCTGACACCGGTCATAAAGGGACCGGACCCAGCGCAACAGGGGTTCCGGAACCCCATACTCCCGGAGTACCCCCCACAAGACTGCCCAGAGAGACGGTCAAACGCCTTCTCCAAGTCCACAAAGCACATTTAGACTGGTTGGGCGACCCCCCAAGGACCCTGCTGAGGGTATAAAGCTGATTCACTGTTCCACGGCCGGGACGAAAACCACACTGCTCTTCCTGAATCCGAGATTCGACCTCGGTGACTTCAACCCCAGAGATAAGAGAGTCTGCCCCAGAGTCCCCCGGCTGGCTCTGCTTCCTCATACACATTAAATGCACACACAACATAAAGTCTAGCTGGACTGATGAACCCAGAAGTGGGACGCCACGTCCAAAAACAGCAGGGTTTTATCTTGGACTTTGCCGTGGGGTGGCTATGTGGGCCAGCTGCTGACCAGCAGGCGTCGGGAGGGACCTGCTTCGTCCTCGGCCACGCTTGGCGCCAACTGGAGAACAGCAACTGCAATGCCATGGCCCACTTCCCCAAAGACAGCTCTGGGCCGCTGGAACCGTGGCAAAGCCAACCTCCGCTCGGCAGAGAAAACCTTAGACTCGGATGTGATTGAGAGCAGTTCCGGTGGCATTGCACCAGGTCATTGTGCTGCGAGCCATTTTGTTTTATGAAGGGCGCATGAGACTGTGTGGGTACTTATGAGTGTGATTGGTTTGAGGTTTTGCTTGTATACAATTTCATTGCAACTTCCAGACTTAAGACAGACTCGGTGGGGATTTGTGCGCACAATGTTCGTTAACATGGATGTAAGGTAACTTAATTATTTCTCACTGGAACGATTCCACAAGTGCGAAGTGGTCGGGATGAGAATCAGCACCTCCAAATCTGAGACTGTGGTCATGAGTCAGAAAAAGGTAGGATGCCCTCCCATGTCAGGGATGAAGTCCTTCCCTGAGTGGAGGAGTTTAAGTATCTTGGGGTCTTGTTCACAAGTGAGGGAAGAATGGAGCGAGAGAACGACAGGTGGATCAGTGCAGTGTCTGCAGTGATGCAGACTCTGCATCAGTCCGTCGTGGTGAAAAAGGAGCAGAGCCAAAAGGAGAAGTTCTCTACTGGCCGATCTATGTTCCTACCATCATCTGTGGTCAAGAGCTGTGGGTCATGACCGAAAGAACAAGATCCCGTGCCCGGATCGAGAGGAGTCAGATGAGTTTGGGTGGGCAACTGATTAGGATGCCTCCTGGACGCCTCACTGGTTAAGTATTCCTGGCCCGTCCCACCAGGAGTAAGCCACGGGGCGAACCGAGGACGTGCTGGTTAGACTGTCTCTGGGCTGGCCAGGGAACGCCTTGGGATCCTCTCGGAAGAGCTGAAAGATGTGGCTGGGGAGAGGAAGTCTGGGCTTCCCTGCTGAAGGTGTTGCCCCTGTGACCTGACCTTGAATATGTGGAAGATGATCAGGTGAGATGCATTGCTCCTGATGATGTTTCATGATTAGGTGCGATGATATATTGACAAAGGGTTTTGAGTGCACTGAAGGTGCAATACAAGTACAGTTGTGGTCAAAAGTTTACATACACTTGTGAATAACATAATGTCATGGCTCTCTTGAGTTTCCAGTTATTTCTACAACTCTGATTTTTCTCTGATAGTGATTGGAACAGATACTTCTTTGTCACAAAAAACATTCATGAAGTTTGGTTCTTTTATGACTTTATTATGGGTGAACAGAAAAAAGTGATCAAATCTGCTGGGTCAAAAATATATATATACAGCAGCGCTAATATTTGGTAACATGTCCCTTGGCCATTTTCACTTCAAAAGGCGCTTTAGGTAGCCATCCACAAGCTTCTGGCAAGCTTCTGGTTGAATCTTTGACCACTCCTCTTGACAGAATTGGTGCAGTTCAGTTAAATTTGATGGCTTTCTGACATAGACTTGTTTCTTCAGCATTGTCCACAAGTTCCCAATCGGGTTTAAGTCAGGACTTTGGGAAGGCCATTCGGAAACCTTAATTCTAGCCTGATTTAGCCATTCCATTACCACGTTTGATTTGTGTTTGGGGTCATTGTCCTGTTGGAACACCCAACTGCACCCAACACCAAATCTTTGGGCTGATGACTTTAGGTTATCTTGAAGAATTTGAATCCTCCTTCTTCATTATCCCATTTACTCTCTGTAAAGCACCAGTTCCATTGGTAGCGAAACAGCCCTACAGCATAATACTACCACCACCGTGCTTGACAGTAGGCATGGTGTACTTGGGGTTAAAGGACTCACCTTTTCTCCTCCAAACATATTGCTGGGCATTGTGGCCAAACAGCTCGATTTTGGTTTCGTCTGACCACTGAACTTTCCTCCTGAAGGTCTTGTCTTTGTCTATGTGACCAGCAGCAATCTTCAGTCGAGCCTTAAGGTGCCGCTTTTGGAGCAAGGGCTTCCTTCTTGCACGGCAGCCTCTCAGTCCATGGAGATGCAAAACACGCTTGACTGTGGACACTGACACCTGTATTCCAGCAGCTTCTAATTCTTGGCAGATCTGCTTTTTGGTGATTCTCGGTTGAATCTTCACCCTCCTGACCAATTTTCTCTCAGCAGCAGGTGATAGTTGCGTTTTCTTCCTGATCGTGGGAGTGACAAAACACGGCCATGCACTTTATACTTGCAAACAATTGTTTGCACTGTTGCTCTTGGGACCTGCAGCTGCTTTGAAATGGCTCCAAGTGACTTTACTGACTTGTTCAAGTCAAGGATTCGCTTTTTCAGATCCATGCTGAGCTCCTTTGACTTTCCCATTGTAGCATTTGCATCCAATGAGCCCTATTTAAATGGCCTCAGAGAAGTCACCGGCTGTAGTCATAATCACTCACAAGCAATGTTCCCTCTAATTTTTTGTTGGTCTGGGCAGAAAGACAAACTCCCTGAGCACACTGAGTACCAGTGTGAGCGACATCATCGGTACTCGGATGATTCGCCTAAAGACGTTTCGCCGACGGACGTTTGACAGACGGGCAGGTCGCCGAATGAACGTTCCGCCGAACGGCCGTTCGGCCGAATGAACGTTCGGCCGAACGGAGGTTTTCGCCGAAACGGGATTCGCACGCTGGCCCCGCCCCCGGATCGTGTGTGTACAAGTTTTTCAACCTCAGCCCGCGGGCCATATACGGCCCGTTAGGATTTTTAATCCGGCCCGCCGCCGGCATTGTCCAAATTATAGTAAAAATCAATGATTCATTTCCCTTTGCCGCTCATCACTCAATTTATCAGTCTACCATCAATGGCAGCCCGGGAATAAGCACTCTTGGGCGGGCATGGCAGCCCGGGAATAAGCACTCTTGGGCGGCCAGATGGAGCAGAACCGAGCCGTAAAATGACAGCAATCGGGTCAAATCCATCTTAAAACAGCATTTAATGATTAAATACAAATACTGGAGCTCTTTGGACATTAGAACCGAGCCCAAGGCAGTGAATTCCTCGGTAAAATGGAGGCAAAAAACCGTCTATATACGTCCATTCGGCAAACGGCTCAAAATGCTCTCAAATTCGGTCAAATCCAGCCAAAAACAGTGTTTAATGATTAAATACAAATACTGGAGCTCTTTGGACATTAGAACCGAGCCCAGGGAAGTGAATTTCTTGGTAAAATGTTGCGATGATGTCGCGATGGAGGCAAAAAAACGTCCATTAACGTCCATTTGCCAAACGGCTCAAAATGCTCTCAAATTCGGTCAAATCCAGCTGAAAACAGCGTTTAATGATTAAATACAAATACTAGTATTTGTATTTAATCATTAAACTAACAATTACTAGTATTTGTATTTAATCATTAAACACTTTGAACGAACGTTCATTCGGCGACCTGTCCGTCTGTCAAATGTCCGTCGGCGAAACGTCTTTAGGCGAATCATCCGGTCACGACATCATCATTGCTCGCTATGGGCACACCAGTATCACACCTGCCACAAGCAGGTGCATGTCAATGTTCCCTCTAATTTTTCATTAAAACATGCTGTAAAACACGAAAAAACCTAAGAGTGGACAGAGCTACCGCCACTGGCTGCCGCTTAAACGGCGCCATCATGGGGAAAGGGGTAAAAATTTAAAAAAAAAAAAAAAAAAAACTGCGCGCCATATGATTGCTGCTGCGCAGAGAAGAGGAGAGTAGTGCGCAATTGCGCACGCGCGCAGCTTAGAGGGAACATTGCTCACAAGAAGTTAAGAGGCCATGCTATGAAGGTCATTTCACTGACACAACTTTCAAAGTCACCAAAATTGCTCATTCGTGTTGCTGTATGTATATTTTTGACTCAGCAGATTTGATCACTTTTTCTGTTAACCCATAATAAAGTCATAAAAGAACCAAACTTCATGAATGTTTTTGTGACAAAGACGTATCTAACTGGAAACTCAAAGAGAGCATGACATTATGTTCTTCACAAGTGTATGTTAACTTTTGACCACAACTGTATATACCAATTTACCATAGAGTATAATATACACAAAAAAATAACATTAAAATACATTTATTTGAAGATTACTTGCAAAACTTTAATCTTTTGTGGCCTTTTTCTTATATTCCAATAGATTGTGCGCCCCCACGAACCACACCCCTGGTTTTTGTGAATTGTAATATTTGCATTGCTGTGTAGCTAAATTAAATTTTTGGGGGATAAGAAATTAGGACACTATACAGTAATCCCTCAAATATCGTGGATAATGTAGATCAGACATCGCCGCGATAATCGAAAAACCACTTAGTAGGATCATCCCTATTATTAGTACCATACTACTTGTTTTAACACCTATACAAAAATACAAGTACACAAGTACAATTATCAAGAACTGTATTTAATAAATATTATAGTTACAGTAATCCCTCGAATATCGCGGATAATGTAGAAGAGACATGGTCACGATAATCAAAACACTATGAAGTAGGATCACCCCTTTTATTACTACCTTACTACATGTTCTCGCGCCTATACAAAAATGCAAGTACACTAGTACAATTATGAAAAAGTCTATTTATTAAATACAGTGGTACCTTGAGATACGACGAGCTTAATGCGTTCCGAGACTGAGCTCGTATGTCGATCTTCTCGTAACTCGAAGGAACGTTTCCCATTGAAATGAGCTAAAAACAAATTAATTTGTTCCAATCCTCTGAAAAAAACACCAAAAACAGGATATTGGATTGGAAAAAATGTTTTATTTCTTCTGATTCACCATCTATTAACAAAGTGACACATAACTAGTGGTTTAATAGTAAAACAAATTAAAACAAAATTAGAATTCAGTTTTGTGTAAAGTTACATTAAACGTATGTTTGAGTGTGTCTGTATATATTAATCCAATTTAATTTAAATTTGTTTGTTCGGTTACGAGTGCGTTGCCGTGGATAAAGTCCGCCCAAACACCCCCCCACCCCGCCGCCTGCTTCTATGTCCGTCTGTGTATCCTCCGCGAAATGCGTCTAATTTTAGTTCTATTAAACATATTTTATTACCTTTCTTCTCCGGGTTAGCTGTTTGCCACTCCTCCACCCTCACGTTCGCTATCGATGGGCTGTTTGCTGTTGTATTCCCTTCAAAATATTCCGAAAAATGATGCACACAAATGTCCTCACACTAGAATAACGCACGACCACTTGCCAACGAGAAGTAGTCTTGAATGAGCGATCGCGGGAGCTAACAGGCTAAGGAAGGAAAAACAGGAAACGCAAAATCTCAGCCTACCCACGTATTGATTGTGGGCAATGGAGTTTTATTCTGAGAAAGGGTGCCATTGGCTATCGGTGTTGTGTGCACGAGTATACTTAATTACCCAGAAAGCCCTCTTTTTGCCCGCGCATGCGCGTTGTGCGTCATCTGGTCCATGTGTAGGAGAAACTCGTGTGAAGAAACCGTTTAGTGCTCGTAGATATCTGTTATACACGAAAGAGATGCAGCAAAAAAAGACAGTGCGCTACAATGATAAACAACCTCTCATGTCATGGCCACCTGGCTTTCTCGCATCTCGAAATTTTTCTCGTATCTAGAGCTAATTATTTGCTCGAAATGTTCCTCGTATCTCGAGCATCTTGTAGGTAGAGCTGTAATGTATTAATATCTAAATATAATTTATAGAGTGGCACCTCGAGATACGAGCTTAATGAGTTCCGGGACTAAGCTCGTATGTCGATTTACTCGTAACTCAAATGAACGTTTCCCATAGAAATGAACTGAAAACAAATCAATTCGTTCCAACCCTCTGAAAAAACACCAAAAACAGGATACTGGATTGTAAAAACATTTTTATTTGTTCTAATTCGCCATCTCTTAACAAAGTAACAAATAACTAGTGTTTTAATAGTACTAAAATGTGTTTAATAGTACTAAAATTAGACGGATTTCGCAGAGGGGAGAAAGAGAGAGACAGAGAGGGGGGAGAGAAGGACAGAGAGATGCGGGGGAGAGAGAGACAGAGAGGGGGGGGGGGTGAGAGAGAGAGACTTTTTGCACGGCAACGCGCTCGTAACATAACATAAACTAATTTAAATGAACTTGGATTATAATGCAGACACACTAAAAAATAAGTTTAATCTAACCTTACATTAAACTTTATTCTAATTTAGTTTGAAATTTTTATACCTTTCTTCTCCCGGGTTGGCTCTATTTGCCCCGCCTACACCCTGACTTTCAGATGCAACCTATCGTGGGTTGGTTGCTTTTGTCTTTCCTTCAAAATATTCCAAAAATGATGCACCCCAATTTCCTCACAATAGGATAATCACGACCACTTGCCAACTTGCCCGGGAAGTAGTACTCCTCTTGTATTAGCGAACAAGCTCCGCCATTCGCATTGACTAACAGGGGGAAAAAAACACAGAAAAAATGCAACGCTTTGCCCAGTGCTCGTAGAGAGATTACACGAGGGAGTTGCGACCAGAAAGACAGTCCCCATGTTCTTATGAGCAGCCTCTCGCGTCCGCTGTATGCTCGTACATCAAAATTTGTCTCGTATCTCAAGATAAATATTTGCTCTAAATTGTACTCGTATCTCAAATTGCTCGTATGTCGGGGCACCGTATTACTGTAATGTAATCCGAAGAAAAGGCACTATGTGAACTATATTAACAATAGGCATTCTCATCAAAGTTTTATCAGCAAGAATCACATAAACCTCCAAAATTATTCCAAAATCTAATTTTTCACACTGACCTAATGTCACCAAAAGTTGATGTCTGCTAACCCCACAACTTCGTGTTCGGGTGATGCAAAAATAAGTAATGTAATGTTTTTAATCGCATAATTTTATGACTTTTCTCCAAATATTACTTAAATTTCCTAAAAACACACAAAAAACAATTTGCTCAAACAGACTTTACGCCGGCAAAAGTTAATGGCCTAGAAACCAAACAACTTCCAGTTCAGGTTAGAGAAAAATTAGTAACAAATGACTGATCCGCAATTTGCATCTTGTAATAGTATAAACTGTAATTTAAGGTTCATTCTATTTTGATTTTAACCTTGTAATATTTCAATTTTAATCTCATTATATTCATATGAATTTTTCTCTCTGAATATTACCATGTATGACTTCTTGCAATTTCCCGTGGCAAACTGACCATTGCTCACGGCACATCAGTGTGGCGTGGCACATTGGTTGGGAAACAGTGTCAAAACCACAAATTTAAATTCAAGAAATGTTCATTTATAAATTATATTCTTTTTAAATCAGTGCATAACAAGTCAGTTAAAAGGTATTTTGGCGTTGAATACGAAAGGAGGTGAAAAACCTAACGTAATTTTGTTCTCTGTCATCAGAGCTATTGCACGATTACATTAATGTCAAAACACAATGCTAACAAAGCCCATCAAAAGCATTCATTTGCGCTAACTGTAAGCTTTTCATTCAGTAGAAACATAGTTTTATATTTTTGTTTTGTTTACAAATACTCCAAACCAGTGACATTTCATGTTTGAAGTTTTAAACAAAGACTGCATTTTGCAGAAGGCTACCATACGGTCGTACATAACAAGCTTAAATGTCTGTCCCAAGCTCTGTATAAAGAGAAGAATCCCTTTACCTTCTTTTATTTAAAATGGCGAGTTCATGTATGTGAGTACAATGTTTAAGTGTAATCTTACTTCAAATTGCAGTGGTGTATTACAGCGGCTGAACAGCAGTGAGGGCACTGGTGAGTATGCAAGCCCATTCGATAGCACAGAGCTACAAGGATTGTGGAGCAGTGGAAGTAAGGGGTCCTCAGTAAGGGGTGGCGTGATGGGTGACAATCGGCGAAGTAAATGGTCAGAAGATCTAAATATTTTTTCTGTCATATACTTGAAATGGCGCTTCTTGAAAGGTGCATTCAATTCTGTAATTAAAATATAAAGGACAGGTAAAGCACGTGTAGATAATTCGTCTCAGACACACCATTTGAGAAATGAACAGAACTTGATGTTATATCAGTCATTGATAATAGTACCGCATTTTCACACCTATAGGACGCACCGCCTGAAAGGGCGCCATCTCAGTTGCGGTTTTATTTTCGTTTTTTTGTCAATAGAAAAGGCGCGTTGTTTCAAAGGACGCGCTGCTATGGTTGTGCTAGCATGACACACACTTTAGCATGCATGTTAGCGTATGTTTTGAAAAGGCAACAGGCACAAAACTGAGTTTAATCTTGCTATATTGGCGTAATGTGTACTCGTTAAAATAGAAGTCAAAGATTCAAACATCTACAAATCTGCCCAAATCCTCATCTTCTGTATCCGACATACAGAGTTCAGCCAAGTGGGTGAGTTCGCCAACAATGCTGGGTTCCATCTCATTGTCAAGGTCAGGGTTGTTGCCATGGGGTTTCGTAATAGTGATTCCAACTTTGACGAAAGCTCAGACTACAGTGATCACCGGCACTTTGGCCCAGACATCGACAATCCATTCCAAATTGTAACATAACTTGTGCGACGCTGCCGTCTTTGAATGGAGGGTTAAAAGCACTACGAGCACACGGAAGTCAACTGCCTTGCCGCTCGTCTGGGATGTTTTGAATGGATTTACCATAATGCTTGGAATACACTGGAGGGTATTTATAGGGTGAACATCCACTGGGTTGATCGCAAGTAGCATGTCAGCAAGAAATGAAACCAGTCAGTCATACGGTCAGGGTCATACAAAATTTTGAATTTTGTGCATAAACAAGGTGCACCGACTGATTGGGTGCCTCGTCTATTTTAGAGAAACTTTTAGACTTTTAAGTGCGCCCTATAAGTGTGAAAAAATGGTAAATTAAAAATGTATACCACTAAACAAGGGATTGGGGGTGGATCTGCTGCTCGTGCTTTGCTGAGAGGAAGTAGACTCTGTGCCATCCGCCACACTGGCTGAACAACTTTCATCCTCCACCTGCTTTATCCATCTCTGTATTTAAGTATAAGAATGATCATCATAAATTATAATATTAATATGATAAATTGGTGAGTGTGTGTAATATTCAATATTTAACAATCTTGGGCAGAGCTCGACTTTACCTTTTTAAAGCAGCCATATGTGCCATCCATCTGAAGTGGTCGTGGCCGGCGTTTCTCAGGAGTAAAAGGAGAGCCAAAGCGGACATAGTGTCTGGGCGTCGTGCAGATAACAGTTGAGTGTGAAAGGCCTGGTAACATGTTAAGGGTGGCGGCCAGCACCGTTGGATCGGTGGTTATCCGTAGTGGCCGCTCAACAAGCAGCTCTTGTTGAACCTTCTCTACTCCAGGCATCTTTTCATGCAGCCACTCAGAAACTAGGTACTGAAAGAAGAGGCTTTTATTAATGCTTTATTGTGAATGTGTTTGCTACATACAATATAAGTATACCTTTATGTCAAAACGCTTTAAAACAAAATAGAAAAATAAAAAAGGATCCAAATGACGCATTCACTAACTAATTGCAGCAGGAAGGGAAATGTCATTACAGTGTAGCAATTGATAAACGTACTGTTATCTTGAAACATCAGTTTCCTTTGAGTCTGAAATTTCTCAAAACCTTTCAAATTGGCATTCTAAAAAGATATACCGTATTTTCACGACTATAAGGCGCACTTAAAAGTCTTAAATTTCCTCCAAAATAGACAGGGCGCCTTATAATCCAGTGCGCTTTATATATGGACCAATACTAAAATTGTTATCATGATAAAATAAAATAAATCAGTCGATAGGGTACACCATCCTCTACAGCTCTCACAACTTCGGCAAGCAGCCCCCGACTCTACTATTTTCCCCGTAGAAAAAGTACTGCACAGTGACTGCTGGGATATATAGTTCTTTTGTCAATACAGACGCTCCCCTACTTACGAACGAGTTAGGTTCCGAGCGATTGTTCATTAGTTGAATTTGTTCGTAAGTTGTATCAGTGCTATATTTTGTATTATAATTTATGTTTAAGGCCTATATAAGTATATTGAAGGTTTATATACGTGCATTTGTATGTTTAAGGCTTGTATAAGTAACCTGCATTGGTTTGTACTGAAAAAAACATTTAATAAAATGGAGAGAATACATACAGTACTGTATACAAACTACCGACGGTCGAACGATTCAAGTTGTATGCCCGTGCAACACTCACCATTTTCTCACCCGCATCAAGCTTCTTTATTATAAAGACTTTCGTTTCAAATGAAATGGCTTGCCTCTTCCTTGCACTACCACCCTCACTAGAAGCCTTTCGCTTTTCACCAACCATATTGAATAATGGATGCACGAGATATTTAATGATAAAAATGTTCTTTGCGCACTGGAGATACGTTTACGCACTGCAACGAACTGGGCAGAGGAAGGTGGATGCTGGGTGAGCTCTCACAGCGCCATGCGTCGGTATTAGCGGCGGAAAGAAGCACTACAAGAAGTAGCCGAAAGAAGCCAGGCTCACAGAACAAAGAAAGTTGTAAAAACATTAAAGTATAAAGTACAAAGTAAAGTAAAGAGGAATGTATTAACAAATATTAAAATGTAATTTAAAAAAAGATAGAAGGGCTGTAAAACACGAAAAACATAAGAATATACAGAGCTACTGTCACTGGCTTCCGCGTGATGGCACCATCTTGGGGGAAAAAAAAAGGAAAACAAACAAACAAAAAGGAAAACAAAAAAAACAAAAAATCCTATGCGCAGACATGTTCGTATGTACCGTTGTTCGTAACTCGAATGTTCGTAATTTTAGGCTGCCATTGGTAAACAAGATGAGCTCTAAAAATTACAGATTTTTGTGTTCCAGTGATACAAATACTAGTACCAGAGGGGCCCTGATACAGCAGTCAAATGCAGGCATCAGTATGCTTGTGTAAGGGGAAAAACACACTCATATGGCGCAATATGTACACTATGATATGTAATTTACAACCACCGGTCATTTTCCCCAAAATGAGTGGTAGTTATAAACACCCTCCCAAAAAAAGAGCACTGGTCACCTTTCCGCAGATGGTCGCCAAATAAGAAGCAGAAGAAGTTGAAAGGAGAATAGCACAAATAAGAAGCATGGAAAGTAAAAAAAATGCTAAAGGTGATTGAATTTTTTTGCAAGATGGAAGAGTCAAGCCCGGAAGATCGGTGATCCCCAACCACCGGTCCATAAACCACTTGGTGCCGGTCCATCAGAGAAATAAATATTAATGTCTTAAACCTCACGCACACAAGGCATCATCGACAATCAAGTATGGAGATCTTGAGCCAATGGAACGCACGCTGCACCTCAGGATTGCCAGATCCCGAAGACTCCAAACCAATCACACCGTAAATAGAATCCACTCAGTTCCTTGGGAAGTTCACCCAGTCTGTCAACACACCCAACACATGAACACACTCATTCATACGACAACTACCCTATTTTCTCGCATATTAGCCGCCTCTGTGTATAAGCCGCACCCTTAAAATTGCCTTAATATCATTGAATTTTACCATTTCTGTAGTATAAGACGCCCCCTGATTCACAATATTCACCTCCATGTTCATGGTTTTAATAGGGAGTACAAATGTGTTACTTTGAATGAAAAATCTTAAGAAAAATCATCCCACGTGGTATTTCTGAGATACTGTATGAATCGAAAGGATCGTCTGCAGGATTGCACATTCCGAAAGGGTGTTGCCTGCACTTAGACAAATTCAAAAAGGAAGTCACGTGAGCAGTACAACCACGAAGTGTGTCCGTAGCAGTCTAGTTTTCAACAAGTCTGTGAATGCAATAATAGCATGAGATACACATTATGCAGGTATCAAGGCTGATATTTTAATGATCGACCGCAAGACCTTCGATCAGACTTAAAAATTATTGGGATGTGCTGACATGGTAAACACTATGAACACATGTAGCAAGGCTACTCGCGTCTGGCCAGTCAGAGCACGTTTAACTACGGTAATTTGGCGGTGCCCTGAGTGAGCAATGGCAGGCACAAGTGAGTTTTTTCAAGTTTTATGCAATATACCTTTTTTTATATTTTACTCATATACATCAGAATGAATTTTGTTTAGCTTTTTATCTGTTTATCTTTACTCTATTTTCAAATAAATGACCATATGGCATTTCGTCACCTTGCAGTTTCGTGCATGTCAAGTCTAATTTGTGCACATATAAGCCGTACCCTTGATTCAGTCATCAAATTTTTGAGCGACAAATACGGCGTATATATGAGAAAACACAGTACGTGTTGTAGATCGAAGAAAAAAATACTACTAAGTTGTTTTATTATTATTCCAACCTAATTTAGATGAGGCGAGAGGTATTTCTGACAAGATTGCTCTTTTCTCTATTTTTTTTAACAAGAACGGGAGGTGTCGGGTCACCTCGGAAGTTACGGTCATGCAAACGTTAACTTCAATTGCGATGAGGAAATAAAATTCAACACAAATACATATTAAAACTCATGAAAATTAAGTACACCAGGGAGTTGCATGTGAAGCCAAGAAAAACAAATCATCACCATCTTTCACATAAGGTTGGCGGCGAGCACACTGTGAGTATGCCGTGTTCCCAGAATTTCCACGTCCACCCGGCTTAGGAAGTCCTCCTCCAGATGCGAGTCTCCGCACAGAAACCCATTCAATGTGTATGATTGTTGTCCTATGGACAGACTCGCCCACCTCACGTGTAGATGTCTGCTGTTCATCCAGAGTGATCATGGGCCTCTTGGCTGCATCTCTAATCAGTCTTCTCCATGTTCGAGGTGAAAGTTTAGAGTAACGGCCAGGTCTTGGTAGATTTGCAGTGGTCTGATACTTCCATTTCAATACGATTGATTGCCCAGTGCTCCTTGAGATGTTTAAAGCTTGGGGAATATTTTTTGAATCAAAATCCGGCTTTAAATTTCTCCAGAACAGTATCTCAGACCCACCTGGTGTGAACCCTGAGACTATCACAGAGCTGATGCATTTATATGGAGACATGATTACACACAGATGGATTCTATTTATCATCATCAGTCAACATTGGATCATTCAACCTCACTGAACCCCTGGAACGAGTTTGCTGCGCTGAAAGTAAAGGGGCCAAATAATATTGCATGCCCCACTTTTTAGTTTTTCATTTGTTGAAAAAGTTTAAAATAACCATTAAATTTCGTTCCACTTAACGATTGGGTCCTAGTTGTTCATTGTTGACAGATTTTTTTTTAACTTTATATAGCACGTCGGCCTCACAGCTCTGAAGTTCTGGGTTCAAATCCAGATCGGTCCATCTGTGTGGAGTTTGCATGTTCTCCCCAGATCTGTGTGGGTTTTTTCCAGGTGCTCTAGTTTCCTCCCACTTTCCACAAACAGGCATGGTAGGCTGATTGGACACTCTAAATTGCCCCTAGGTATGGGTGTGAGTGTGCATGGTTGTCCGTCTCCTTATGCCCTGCGATCGGCTGGCCACCGATTCAGGGTGTCCCCCACCTCAGGCCCAAAGTCACCTGGGATAGGCTCCAGCACCGCCGGTGACCCTAATTAGGATGAAGCGGTTCAGAAAATGAATATCTTTGTTTGAAGCCTGAAATGTGGCAAAAGGCTGAAAAGTTCAAGGGGGCGAATACTTTCACAAGGCACTGCATATAGGTTGATCTTTTCCGAGACCTATGGTGCTTGAAAAGTGACTCATGCCACGTTTTCGTACAACCTTTTCAATTTCCCCCTCCTACATAAAATGAGAAAAGTCGTGGTGAAAATTATAAGTGCTATTGTCCTTGGGCCTTGTTACTGAGGCTGTCGTGTTGCGTTACACACACAACCCAACACAGGCGGGTATTGAAATTGGGAGCCAAAAAATGGTGTTGGTGTAACACTTCTATTTTAAGAATGTTCACACATTAACTTCGGCATATTACCACTTACAACACTGAAACTGAAACGTACAAAACTGAAACTGAAATGAGGTAGGGAACTCATCCCGGACATCCAGCAGAACAATTTCTTATCTTGCACTTGCACTCAAACTCCATAGGTTGCTAACCATTTACAATAATGGCATTTAATTCAATTAATCACGACAATGTAAATGAGTCATTAAAATGGATTTGTCATCTATCACAGCCAATGACAGTTAATGAGTTAATAAATGTCTGTTAGATTTAAGCCTGTGTCAGGAGCGGCCGGTTTGTCCCTCCTGACGTGCCATCAGAGAGCAGCTGCGGTCAATCTGCTGATTGCTTCCTGTTTTTGTATTTAAAGATCAATGAGTCATAGTACCAGTGTCGGATCGTTGCTTCTGTTCCTGCATGCGCACAGCATGCTGCCGTTTTGTTTCTAAGCCATTGTTGATTTGTAGATCCCTGTTGATTTATTAAAGGATGTCGTTTGAAGCTAACTGCCTCGATTCACCTCCTGTTTCCCGCGGCTGGGTCCTAATATATTCCCGATCGCGCCACGACGACGCAGCGCGATCGTAACAGAGTGTCAAAAAACTTCACACACTTGAATTTGTCACCCTGCAAATGAAGACGATCCAAAGGGAAAATCAATTAAAAGAATACCTGTGGAAAATTAATCTATGCACAAGTTTCCAAAAATAGGGACAGTGCAATACACTTTAATGTTAAAAGATAAAGAAAACTGAAAATGCAGCATATTGATACACTAAAGCAGGGGTCGGTCGGAAACAGAAAATGTTGAAAGAGCCTTATTAGATGGAAAAAAAAGAAAATACGTCTGCAGCCGCAAAAAAATTAAAAGCCTTATAATGAAGGCAACACGTGCTGCTGTATGTCTCTATATTCGTCTACTATCAAAATGACTAAGTTCGCTGCAAATACATCATGAGCATTCATGATTACCGTATTTTCACGACCATAAGGCGCACTAAAAAGTCTTAAATTTTCTCCAAAATAGACTGGGCGCCTTATGATGCGGAGCACTGTATGTGTGCTCCAAAGCCTGACTGAGAACACTTCTTGCCGACACGCATCTTATATAGAGAGAAGGCGGACGTAGGTGGGGTCAGGCATGCGGAGGGGGGGGGGGATGTAAGAACACGCTAAAGGCACGCCCCTACCAGGTACCCGTATATAGTGTGTGCAAAACAATTTTGGTTTGGTTTCTAAGGCCGCCCGAAAATGAATAATACAAATAGACATGCTTACGAAGCTCAACAAGGAAAATAAAGATTTACCGTATTTTCCCGACTATATGGCGCACCGCATTTAAAGGCGCAGTCTCAGTAACAAGTGCTATTTCTGTATTTGACACACACAAGACGCACCGCACTAATAAACGCAGCCAGGCATGGCAAAACATACACCAGCTTAAACATACGGTACACATGCTAAAAACGTGTTTTTAAAAAGGCAACGGAAGCAAAACTGAGTTCGGTTGTACTTTATTTAGCCATTTTACATAATGTACTCACGTTTTTTGATCAATCACCACCCACAAATCCATCAAAGTCCTCATTTTCTGTGTCCAAATTGAACAATTGTCCAAATGATTGATCAAAAACGCCGTGTTCCCTCTCTTCGTTGTCAGAGTCACTCACATTGCCATGTGGCTCGACAGAAATGATGCCGGCTTTGGCAAAAGCTCGAACAACAGCGCAAGCAGACACGTTAGTCCAAGCGGCCGCAATCCATTCGCAAATAGTGGCGTAACTAGCCCGGCGCTGCCTGCCACCCTTCGTAAAGCTGTGTTCGCCACCTTTCATCCATTGTTCCCATGCCACTCACAACTTTGCTTTGAATGCCCGGTTGATGCCTATGTCCAGCGGTTGGGGTTCTTTAGTTAAGCCTCCGAGAATGACGGCAAGCTCAGAGTTCATTTTCGTGACTTGGTTTTTCATCGCTGCTGTGAGATGGGCACGCTTGGAGTCGCAAATCAACTCAGCTTCTTCTTCTTGACTTGGCCAAGCTCGTTCTCCTGCTTTCTCCATTTGCGAACCATAGATTTGTTGATGTTGAATTCCCTCGCGGCTGCTCTATTCCCATGTTCCCCTGCATAATTGATGGCTTGAAGTTTGAACTGAGCTTCGTAAGCGTGTCTATTGTATTATTCATTTTCGGGGGGGCCTTAGAAACTAAACCGAAATTGTTTTGCAATAAAGCACAAGCCCACACCATATACGGGTACCAGGTAGGGGCGTGCCTGTAGCCTCTTCTCACACACACACCCTCCGCAAGCCTGACCCCACCCACGTCCGCCTTCTCTCTATACAAGAAGCGTGTCAGCAAGAAGTGCTCTCAGTCAGGCTTTGAACCATACACACGGCACTCCGCATTATAAGGCCCCCTGTTTATTTTGGAGACAATTTTAGACTTTTAGTGCCCCTTATAGACGTGAAAATACAGAATATATATCCCAGCATGCACCGTGCACTACTACTTCTACGGGGGAAATGGAATCGGGGGCTGGTTACCGTAGTTGCGGCTCAATATTGATGCATATAGAAGACACACCGGCTTATAAGGCGCATATTTTCACACCTAGAGGCCACACTTAAAAGACAATTTTTTTCTCTAAAATGGTCGATGCGCCAAATCAGTCGGTGCGCCTTGTCTGTGCACTAAATTACATTTTTGTATGGCCTTGGACCGCTTGAGTGACTGGTTTTATTTCTTGCCGGCACGCTACTTATTGCTATCAACCCAGCGGACGTTCACCCTAAAAATAGCCTCCCCGCGCATTCCAAGCATTACGGTAAATCTATTCAAAACATCCCGGGGAGTGGCAAGGCATCTGACTTCCGTGTGCTTGCAGCACTTTTAACCCGACGTGAATGACAACAGAATGCGGGTGTGAACGCTTGGAAAATGGACTAAAGCCATGGATTGAACACAATTTAACGGATGGCCAACATACGCTAGCAGCTAGCATAACATACGCTAGCGGCTAGCATAACATGGGTACGCTAATGGATAGCATAACATAGGTACACTAGCGGCTAGCGTAACATACGCTAGCCTAGTGTCATGCTATCGCCTTTTCCGAGGAAGCGCCCAATGTATTGACAAAAAACGGAAAATATGCCCGCAAATAAGACTGCGCTTTATAGGTGTGAATATACTCATTTTATAGAAAATCTCATCACGTTGCTATTGAGAGAGATTTTCACCAGCGTTCTGTGTGAATATATACAAATGGACTGAATGATAATGCTGTTGACAGCAAACTACAGTGAATTATTTTTAAGACTAACCTTCTTTGTCTTGAGGTAACGCAAGTGGCCTCTGTTCATGCAGTTGAGGGTGTGGCCATCTCCATCTAAGGTATGACCAGTCATCAGTGCACTCTCCATTTGGCCCAGCACAGAACCAAATGGGCCAAGAGAAGCCTCCTCTTCAAGACTAGCACTTTGCTCAGCTGAAGGAGCTGCTGATGCAGCAGCAGCCTGGTGGGCAAGTGCTTGACGCTGCCGCCTGGCACGTTGAGTTGAGTTGGAGCGGTATCGAGACATTCGACTCTTGGGACGAGGCTTAGAAGAGCGTACAGGTTTAGGAGGGGTCACTGGGGCAGGTGGACATAGTAATGAGGTGTTTTCTTCAATAGCTAATGTGTCCTATGGAAAATAAAAGCAGAATTGAATAAGGAGTATACAAAAGACAAAATTTAAAATGTTTTTAATAATGACCGGGATGGACGAAGTTCGCCGTGTGCTAACTCCTACAGCTGTGTTATGAGATATGGGAATAGTTCTTGTCCCTTCTTCTGTATCTAAGCCATCCTTGTTTACATCTCCTGCTACTTTTCTGCGCTTCTTTTCCAGATTGTTAAATGGCTGAAATCAAAGTTAAGAAGTTGAACTGATTAAAATTAGTGATTGTTGTTTTGAATCCCCCCAAAAATGGCGTTAACAATACTTTAAAATGAAAACATGAATATCATACTTTTTTATTGGCTAAGACAATTCCATTTTCATCCACCTCTCCTTCCTCGGTTTCTTCCAGCTTCAACTCATCCAGAGGTCCCTAATATTAAGAGAGACAGCAGATATGCAAAATAGGCTTAGTGTCTGACGAACCAACAAGGTGCATGCTTTAATGTTGTCTAACCTTCAATTTCAACAAATAAATAGAAAACAAATCTATATCACCAACATACCTCGGCATCACTGTTTGCCTGCAGCTCTTTAACCTCTGGGTGGTGCTTAACCTGTTTGCCATCTGGATAAACCTCTAGCTCTTTTCTGCGTGCCTTTCTCTGCCGTGTCTCAGCACCGAGCAAAGAGTGAGGAGGAATTGAAGGGGAGTTTGGCAAACTTTCCCTTGGGCTGATGATGTGTTTCTGTACGGGGCAATTCTGATTTCCCTTATGGCAAGCGCAGTCCACTTTGTAATTACTGAATGATTGTTGTGAGAACAGAACACTAATATTACTTGGAGAATATGCCAAGATAAATTCATAAATAATACAATGATAAGGTGCGAGAATGGTCTCCAACTAAATGCAGGGGAGACAGAGGTGATTTTTGTCCCAAAATAGGAAAGATCAAAGATCAGCGCTCACCTGGTCTCAATGTCAACAGTTAGTTCATTTTTAGTAGATTGAATTATTGCAAAGTCATATTTACAGGTATGAACAAAAATGATCAATCAGAATGTTGTAGGTCATCTTTAATGCTGCTACCAAAGTCCTGAATAAAATAAGGAAACTGGACAAGATGACACGTCATTTCCACTTATTTGTGTTTTAATTTCTCTTTTCAAGCAGATCGTATTGGTTTTTAATTGTGTTTTGCTCATTTTGTGATGTCAACCACTTAAAACCACCTTGAATTTTGTGAAATAAAGTCCATTAACAAAATGTGTCGTTTGAGTTATAAAATGTCAGAAAAGAAAAAAAACATTTGATCAATTTATTGATGGTGAAAATAAAGTCTGTGTATAAAATGTAATACTGACCAGCTGCTGAACTCATAATCAAATCCAATTGTGACCTCAGCATCCTTCGTAATTTGACTACTTGCATAAATACACAGATGTATCATGCCCTCAGCAAACATATGTCGCACCTGAGAAAGGAAGAGAAACATGACTCAGAAAAACACAAACTACACAGAGGCAAAAAAGATGGCAACTTTATTTTATAAACTGAATGAATAACTAACCTCGGCATTGGGTGTGCAGGACCTTCTAATGAAGCGTGCATCATTTCCAAAAGTCCTTGCATCCACACAAATCTCTATTTCATTAAACTTGGAGTAAAACAATACAAAAGGGTAGGGCCTAAAAAAAAAAAGTGTACTTAATCCAATGTCACGATAAATACTTCTTGATTTTACCTATTATAAGTTTCTTTATGCATTCACCCAAAGAAATTTCATTTTCAATCCCTGTCGATAAGAAAGTCCAAGCAAGGATAAAAACAAATATTTCATCTGGTTAAATCATAATGGTTAGTACATTATTTAAAATTGTGGTCCCAAGAAGATGGAATCCAGGTGAGTCTGTCCACATCCAATGTCCTCAGTCTTTATTCAAAACATGTTAGAATATTAAAAGAATTTCAAAAGATGAAAGAGATTGGCGACAAGGTCCACTCATCTAGACTCAAAATATCTATTTAAGTATTGAGATCTTGTCTTTTTGTGTTTCTTGAGCGTATAAAACCGCCATGGTTCCAGTGTGTGGGGGGGGGAAAGGAACGTTCAAAAATTTTGCTGATCTGGACAGTTTTCAGGAAGGCAAGAGAGGTAATCATTCAAACATTCATTCATTCAATTATGCTTTAACAATAGCACTTATGTTGGTTATTACTAAGACTAACTTTAGGCTAAACATTACTGAAACTGCCATGATCCTTGTCAGGGTTTTATTTCATTGTATTATACATTTGCCTGGAACAAAGTATAAGCTTGGCTTAGCGATAGAGGATGAATGCAATCGATTCCGAATCGATTGCCACGCTATACTGGACACGCCGTGGTGTGGGCACCTCAGAGACGTTCTGGTAGCGGAGGAATCCCGACTAGGAGGTAATTCCGAGCCTCCATCCACCTTTAAACCCACCCTCCGCTCAACGCGTCGCACTGGGCTGCCAGCACAGCTAAGTCATAATACCCAAGTTCGTCGCTCGACCTCGCCCGTCCAAGTTCCTCGCCTGACCACGCCCGTCCAGACGCCTCGCCCGACCACGCCGGTCCAGACGCCTCGCCCGACCACTTCGTTCCAAACTTCCCAAATTCCCGTGCCGAAGCCACGCAAAATACTCCCTTTGCCACCTGGGCCACCAGTCGCACCCGTGCCAAAGCCACGAACCAGGCTTCTGGTGCCGGCTGGCCCGCCTAGCTCCAGCCTGCCTAGTTCCAGCCTGCCTAGTCCCACCCTGCCTAGTTCCAGCCTGCCTAGTCCCACCCTGTCAAGTTTCAGCCTGCCTAGTCCCACCCTGTCAAGTTTCAGCCTGCCTAGTCCCACCCTGTCAAGTTTCAGCCTGCCTAGTCCCACCCTGTCAAGTTTCAGCCTGCCTAGTCCCACCCTGTCAAGTTTCAGCCTGCCTAGTCCCACAGTGTCAAGTTTCAGCCTGCCTAGTCCCACAGTGTCAAGTTTCAGCCTGCCTAGTCCCACCCTGTCAGGTTTCAGCCTGCCTAGTTCCACCCTGTCAAGTTTCAACCTGCCTAGTCCCACCCAATGTTCCCTCTAATTTTTTGTTGGTCTGAGCAGAAAGACAACCTCCCTGAAAACAGCATTAAATGATTAAATAAAAATACTGGAGCTCTTTGGACATTAGAACCGAGCCCAGGGAAGTGAATTCCTCGGTAAAATGTCGCGATGATATCGCGATGGAGGCAAAAAAACGTCTATAGACGTCTATTCGCCAAACGGCTCAAAATGCTCTCAAATTCGGTCAAATCCAGCCGGAAACAGCGTTTAATGATTAAATAAAAATACTGGAGCTCTTTGGACATTAGAACCGAGCCCAGGGAAGTGAATTCCTCGGTAAAATGTCGCGATGATGTCGCGATGGAGGCAAAAAAATGTCCATATACGTCCATTCGCCAAACGGCTCAAAATGCTCTCAAATTCGGTCAAATCCAGCTGAAAACAGCGTTTAATGATTAAATACAAATACTAGTATTTGTATTTAATCATTAAACGCTGTTTGAACGAACGTTCATTCGGCGACCTGTCCGTCTGTCAAACGTCCGTTGGCGAAACGTCTTTAGGCGAATCATCGTAAAACATGCTGTAAAACACGAAAAACATGAGTGGACAGAGCTACTGCCACTAGCTGCCGCTTAAACGGCGCCATCATGGGGAAAGGGGTAAAAAAAAAAAATAATAATAATCCGATTTTTTTTTTTTTACTGCGCGCCATGATTGCTGCTGCGCAGAGAAAACGAGAGTAGTGCGCAATTGCGCACGCGCGCAGTTTAGAGGGAACATTGGTCCCACCCTGTCAAGTTTCAGCCTGCCTAGTCCCACCCTGTCAAGTTTCAGCCTGCCTAGTCCCACCCTGTCTGGTTTCAGCCTGCCTAGTCCCACCCTGTCCAGTTTCGGCCAGCTCAGTTCCTGGGTGCACAGTTCCCGCCTGCCAAATTTCACCCTGTCCGGTTTCTCCCTGGCCGGTTTCGGCCAGCCTGGTTTCAGCCTGCCCAGTTCCTGGGTGCCCGGTTCCCCCCTTCCAAGCTCTTGCCCGCCCAGCTCTTGCCCGCCCGGAAGAGGAGGCGACGCGCCGGGGCCCCTGGACGAGGGGGCCGGCGAGAGCGACGCTCCGGCGCCCCTGGACGAGGGGGCCGGCGACGGCGAGAGCGACTCTCCGGCGCCCCTGGACGAGGGGGTTGGCGGCGACGGCGAGAACGACTCTCCGGCGCCCCTGTACGAGGGGGTTGGCGGTGACGGCGAGAGCGACTCTCCGGCGCCCCTGGACGAGGGGGTTGGCGGCGGCGGCGAGAGCGACTCTCTGGCCCTCCCGGCCGAGGGGGCTGGCGGCCCCCCGAGCAGCCAGCGTAAGGTGCACGACGACCATTCTAAAATTTTGGTGTCTGTTAAGTGCAGGGTGCTTGGCCAGCATTTAAAGGGCCAGCGGGGAGGCCCACCGGACTGGCTACTCCCACTCGTCTCCAAATGCCGACGTGGACACCCGCCGGATCGGCCTCGCCCATGCCTCATTTCACAAGTCCTCGTTGTGTTGTAAGATCCTTTCTGAGTTTTTAAATTTGTTGCTTTGAAGCCAATACCTCGTCAAATCCTACTTCCCCGTGCCTGGGTCCGAATCCATTCCCGATCGTGCGACGATGACGCGGCGCGATCGTAACAGAACTTGTAACTCAGATGATTCACGATGCAATTCTCTTAATGAATTTATCCGTTTTTTTTGCGGAAGCCGTAGCAATGGTGTGAATTTTGAGGCATTTCAATTGGAAATTTGGTACTTTTCCGAAATGGTTGCTTCAAAAATAAAAAATGAAAATTTTGGGGATTTCCGGAGTTTAGGGAGGTTGTCCGAAGTCCCGGAGTTTGCCTTACTTGTCTGGTTAACTCCGGAAATTCCGGAGAAGTTGGCAGCTCTAATGATCAATCATGTGGTGTTCGTAAACCACTGTAAAAAATATTTCTTTCTCATAGAGCACTGCTGTGAACAAGAATCAAGTGATGTCTGCAAACATACTCCTGGTTTATATTTGCCACCGATGCATACCAGAAAACTTAATTTCATGATAGATTGTCTTGACTTGTGTTCGCACTAGACAGTGGAGGGCACTCATGCTCTTGGGCCTGACCGCTTCACTTGATACATATTTTTGTGTATTTTTTTGGCTTACTTTTGTTGCATAATAGGTTTTAGTGTAATAATAACAGTTCACATGATGATGTGTTGAGAAAAATTATACCACGTAAGATACATAGAAGAGGATGCCATCCCGGACATTTTTATTCAAAGATGAACTAAAAGTGTCACACAATGGCAATGACTAGAGTCACGAAGCAGGAATGCAAAATGCCATTAAAACAGATATGACACACTATAAATGTTTGTTGTATGTGTAGAGTTCACAAGGATTTTCTGACACTCATCATGTGGGAATGCTGCTGGCTTCATGGTAAAGCCGGTACACGGTCGATTGTTCGCCGGTCTTTCGGTCGCCCGGAAGGTAAGTGATAATTACCATTTAAATCAGGGATGGCCAAACCGGTCCTCGAGGGCCGCTGTGGGTGCAGGTTTTTGTTCCAACCGATCCAGCACAGACATTTTGACCAATGAGATTTCTGAAGAAAACAAGAAGCACCTGACTGCAATCCACTGATTGCACTTGTAGGACACCCGATTGGTGAAAAGGTGTCATCTTGATGGGTTGGAATGAAAACCCGCACCCACTGCGGCCCTTTGTGGAATAGTTTGGACACCCCTGATTTAAATCGTTCCTCAAATTCCCTAAATACCAACTGCGAATTACTATTTAGTCATACTCAATGCCCTAGTAATTATTAGGCTAAAGAAAAGCTCCACATTTCCCGGACTTTTATTGTTTTTTGTTGGAGAACTTGTTAAGACCCTGACTGACATAGCTTCTTAAAGGGACAACGCATGTACATACAAACTCTTATACACTAACGTCGGCTCAGTGAAACTGCTCATGGCCATTGTTGGCTTTTATTGATGTGTAGACCGTGTTGTCTTACCTTGTTTTGTCACCGGTCTTTTGGTCGTCGGTCTTTTGGTCGTCAGTCTTTTGGTCGCAGGTCTTTTGGTCGTCCGTTGTCGCGGTCGGGGCGACCAAAAGACCGCGACCAAAAGACCGCGACCAAAAGACCGGCGACCAAAAGACTGCGACCAATCGACCGCACACGGTAAAGCCAGCCATAATGTACAAGTTCGACCGTCCCCACGTTTTGTAAAACAAGAACAAAGCCTTGCTGCGTCTGCACTGGATGAGCAACAGCTTGGACCACGAGACTTCTCATAAAGAACTGGTTTTTAGACTGCTTCATCCCGAATGTGAAGCTGTACCTCACTGAAAGGAGGCTGCCCTTCAAGGTCCTCCTCCTATTGGACTGTGCAGGAGGACATGCAACCGACCTCCATTATGAAGGGGTTCAAGTGGAGATCAGGACCCCCAACACCACTTCCTTTATTGAAGCTATGGATCATTGGTGCCTTCAACGTCCTCTAATCAAAATCCACAATGCATGGACTTATTTCTCCAATTGACAAGAACAGCAAAGAATATTGGCGCAAATACAGTAAATATTGCCAGATGCCTGACAAGCCTCCATAATACAATTAAGGATATGAAGGAAAAGACCACAATTTTGAGCTGGAAATATATGTGCCCCCCAAAAAAAAATCAACGAGGACTTTAAGGGGTTTACACCTGAGGAGATCTGGCAGATATGACAGTGAAGCTGGCTTGGTTGGTAGCCGCTGAAGGATTCTCAGACATGACAGCATAGGACGTCAATACACTGCTCGAGAACCACTCAACACGCCCAACTGATGAGGACCTCATTGAAATGATGCTGTTGGATTTATTATGGGATGGTTCTGTATGTTTTGTAGGCATTTTTAATAAGTAATAAGGCTATAAATTAATTCATGATTTATGTTGGGACCACGCTTGAGCAGCTGGGCATATACATTACTCCCGATTTCTTCAACGCGTTTGATCATTGTATTCGCCGACAGACTTACGGCATTAAATACATCTTTCTTCTCGGGACACACCTCCTCCGCGACAGCATCCATACATTTCTTAACAAACTCTCCGTCAGTGAAAGGCTTACCGCTGCTTGCTATCAGTTTAGCAACCCGAAAGCTGGCCCGGACGGATGCCTGGTTCAGCTGAGCTTGGCGTACAAATATATTCTGCTGGGATAGTAGTCCACTTTTTCGCTTTGAGAGTTTGTCTGCTCGTATTTGGCCTTGCAAGCTATCGTACTTGTCTTTGTGACGGGATTCATAGTGTCGGCGAAGATTGTATTCTTTGAATACCGCAACCGTCTCTTGACAGATGAGACAAACAGCCTTTTCTTTGCATTGAATAAAATAATAATCGTTTGTCCACTCCAGGTTAAATACCCTGCACTCTGAATCAATTTGTCTCTTACCTAACTTTTTCGCCATTATTCCGTTCTCAAACAGGTTGCACAGTTTTTATATGCTTGAATAGTCCGCGATGGTCCCAGGGCTCCCCCCTCACCTGCGATCGTCCAGATGTCTCGGTATCACTGTGCTCGCGCATCCAACGGTGGACGTGCCCGCGTGCATCAAAGGGAAACACTCCCCGCGCGTGTCACCAAAGAAGCAATGCGAAGCCCCGCTTCACTGGCATGATTTGTGGGCTCAGCAGGGGTGCAATGAACCAAACAAGATTAAAACGTCCCAGTCTTCAAGGCCAAATAGGAAAAAAATCCGATAGCGTCTCTGGTATTGTTCAGAGGGCCAGTCCAAATGTGCCGGCGGGCCGTATCCAGCCCGCGGGCCGTAGTTTGGTGACCCTTGGCCTAAGGTAACCTATTCGGTTACCTTATGCAATTGTTTTGAATCAGATTACATGAAATGTTTTCCGTTTGTCGCGACTAAATACAATGAACAAGATACTGCCCGTCAGGATGCTCAGGAACGAAGGCACGTTATGAGTGTATCTCCTTGCAAGTTGTAACCAGAGATGTGAAAGATGTCTTCCAATTTTAATTAAATATTACTAATAATGATTTAAGGGTATTAATCATTATTCTATCAGATGCAATCAGCGACTGAGGAAGAAGAGACAATGGACAACGACGAGGTCAAAGAACGTGGTCTTAAATTAAGAAATCTGCATATCTTCAATATGACACGAAGTTAGCAACAACTGGTCCATGAGATTGGTGACAACATGGTCAGAGCCAGAGTTTGGCAATAGTCTTGACAGTGTTATGTCTTTATACAGAAACATTTGTACAAAAAAAGAAACAGCAGTCACAACTCCCCATCACGATGTTCCTTGTGCGCCAAAAGCACAGAAGCTCCTTCTGCTCCCCCTACAGCGCCCCCTGAAGATTCTAGGAGTGAGGACTTTTCTGATGTATTTAAAGCAGAGGAATTATTTTCACTTTGAGTACAGTATTTACATTTTTTCAGTGGCGGGCCGTCAGGGCCTTCAAGGCCTTCTCTGCTGGCCTAAGAAATATCTGAATCATATTATATTTTGTCCATCAATACGTACTTATTATTCCAAATAGTCTGTTAGCTTCCTTTCATTGCTTTTCCCCCTGGTTGCACTGCTTCCAGATGTGTGTTTTCATATTGAAGCATTTAACCAATCACATTTCAGCCATTATTTGTTGCCAGAACAGAGCTGCCTCAAAGCCTGCACAATCAGTTCTTGCGGGCTCTGCTGCATTAAACTAGACTGTTGCTTTTAACCAATCAGATTTTGAGTTGGCAACCCCACAATGATTTTTCATAGGCGTTAGCATTTTGTTGGCTGGGACATGTCATTGCTTTCACAAACTATGATTGGCTAGTAGGCGGGCCAAAGCAGTACCGAGGCAGCCGAAATCGCAAACTCCACCCACTATGCCAGACAGAAGCAAAAACAAATAGATTCTGTTTGCTCATAAAGCTATTTTCCAGACGGACTTTTTCAGGAAAAAAATGGACATAATTAAGAAAGGGCGGTCAACTCCGAAGCTAGCAAGCCTGTTACAGCCGGGAAAATGGTGTGTGGGGCACTTTCAGCGCGCTAACTTAGCTCCACAAGCAAATAGTATATTGTTGTTTTGATTTAAAGCCATTTTCAAAACGGACTATGCCAGAAATATGACAGGACAGGCTCGACTTTCATCATTAGCTTCGATGGCGATAGGAAAGAAGGAAGAAAGAAAGGAGGATGGATATTGTGTAAAAAGGATTTTGGGTCAGTAAAATATGGCTATATTCCTAAATAATATTTCAATTGTGGGCCAAGTTCTGATATCTGAAAAGCTCCAGTGTTTGTATTTAAGCTCCAGTGTTTGTATTTAATCACAAAATGCTGCTAGGAAGTGGATTTTACCCCAGTTTAATTTTTGGCGTTTCACCATTGACGTCCATCGCTCTCTTTTCCCGGGAAAAATCACCCCCCTGGCCTGGTTGTAATGTCTCAAAAGCTCCAGTATTTGTTTTCAATCAATAAATGATGCTAGGAAGTGGATTTTATCTAATTTTAGTGCATATTTTGTCATTTCACGTATGGACGTATCGACGTTCATCGCTGTCTTTTTACCGGGGAAATGATACTCCGGGCCCGGTTCTGATGTCTAAAAAGCTCCAGTATTTGTATTTAATCAATAAATGCTGTTTTTGGCTGGATTTTACCCAATTTTCGGGCAATGTTTGCCCGTACGCCATTGACGTTCATCGCTGTCTTTTCCCGGGAAAATCACCCCCTGGCCTGGTTTTAATGTCTGAAAAGCTCCAGTATTTGTATTTAATCATGAAATGCAGCTAGGAAGTGGATTTTACCCCATTTTTGTGCATTAATTTATTGATTATTTTTAATGTGTCGCAGCTGTAGCTGCAGTAGAGGTTTTATAGCCATAAAATAGTTTTTGAGGGTTGGATTGATACGTTGAAGGCACTACCAGAAAATGCACCGCCCGCCACTGCAGTTTTTATAAATATACCGTATTTTCACACCTATAGGGCACACTTAAAAGTCTAAAATTTTCTCTAAAATGATTGACGCGCCCAATCGGACGGTGCGCCTTGTTTGTACTCTAAATTGAATTTTTGTTGGCCCTAGCCGCTTAAGTGACTGGTTTTATTTCTTGCCGGCACGTTACTTATTGCGATCAATTTACCCACAACTGAGACTACGCCCTATCAGACAGTGAGTTTTATAGGTGTGAAAATACGTTAGATTAGATTTAGATATTAATACATTACAGTCTTTTGATATGCATAGAGCTGTGATATTTAATAAATACACTTGATAATTTTAAATGTGTACATGTGTTTCAGTATAGGCGCAAAAACGTAATATGGTAGTAATAATGGGGTGATCCTACTTCGCGGTTTTTCGATTATCGCGGCCATGTCTGGTTTACATTATCCCCGCTATTCGAGGGATTATTGTATCTCACAAAAGTGAGTACACCCTTCTCACTTCTGCATTACAGACGCTCCCCTACTTACGAACATTCAACTTACGAACAACGGCACATACGAACATGTCTGCAAATTGCGTTTAAGTCCAAAAATGTTCGCAAGTCCAATTTTGTATTTCGCGCCTTTTTCGGAGTAGTACTTCTTTCCGCCGCTAATACCGACGCCTGGCGCTGTGAGAGCTCAGCTCACCCAGC
Organism: Stigmatopora argus; assembly: GCF_051989625.1. Taxonomy (NCBI): domain Eukaryota; kingdom Metazoa; phylum Chordata; class Actinopteri; order Syngnathiformes; family Syngnathidae; genus Stigmatopora; species Stigmatopora argus. The sequence goes on along the minus strand of NC_135392.1, from coordinate 19,831,520 downwards.
ATCTACCTTCTTCTTCGTTGCAATGCGGAAGTGCGTGAATGTATCTCCAGTGTGCAAAGAACCTTTTTCATTTGTATCATTAAATATCTCATGCATCCAATATTGAATATGGTTGGTAAAAAGCTAAAGGCTTCTATTGAGGGAGTTGCAAGGAAGAGGCAAGCCATTTCATTTGAAACGAGTGGCAATAATAACGAAGCTTGATGCGCGTGAGAGTGGTGAGCGTTGCACATTCAGTACCATTTATAAACAGAAAGATCGAGCAGCAGGACCCAAATATTGAACGTTGCACAAAGTTTGCAAATCAATTGAATGATGCCATACAGTGCTACTGCATCATTTATGATGAAAAAAAGAAGAAAACTGTGCAATCGTCATTAGGTCGCTTCTTTTGGCCAGTTTCTAATACATAAATCTCTCTCTCTCTCTACAGTACTGTACATATTCTCTCCATTTTATTAAATGTTTTTTTTTCAGTACAAACCAATGCGTGTTACTTATACAAGCCTTAAAATACAAATGCACTTATATAAACCTTCAATATACTTATATCGGCCTTAAACATAAATTATAATACAAAATATAGCACTGAATCAACTTACAAACAAATTCAATTTATGAACAATCGCTCGGAACCAATTGCGTTCGTAAGTAGGGGAGCGTCTGTACTTTAAATCTTTTCATGGGACCACACTGAAGAATGTAGTCACTGTAGAGCAGGGGTCACCAAACTACGGCCCGCGGGCCGGGTACGGCCCGTCAGCACATTTGGCCCGGCCCTCTGAACAATACCAGAGATGCTATTGGATTTTTTTCCTATTTGGCCTCCAGAAAAAAAATCCTAGGCCCCGCCCTGTCAAAGAGAGAACGGAATAATGGCGAAAAAGTTAGGTACGAGAAAAATTGATTCAGAATGCAGGGTATTTAACCTGGAGTGGACAAACGATTATTTTTTTGTTCAATGCAAAGAAAAGGCTGTTTGTCTCATCTGTCAAGAGACGGTGGTGGTATTCAAAGAATACAATCTTCGCCGACACTATGAATCCCGTCACAAAGACAAGTACGATAGCTTGCAAGGCCAAATACGAGCAGGCAAACTCTCAAAGCTAAAAAGTGGACTACTATCTCAGCAGAATACATTTGTACGCCAAGCTCAGCTGAACCAGGCATCCGTTCGGGCCAGCTTTCGGGTTGCTAAACTGATAGCAAGCAGCGGTAAGCCTTTCACTGACGGGAGTTTGTTAAGAAATGTATGGATGCTGTCGCGGAGGAGGTGTGTCCCGAGAAGAAAGATGCATTTAATGCCGCAAGTCTGTCGGCGAGTACAATGACCAGACGCCTTGAAGAAATCGGGAGTAATGTATATGCCCAGCTGCAGCAGAAGACGAAAGAATTTGACTTTTTTTCATTAGCACTGGATGGAAGCACAGACGTGCAAGACACAGCGCAACTGCTCATTTTTATTCGTGGAGTTAGCGCAAACTTTGAGATATGCGAGGATCTGGCAGACCTCCAAAGTCTCAAAGGGACTACAACGGGAGAGGATATTTTTGACAAAGTGTGCCAAACCATGGAGAAATTGGACCTGGACTGGTCAAAGCTAGCATCACGACTGACGGGGCTCCTAGCATGGTGGGCGAAACTTCCGGTCTAATAGGACGCATGAACCGGGAGTTGGAAAAAAGGGGTCTCACCGCCCCGCTACGAGTCCACTGCCTAATTCACTAGCAAGCACTGTGCTGCAAAGTGTTGACGTGGGATTCTGTAATGAAGGTTGTGGTGTCGTGCATAAACTTCAGAGCAAAGGGAGAAGATTGTGCATGGCACAACAGAAAGTTAATGTTCCATGGCTTTTTTTTCTACGAAGAACCCAGAGAGAGTTATTTAGTTATTATTTATTTCATAAATAGTGTTATTTATTTCCAGTTTTTTCTGTGAAGAACTCAGAGAGGGTTATTTAGTTATTATTTATTTCATTAATAGTGTTACTATTTGTTTCCTGATTTTTTTTCTGTAAAGAACCTGGAAAGGGTAATTTGGTTATGTGTGGCTTTCTGGAAAACAATACATTTTTTAAGCTCCCCTACGACCGTCACACTTTTTCTGTTACAAACTGACACCGGCCCCCCATCAGAGAAGGGAAAGGTTATGTGGCCCTCACAGGAAAAAGTTTGGGGACCCCTGCTGTAGAGCTTAGATAATAACAGAAATGTATAGTATTTTCAAAATAACTACTAATAACACAGCAATGAATGCATGAAATGCTGTGAATAAAAGTAAATACACCCCAACTAAAAATCTCAAAATTGGGCTCAAGTATTTTGTGTGGCCACAAATATTTTCCTGCATCAATATAACCCTTGTAGGCAGGTACTTCACCAGAACTACACAGGACAGCACTGGAATACTCTTCCACTGCACCATGATGAGATCTAAGAGCTATTGGAAGTTGGAGACCTAACGCTACCCAATCTTCTGTTTCAGGGTGCCCCGCAGATGCTGAATAGGGTTTAGGTCTGGGGGCATGCTTTAGAAAGGGAGCGGTCATCTTGAAGGTATGCTTGTGGTCATTATGTTGGAATATTGGTCGACGGAGGGATGGGGTTATGCTCTGCTTTATTATGCCACAATACATGGTGTTCATTGTTCCCTCAATGAACCGTAGCTCCCCAGTGCCAGCAGCACTCATACAGCCCCAGACCATGACGCTCCAACCACCATGCTTGACTGTAGGAAAGACACTTTTTTATACTATTCACCTGGTTCCTGCCACATATCATTGACACCATCAGAACCAAACAGGTTTATCTTGGTTTCTATAGACTACTGTAATCTATATATTTGTTCTACTTGTCTTCAGAAAACCTTTTGCAGAATTCTTTAAGCATCGTTTTTAAAAGAGGCCTTTTCCTGAAACGACAGCCATGCAGACATTTTAAATGCAGTGTGCACTGTATGGTCTGAACACTGACACTGATAAAGTGTGAGTGACATTTTAAATGCAGTGTGCGCCGTATGGTCTGAACACTGGCACTGATAAAGTGTGAGTATTGCAGTGGGCACATTGCGATGTAGTAATACAAACAGTCATTGTTCAAGCCCGAAGGACCCTAACCGACTGGATAAAATCTTATTCTCATGCTACAATTAGTACCTTGTCGATCAACGGGTCGATCGTGATCGACGTAATGAGCATCTCTGGCCTTTTTTCAGATGATCAGAGAATTATTTACCATGAGGTGCTATGTTGAACTTCTAGTGACCAGTATGTGAGTGACATTGCTGAAATTAAATCTATAATTCGCTCCCAATCACACGTGATACATCGTTACACTAACACATTGGATTACCTAGGGGCAAGGCCTGATTGGTCCCAAATTGGAACTACTGTATTTACTCGCATATAAGCCGCCCACGCATATAAGCCGCACCCAGAAAATTGCCTTGAAATTTTGGAGTTTTACAATTTCTCGCGTATAAGCCACCCCCTGATTCCCAATTTTCATCTCCATATTCATGGCTTTAAGTTACTTTGAAGGGAAAATCTTAATAAAAATCATCACAAGTGGTATTTCTGAGATACTGTATGAATCAAAAGCACATTATTAGGGTCAATATCTTTAGGAACTTAATATGCCTGTCTTTGTAAATGCAAAATATCAAATTATTCAATTTGAAAGAAGAAATAAGTCTATCTTGATGAGAGATGATTCTTCACCTTCTTTTATATCAATTCCAAGTAATTGACAATGTAGCTCATTCTTCTTTGACAACACATTCCAGTCAACTTTGATGAACATTGAATATAACTCTGCTGGAAACGTTCGCGATGCTCTTTACTAAAGACTACAACTCAAACTACAACAATAGGACCCCAAGCTGTCCGCCTAGGTGCCTGAACGAAATGAAGGATATAACCTGCCTTTTAATGAAAACAACGGAAAACATAGGAAATTTATAACAATCAAAGTGGAATTTAGTTTTATTTCAAAATCAAGGTTACACGCGTCTGGCCCATCAAAGCACGTTTAACTAGGTTTATGTCAGCGTCTTAGGTAAGATAGCTGCCCTGAACCTAAGTAAAATGGCTGTGTCCCGAGCAAGCATTGACGGGAACGCGAGTTTTTTCACTTGAATTTCATCCATAAACGTCAAAATTAATTTTGTTTAGCGTTTTATCTGTTTATCTTTTCTATATTTAGAAATAAATGTACTCGCTTGAGTCGTGACGTCACACGCCGAAGCAACGGCGCCATTTTGAAGTGACGTCATCGTGTCGCCGCGCCATCAATTTGCAGTTTTTTTTGCATGCCGTGTTTTTATGCGCATATAAGCCGTACCCTCGATCCAGTCATAATTTTTTGTCTGACAAAAGCGGCTTATATGCGAGTAAATACGGTAATTTTGAAATTTTAATTTGGGTTTACTCACTTTTGTTTGCAGCATTTTACACATTCACTCCTTGTTTTTTTTTGACGATACAATACATTTTTTATTATTCTTGCTCAACCGTGACTACATTGAATGAAAGTGGCATTTCTTCAGTGTCGACCCATGAGAACATAATTAAATAATGACAGAAATAAGAAGGTAGTACTTACTTTTGTCAGAAACTCAAATTTATATTGGGGAAAAACAACCACAAACTTTTCTTTATTATTTTTAACTTTGCTGAATGTCTGAGCTGTTAATTAATCCCATGTTTGTATATTTGTATGATTACATACATATACACAGTGGTACTTTAATTTACATTGGCTTCCACATGAGATTTTCAGGTTAGAAAACGCTAAGATGTGAAAAATATTGCTCCAAGGTACGTTAAGATGTCTAATTTATTAAAGATCAAAAGTACGGTCATAGCTCTACTTAAGAATGCCTCTGGGTATGAAATTTTCAGGTTACGAAACTTTTAATATGCAAATGAGTTCCTCAAAATATGAAAAAGATCCAAGTTACGAAATCCCCAAAAAAGTAAATGCATTTCCTTATCCGTTATTTGATTTTGAAAATATTGTCGCAGAAATATTGATTCTCACTTTTGGGCTCTCATTGTCTGTCTCACAACAAACCACTATCTATGTCTTACATACCTGTCAACCTCGGCTAAATGTTCCCCTTGTTAATTATTGCAATTCCCCTTAATAAGCGATAAAATGCGTACAATGCAAAACGGTACATACTTATAAATACACACACAGGGCAGGAAGGGCACACGTTCCTTCGTTCATTCATTTTCTGAAACGCTTTATCCTCACTATAAAAGTCTAAAATGTACTACAGAGTGGACAGCTTTCTGACGCGGACAGGTCAAAGGGGAATGCGTGTGCACATACCATGTCCTGTCCACCTCGGCTAAATGCTCCCCATATTAATGATTGCAATTCCCCTTATTAAGCGATTTAAAAAATGTAGAAATGCAACAAGGCACATATTTACACACATAGGGCACATATTTGTTCACATATTTTAAAATTTACTACAAAGTGGACGGCTTTCTGACGCGACCGAGTCAAAGGGGAACGTGCGTGCGCAAATCAACCCCTATTTAGCAATAAAAACAGTACAAATGCAACGCGGCACATTTTTCACTCACACACACACACACACACAGGGCACACATAAAAGTCTAAAATGTACTGCAAAGTGGACAGCTTTCTGACGCCGTCCGGTCATAGGCAAATGCGCATGCGCATATTATGTTTCAACACGGATATCTTTTGTATGCTTGTTATTCATTCTGGACTACTCTGGACTTAGCAGGCAAGACACAATCGCTCGCCACTCTCTTCACTCAAAGCATCCAGCATATCATCATCAACACCTATTTAGTCATGGGTGCAGTACCCATCAGCATCACGTCAGAAGCAAAGCTACAATATACTTTCTGTATCCGACATTTTTCTTTTTAAATTGTCGTGCTGGAGTTGGCTTCCTATTATCTCGCTGGTCTACCAGTCACAGTAGCTCTATGCTTGCGCAAGGTTAGCAGAGGAGCTATAGTGTCAACAAGTAATAGTGTTAGGGATTGGTCTTGTTTTTTCCCCTGTGACCTGTCCATGTGATTGTCCATTGAGTTCACCTGCCATCTCCCCACCCCCGGTGTATCTCCAGTTTGCTGCCTCTTGTGTGACTCCGGTGTTTCTAACTGTCTCCTCAACCCTTGTCTGTATATTTAAACCCTGTGTGTTTGTCAGTTCCGGTCAGATCGTCTGCGTTGCTATGCCTCTGTTACATGATCCTCATTTTTGCACGTCCTCCCCTCAGACGGTCCTGGTCTCAAGTTTGCAACCCAATGGCAGATGACAAATGGTGGAGGTCAGGACAGTGCTTCATCTCTAAGCGCCGAAGAAGGTATCTACAATACGGGGAGAATGACCTATTAAGTGGTATACTTGCCCCTGAACCTTGAAGCTGGGCATCCAACCTTCCTCGCGCACTATTGTTGCTCCAAGAGAAGTCATCTGGAAGTAGCAATTGAAACGGCGGATGGTTCGAAGGAAGTATTTTGAGTCCTCAGTTAAGCCCGTAAGCAAGTCACGCAGAGGTTGAGGTGGTTCCCGGAGGGGGGCAGTTTGACATTCCCGTAGGAGCAGCAGATGCTGGCAGTATTGGCACATAAAATCCATAGACCCAATGAGGAGATCCGGCCAGAAGAGGTAGTCATAGTCTGGGTCGTAGTTGAATCCCCAAAGAGACCAAAAGCCAGTAGTTGGGCATACGTTGCCACGGACAGCGGAAGCGCATCGGCTTACAGCCAGGACACGTTGTCTGCGCGCTGCTGGTGTCTGGGAAGCCCTCAATGCAGCTGTTGGTTAAGCGTCCCGTGCTTATCTTTGAGCCCTTTGTTCATTGGTCTCAGTTGCTCTGGCCGATGAAGTGGAGGCTACGTTGGACGTTCTTCTACGGCTGAGAAGCGGAAGGGGATGTCGCGTTCATTGCGTGTGAGGGTGGATTTGTATCAGAAATGCGAGCCCCGTGCGACCATACGCCGTGCCGCTTATTTGAAAATAAAACTTGCTCAGCGGATTGAACGGCAGAGTGTACCAGGGAAGGGGATTTTTGTTTGTTTGAGAAATGAGCGCCCCGGGCGACATTACGGCCAATGTAATCGACCTTGTCCGAAAAAAGAGCAGTGTAGTCAGCGAGCATGGCGGGATGTCTAGGCGGAGCATCGTTGAAGTTGAGATTCCATTGAAGTCCGGGCAGTGGGTTGACGTCGTTTTTTTACCTGTTTTTTTTTATTTATATGAAGCTATTAATATATTACAGTCTTTTGACATGCTTAATAGGCTGTAATATTTAATAAATATACACTGGATAATTGTACTTGTGAACTTGTATTTCCTTATAGGCGTTGTTGGATTTATTATGGAATGTTTCTATATGTTTTGTAAGCATTTTTAATAAGTAATAAGGCTATAAATTTATTCATGATTTATGTTGGTACCACGCCTGAGGACACTTTCCCCCACAGCTGCGCTCAAGGACACTTCATTGTTTTCAGGACGATCGACGGCAACAAACCCTGTGTTTTTGCTGATCGGCAAGAAACTCGTCGTGTTTGGACTGGACTCTGGCAGATGGCGATAATCGCATTTTTGTTTATAAAATACGGCTGCTTTGTTTACCTTATAATGCTTACTTCTGTGTTATTCTACTGTCTTATGCAATTGTTTTGAATCAGATTACGAGTGGTTCTCCTTGAAATGTTTTCCGTTTGTCGCGACTAAATACGATGAAAAATATACTACACGTCAGAATGCTTGTGAACGAAGCAGCGTTACGAGTATCCTCCTTGCAAGTTGTAACCAGATATATTCCAATTTTAATTAAATATTACTAATAATGATTTAAGGGTATTAATCATTGTTCCAACATTTGGTCCTTCGAGTAGCCGGGTGTCAACACACCGATAAGGAATCCAGACGCTGCGGTTCAATATCTGGAGTGACCGTGCACGGCGAGAAATCCCTTTACCAGGCTGATTATTTCTCAGCAGCGCCTGGATTCTGGTCGGTTGAAGACTATCCATCTTTGGCAGGCATCTATCGGCATTCTGGTGAGTCCGCGTGTGATTTCTGCATATTGTTGACGGATTCCAAATGCGCGAAGGGCATCACACGCGATGGCCTTATTTTGAGAAATAAGCCTGGCGTCCTGGGGATTAGCGATTTTTAAAACCCTGCGGATACTAGTCACTAGCAGGTAGACACGGGTGTGGTCTATAAAACGTGGTGGTCGACGTTGTTTTGGTTGTGTGCGTAGTTGTTAAAGCCTAAGGAGAAACAGGAGGAAAAAGAAAAAAAAAGGTACTACGAGGTTACACACGAATCCACTCCAAAAATGGGTGGCTCAAACATTAAAGCGGCTATTGACAACGCTCCAAAGATGCGTCTGCCGTGTAAAGATTGGAAATTTGTTGAAAATCAGAGCACTTTTAGAATTAGACATCTAAACTTATTGATAAAATAAATATGGTTTTGCTAGCTTAATATGCATAAGATATTGATACTACGGGATAATGTACGTACTAAATGCATGGAAAGTAATATATATGTATAATATATGAATGGAGATACAAGCGACACGGCTTGTTCCACAGATACAAATTATTGTTTTTGATGACGAGGCGGGGAAAGGCAAAACGTGCTGTTTTGTAAATAATAGCGGTCCTCGGCTGGTTGATAGGAGCGAGGCCATGGGCTGTTTTGTTCTAAAAACAAGACATGCCTGCTCAAAATGATTTGAATGAGGATTTTGAACATGAGGATGTTGAGCTAAATTTAATGGAAACACTGGCATTTGATTTGGTTAAACCAGAGATCACATTTTTTGTGAATGGAATTCAATTGGAATTTTTGTGTGATGCTGAAAGTTGTAAAACGGCAATTAAAATGGTTATTTCCAACTGCTGGACGTACTTTGTTAATAGTACCTAAATGCACTGTCAATTTAATGGAATGAAATGGCTTATTGCGGCTTATCTTGGTTTTATCGCGTCCGCTAGCGGGAATATTTTGGTTAACAGTCGAAAAGAAATACAAAACGACCAATTAAATGTTTAGGGGGGTTGCCAAACCTACGTTTTTGTCATACTCTAAACTGGTCAAATAATGTGTCGGCTGCGGGGGAGCGCGGCTGTTTTTGCTGCTGATTTGAATGCGGAAAAAAAACATGTGGACCGCGTGGCGGTAGATTTGACGGTGTTAGGCATTCAGTATGCGCGCGGACCGCACGAGCGACTAAATTTTTTTGGACCCCTTCCGTGAAGACATTACAATAATTGGCCTTGGGGGTGCTGAAGCAAACTTGAGGGCAGAAATGGGTTTTGCTATGATATAGTTATGCTTGCAGCATATTGTGATTATGGGGTCTTGGCAAAATATTGTGATATAGTTGGATATCGGGAGAGGAATTAATTTAGTCTTCTCTAAAAGGCGTTGTAATTGTGCACAGGAGGCAAAACATTGTGCGCAAAAAGAAAAAGAGATCGCTTAGGAATGTCAACAGAGATAAGAATGCTGCTTTGCAGCATTCGTGAAGGTCACAGTTAGCAGCTAAGAGCGCGCTTCCGTTAAACATTTCATAATAAAAGAAGCAGGGTTTCCGCAATGACCTTCACATTTATTTTTTGGATTTAATCAGGAAAGTCTTTCGAGGTGATAGAAAATCTGTTTAGCAAAGATTAATTTGGTAAAAGATTTGGAATTGGGAATAGAGCAAGATAGCCATTTTTTGACCCATTTGTGTATTTGAAAGGGCTCTTAATTAAAGAGGGCTAGTTTTTGGAGGATAAAAGGCTATTAATACTGTTTTTGAATGGTTGAATTGTTCAAAATACTTTAATATAGGAGATTGGCTGGTTAAAGAAAAAGGAATGGGAAAAAAATTACAATATTATGGCATGTTGGTGACAATTTGTGGGTCCTTTATTAAACATTGAAAATTGTAATTAGGAAATGCCTAGTAAAAGGTTGATTTCTCTAATTTAATTATTGTAGATTTTTATTGTGGTAACAGAGAGCTATAGGAAAGAGCTCTTATCTTAAGTAAACGTAGTATGAGGTGATTTGCAAATTATGTCTTAGGTATTAAGAGTTATTTGGTTGTAAAAGAGATCAGACATGAAATTAACAATGCAGAAATGGCATGAGAAAATTCATGGCATTCGTCCAAATTATTAGGTAAATTGTACCTGGCTGGGGTAGATAAAATAACTGATGTAGGATAGGCATAACTTCCCTGGGACTGAGGAGCGTGGGGTGTTTTTCAAGTGCACAGAAAAACATTCCCTGTTTGTCCTGAGCGGGTGAAATATGCTTTGGCGTGGGGCATGTTGATATTACGGATTGGATAAGCATTGATCAGATTGATACAACCAAATGACGTTGCTGTCTATTGCTTTAGGGGCATACAAATTAAGAGAACTTCAGCCAAAACTTACTGCATTCCAATTATGGGGTTAGTACAGCTAAATGTTACAGTGATAACGATTGGCAATAACAAGCTTAGATAAAGGGGAATATCTACAACAAATTCTGGTGGGGCCTTTCATGGTGTGAAACAAGTGATGAAATAATGCCTATGTTTCAAAAATAACATCTCCAAATTATAAAATATCAACCTTTGAGTAATGAATGGGCAAAATTCGATAGCATTGAAAGGGGGTGTAACTTAATGCAGAACATGGAGGTAAAGTTTTTACAAACGGTTAAAATACTTAAGGGGGGTGTGTGTGTTTCAATGTGTCACAACTTTTCCGTTATTGCATTATTGGCAAATAGATAGTTAATCACAGCCACTCGCAGGGCAGTCCACATGCTGACTGACTGGGGTAAGGAGCGGTGGCAATTGAACAAATTTCTATTTTTAGATATGTGGCACGCAAATCTAATACATTAATTACCTAGTTCCTTCAGGCATCAACCTTGCGGTTCGAGGATCTACTAATGCGGGGTGGATCCAGACCTTCCGGAGTGTGGAGTATTCCTGGTGTCCTCAAGAATTCGTAGGTTTTCTCCGAGTACTCCAGTTTTACTCCAACAAACCAAAATTATGGATGACTGGGGGAGCACTCTAAATTCCCTGTTTATGAGTGCGAGTGTGGATGAGTGTCTGTCTTTTGTGTTTTAATTGGCTAGCCACCAAGATATATCAATATTCTAATATCAAGGTGGAAGATTTCTGAAATCGCTGATAAGCCTTTCGAGGACGGCGGTGGCAAAGTAGGACAGAAACAAAAAGAAGGGAAAAGAATTTCGCCAAATGAATTTTTTTGATTTCTGCAATGGGAAATTTGGGAACCTGGGGGACTAAACAAAAACAAAAGACTTATCTAGGAGGGCTGCCATTTTGAGTCATGGGAAATTTCATGCCTCAAAAAGGGGGAGATTATGGATTCAATTCAGATATACGGCCAAAACACGGGCAATTCCCCCTTATGTCAAGCTACAAAAGCTACATATCCATTTCAAAGGATACATATGGATTTTATAGAGAATGTGTGGTACATAACAGTCCTAAAACAGAGATTGGGGAAACCTTGTTGCAGAAACTGGTCAAGATTGGCAAGCTTGGATGACACACGCGTGCGCAAAAAAACATCAGGCCTTTGATAAAATTAACCCATACGGTGGGGGCATTACAAATCATTATTCAGACTGATCCGCCATAGTAAAATTAAAATCTGAGATGACCAGAGATGATGAATTCGGCCGCAACAGGGATTTCCCAAATAAGAAATAATTGGTTATTGTTGATGGAAAATGCAGCTACTACTATAAATCAAACCTGCATAACATGTATGGGGCCCCGACCTCTCTTAAGAGTAGTACCCGCGCAAATTACCCCTGATTGTGTAAAGGAGAAGATTTAAGCCAAAGTGTGAGAAATGAAATAATGTATACCCTGTTCCAAGAGCAGCAAAGGACAAAGCTAACTTTTCAACACATGTTGTATTTGATCATTTTACCTGCTTAAACCTTACAGGGCATGGTCTGAAGCTGGAGGATAAATGAGACGTGGTGTGCCCACGTCCTAAAACCGACTACACCCTGATACAACGTTCTAACCTATGATGGTGGTGGGGTGGAAATAAAGTATACGACTCCTGCTGAAACGCGGCAGGACTTTGTGCCTTGGGGTCACTACTTTTACCAGTGTCTGTTTTTCCATCTACAGTGGAGGAGATACAATTGGCTGAAATCCAGTATGATGGTGGGCAATGTTCCCTCTAATTTTTCGTTGGTCTGAGCAGAAAGTCAACCTCCCTGAGCGCACTGAGTACCAGTGTGAGCGACATCATCGGTACTCGGATGATTCGCCTAAAGACGTTTCTCCGACGGACGTTTGACAGACGGGCAGGTCGCCGAATGGACGTTCCGCCGAACGTTCATTCGGCCGAACGGAGGTTTCGCCAAAACGGGATTCGCGCGCTCGCCCCGCCCCCGGATCGTGTGTGTACAAGTTTTTCAACCTCGGCCCGCGGGCCATATACGGCCCGTTAGGATTTTTAATCCGGCCCGCCGCCGGTGTTGTCCAAATTATAGTAAAAATCAATGTTAGTCTACCATCAATGGCAGCCCGGGAATAAGCACTCTTGGGCGGGCAGATGTAGCAGAACCGAGCCGTAAAATGACAGCAATCGGGTCAAATCCATCCTAAAACAGCATTTAATGATTAAATACAAATACTGGAGCTCTTTGGACATTAGAACCGAGCCCAGGGAAGTGAATTCCTCGGTAAAATGTCGTGATGATATCGCGATGGAGGCAAAAAAACGTCTATATACGTCCATTCGTCAAACGGCTCAAAATGCTCTCAAATTCGGTCAAATCCAGCCAAAAACAGCGTTTAATGATTAAATACAAATACTAGAGCTCTTTGGACATTAGAACCGAGCCCAGGGAAGTGAATTCCTCGGTAAAATGTCGCGATGATGTCGCGATAGAGGCAAAAAAATGTCCATATACGTCCATTCGCCAAACGGCTCAAAATGCTCTCAAATTCGGTCAAATCCAGCTGAAAACAGCGTTTAATGATTAAATACAAATACTAGTATTTGTATTTAATCATTAAACGCTGTTTGAACGAACGTTCATTCGGAGACCTGTCAGTCTGTCAAACGTCCGTCGGCGAAACATCTTTAGGCGAATCATCCGGTTACGACATCATCATTGCTCGCTATGGGCACACCAGTATCACACCTGCCACAAGCAGGTGCATGTCAATGTTCCCTCTAATTTTTCATGTAAAACATGCTGTAAAACACGAAAAACATAAGTGGACAGAGCTACTGCCACTGGCTGCCGCTTTAACGGCGCCATCATGAAGAAAGGGGTAAAAAAAAAAAAAAAAGTTTTTTTTTTTTTTACTGCGCGCCATAGGATTGCTGCTGCGCAGAGAAGACGAGAGTAGTGCGCAATTGCGCACGCGCGCAGCTTAGAGGGAACAGTGATGGTGGGTCCCTCCCGACGGCGTCGATCGGTATGGAGAGAGGGAGATCCAACATACATTGATGCGATTGGCATCCCCCGGGGCGTACCAGATGAGTATAAGTTGGCTAATCAGGTCGCAGCAGGGGTACGCGGTCGATTGGTCGCCGGTCTTTTGGTCACCGGTCTTTTGGTCGCGGTCTATAGGTCGCCCAGAAGATTGGTCGTCGTCTTTTGGGTCGCCGGTCTTTTTTGTCGCCGGTCTTTTTTGTCGCCGGTCTTTGGGTCGTCTTTTGGTCGCCTGATCGGCTACTGCCATCTACTGTCAATTTATTAAATAGCAGATGGTGTTTTTATTGAAGCAGTCCAATGAACCTTCATTCTCTCTGGAGAACTTGCAATGTTGAAATACTTTAGATTAGATGGTCATTTTTATCAAACAAATAAAAGTATTAGTATACTTTTAGTTAGACAGTATTTAGATCGTTTCAACAGTATTTCGACTCTAAATACCGTTGAAACGATCTAAATACTGTTGAAACGATCTAAATACTGTTGAAACGATCCAAATACTGTTGAAACGATCTAAATACTGTTGAAACGATCTAAATACTGTTGAAACGATCTAAATACTGTTGAAACGATCTAAATATCTAATATCAAAATATCAATAAGAGCACTCATTTAACACATCGGCTGCTGCCATCGACTGTCATAGGCGTCCAATGAACCTTCATTCTCTCTGGGAGAAATAAGAGCACTCATTTTACACATCAGCTGCTGCCATCGACTGTCATTTTAGCTCCAGTATTTGTATTTCATCACTAAGTGCTGATTTTACCGCATTTTAGTGCATTTTTGGCACTTTTGTGAATGGTCGCATATCGTCGTATTTGGTCGCGCCGACTTTTATCGCTGTCTTTCCCCCGGGAAAATCACCCCCAGAGCCCGGTAGTCATGTCTGATAAGCTCCGGTATTTGTATTTCATCAATAAGTGCGTATTTTACCCCGTTTTAGTGAAATGTAGGCCCTTTCGCAAATGGTCGTCGCATTTGGTCGTGCCAACTTTTATCGCTGTCTTTCCCCGGGAAATTCACCCCCAATTAATGTCTGAAAAGCTCCAGTATTTGTATTTAATCATTAAATGCTGTTTTAAAAACTATTACGTACTCCGCTTTTGGAACACTTTTCTGGGCATTCTTAACCATTTTTCTACATTAAGAGAGATTCTCCCATTCATTCTCCCAGAGAGATTGAAGGTTCCTTGGACGCCTATGACAGTCAATGGCAGCAGCCAATGTGTTAAATGAGTGCTCTTATTGATATTTTGATGTTTGATAAAAATGACCATCTAATCTAAAGTATTTCAACATTGCAAGTTCTCCCAGAGAGAATGAAGGTTCATTGGACACCTATGTCAGTCAATGGCAGCAGCCGATGTGTTAAATGAGTGCTCTTATTGATGTGTTAAATGAGTGCTCTTATTGATATTTTGATATTAGATATTTAGATCGTTTCAACAGTATTTAGATCGTTTCAACAGTATTTAGATCGCTTCAACAGTATTTAGAGTCAAAATACTGTTGAAACGATCTAAATACTGTTGAAACGATCTAAATACTGTCTAACTAAAAGTATACTAATACTTTTATTTGTTTGATAAAAATGACCATCTAATCTAAAGTATTTCAACATTGCAAGTTCTCCAGAGAGAATGAAGGTTCATTGGACTGCTTCAATAAAAACACCATCTGCTATTTAATAAATTGACAGTAGATGGCAGTAGCCGATCAGGCGACCAAAAGACGACCCAAAGACCAGCGACAAAAAAGACCGGCGACAAAAAAGACCGGCGACCCAAAAGACGACGACCAAACTTCCGGGCGACCTAAAGACCGCGACCAAAATACCGGCGACCAATCGACCGCACACGGCAGCAGGTTGGGAGTCTATTTTTCTTTTAAGTACCCCAAAACAAAAATGTGATAAATTACCTGCATTACAATGTCCAAAACCTTGGAAATTATACTGAACAGGGATTTGTGGCGATAAAGGAACAACTGGCAGCCACTAGTCTGATGGCGTTCCAGGATCGTGCAGCGGTTGAAATGCTTCTTGAAGGAGCAGGGGGCGTATGCAATGTTTGAAAATGTTGCACTCAACAACACGTCCCCCACTGGGTCCCACACCAGGACCAACGATGGCCTGCAGACCCTAAACCGCAAGATGAAAAAGCATCCTGGAGTAGAATTATCCACTGGACAGATTGGTGGGATAAGGCCTTCGTACATACAAAGATTTGGCCTAATCTGTTGCATTTTCCGTAGCCATTTTTGCTATAATTTTGACATTATGTGGGTGTTGTGTTATTCCCTGCTTAAGAGCCTTGATAGGCCGACTTATAACCACTGCGATTGCCCCTACGAATTCTAAATTGCATGAATTATATCCTCTGCTAATGAAACGTACTGAGGGGAGCAGTGAATTCCAGGAGCATGGTAATTCCGAGAATGAATTGGGCAAAAATTGATTTTGTTTTTTGTTTTTCAGACCAGCCGAACGAGTAGGGCCTAAGCGGGTAAAATTAAAGCAGCCAACGGAGATATCCCTCTCTTCTTGGATTTGCCAAAAAATGAATAACAAACATATAATAAAAAGGGGGAAATGTTGGATTTATTATGGGATGTTTCTATATGTTTTGTAAGCATTTTAGTAAGTAATAAGGCTATAAATTAATTCATGATTTATGTTGGGACCACGCCTGAGGACACTTTCCCCCACAGCTGCGCTCAAGGACACTTCATTGTTTTCAGGACGATCGACGGCAACAAACCCTGTGTTTTTGCTGATCGGCAAGAAACTCGTCGTGTTTGGACTGGACTCTGGCAGATGGCGATAATCGCATCATTGTTTATAAAATACGGCTGCTTTGTTTACCTTACAATGCTTACTTCTGTGTTATTCTACTGTCTTATGCAATTGTTTTGAATCAGATTACGAGTGGTTCCCCTTGAAATGTTTTCCTGTTGTCGCGACTAAATACGATGAAAAATATACTACACGTCAGAATGCTTGTGAACGAAGCGGCGTTGCGAGTATCCTCCTTGCAAGTTGTAACCAGATATATTGAAAGATGTCTTCAATTTTAATTAAATATTACTAATAATGATTTAACGGTATTAATCATTATTCCAACAGGCGTGAAAACATGTATTGTGGTAGTTAGAATGGGGGTGATCCTACGCGGTTTTTCGTTTATCACGGCCATGTCTGGTCTACATTAATCGAGATATTCAAGGGATTACTGTACTTTAAATTTTTAGAAATCAAGTTGTTTCAATTACTGCTACAGGTTATTGCGTCATATGTTGAGTCTTTGTATGATAGGTAGTAATGGTAATCGAATGGTTGGATTTGAGTCTTGTTTACGTTTCTTCTGTACAACATTAATCCCTTCCTATTCTTGTTATTTTCAGATTTCTGCAAAACCTCCAATTTTTCCTCAAGCTCAAGTAATGCACTATGCATTGTGTGCTTTGCCAGCCTATTGTAGGGAACAATGTGGAAAAACAATCATTCATGCTCACATTCATTCCTAGGAATAATTTTGACAGTACAATCAACCTTGCAAGCATGATTTTTCAATGTGACCAGCCAAAGTACCCAGAGAAAACCCACAGGCACAAAAAAGAAAAGAAAATTCAACCCTGGAAGGCCAAGCCAGGAACGAGCTATTGACCTTAAAATTGTGAGGCATCATGGTAGCAAGTTCAACACCATCCCGCCAATGGAATATCCATAATGCTATAAAAGCGATGCACAATTGTACAATGTATAATCTCCTTTTACTGTTTATTTAAAAGTTATTCAGTGGTTCTCAAAAGTGATAGGTGTACTCACTTTTGTTAAATTCCGTCCATTCATATACTTACTTTTTAAAGAAGTGCCCATTGACATCAAACTGCTGCTTAAGCATGACCTTTCCTCGATACTCAATGATAAGGATGTCAGGGTCTAGAGTCTTGGCTGCACGAAGTATCTTCCTGTGCTTCTGAACACGTGTTACACGTCCTAACTGCAGCTAAAAAAAAGAACAATGTTGAAAGTGAAGCATTGAGTTTGTTATTATTACCGTATTTGCTCGCATATAAGCCACCCGCGCAAATAAGCCACACCCTTAAAATTGCCTTAAAATTGTTGAATTTTACAATTTCTCGCATATAAGCCGCCCCTGATTCCCAATTTTCACCTCCATATTCATGGTTTGAATAGGGAGTACAAATGTGTTACTTTGAAGGGAAAATCTTAAGAAACATTATCACAAGTGGTATTTCTGAGATACTGTATGAATCAAAAGCACATTAGGGTCAATATCATAAGGAAGTTAATATATATTCCTGTCTTTGTAAATGCAAACTATCAAATTATTCAATTTGAAAAAAAGATATGTCTCTCTTGATGAGAACCTGATGCTTTCTAATTACAGAAATTACAATTTTCTTACCAGAAGTTTAAGATGTTGTGGCAGCCATATTGCTACTAATGTCAAAATATCTCAATTATTTGATGGTTCATGTTACTCCAATACTTGTCACTTTCGAACAAGAGATGAAATAAAAAAAAATCAAAGTGGAATTTTGTTTTATTTAAAAATCAGTGTTTCTTACCAGTGTGCCGCGAGGGATGCTCAGGTTTGCCGCGGGAAATTACAAAAAATCATACATAATAATAATAATCCAAGAGAGTGCTAGGATTGGGTTCATATTGTTATTTCACAGTTTTTTCCGTGTCTGCTTATGTTTGTTTCCCTACTCTGGTTTGTCCCTTCTGTCTTGCCGTTCCTGACGCACAGCTGTGCGAGAGGAACGGCAAGACAGGAGGGACGAACAAGAGTAGGGAAACAAACATCAGCAGACACAGAGGAAACTTAAATAACAATGTGAACCCAATCCTAACAAAGAGAAATCTCAGTATTAAGAGATTAAAAATCTAACTATTACGAGGTTAAAATTGAAATTTGAAATCATAGATTGTACTATGACAAGATTCAAATCGTAATAAGAGTTTGAAGTCATTTTGTTGCTTATTTTTATGTAAAGTAAACCGGATGCTCTTTGGTTTTCCAGGCTTCAACTTTTGTCGACGTTAAGTCTGTGTGAGCACAAAACGACTCTTCTTGTAATGTTAGGTGGTTGAAATAATATTGGGAGGAAAAAAATCATTATATTACGAGATTTAAGTAGTTTTCCTGTTTTTACGTTACGTGAACCGGAAGTTGTTTGGTTTCAGGGGCATCAACTTTTGCCGACGTAGTCTCTGAGCACATGACTTTTGCATAATATTGGGAGAAAAAATAAAGAATTAAAATAAGGTTTAAAAACATTGCATTAATTATTTTAACATCAGTCGAACTGAAACCTGTTCAGGGTCTGCGAACATCATTTTTGATGACGTTAGATCGGTGTGAAAAAAAATTGATTTTGGAATCATTTGGGTAGGATTATTTAATTCCTGATAATAAAACTTTTAATGAGAACGACTTTAGAATGTTAATATAGGTGACATAGTTTTAATTTAATATAAATAATAATAAAACGTAAAAAATTTAAAAATAAATTAAAATCATAAAAAAATATAAATAAAAAATAAACAAATATTTAAATACAAAAATAACAAAGAAGATTTTTAGCTAATTGTATGCCTTGAATTTTCAATGCAAAAAGGATGCAGCAGTTCGAACAGGCTGGGAAACACTACCCTAGGTAAGATGGCCGCGCTCTGATCTAGGTAGGATTGGATTGGATTGGATTGGATAACTTTATTCATCCTGTATTCTGGAAATTTCGTTGTCACAGTAGCAAGAGGGTGAGGATGCAGAAATAGGAAAGGCATTTTAGACATAAATAGATAGGTAATAAGTAAGTTAATAAATACATGAATAAATATATAAATAAGTAAGCGTGTTGCTGAAATATATATATACGTATACACATACGTGTACATACACACACACATATATATATATATATATATATATATATATATACACACACACACACACATATATATATATATATATATATATATAAGCGGATGTATACATACACATAGATGTACATGCATACATACGGTAGGTCTTAAAACTCATAGTTCGCAGTCTAGCTTTGAATGCTCTTGACGCCAACATCTAGCAGCAGGAGTTCTTTTGTAAATACAGCCGGAATGACGGCGAGCACCAAATTAGTGTGCTCGCCGTCATACTGGGTGTATTGACAAAAGAACTATATATCCCAGCAGTCACCGCGCAGTACTTTTTCTACGGGGAAAATAGTAGAGTCGGGGGCTGCTTGCCGTAGTTGTGAGAGCTGTAGAGGATGCTGTACCCTATCAACTGATTTATTTTATTTTATCGAGATAACAATTTTAGTATTGGTCCATATTTAAAGTGCACTGGATTATAAGGCGCCCTGTCTATTTTGGAGAAAATTTAAGACTTTTAAGTGTGCCTTATAGTCGTGAAAATACGGTACATACACATAGATGTACATGTATACATACGGTTGGTCTTAACATTCAGCCATTTCTTTTGTTAAAGAGCCTGACAGCTGATGGGAGGCGGATCTGCGGAAGCGCTCCTTCCTGCAATGAGGGTGCCGCAGTCTATTGCTAAAAGAGCTTCGGAGGGACTCCACAGACTCATGCAGGGGGTGGGAGGTGCTGTCCATGATGGACATCATCCTGGTCAGCATCCTCCGCTCTCCCACTTCCTCCACAGAGTCCAAAGGACAGCCCAGAACAGAGCTGGCCCTCCTGACCAGCTTATTCAGCATGTTCCTTTCCCTCCATGCTCCCGCATCCCCAACAGACCACTCCATAAAACACTGTAGATGCCACCACAGTGTCGTAAAAAGTCCTCAGCAGTATCCTGCACACTCCAAAGGACCGTAGACTCCTCAGTAGGTAGAGGCGGCTCTGGACCCTTTTATACAGGGCATCTATGTTTGTAGACCAGTCTAGTTTGTTGTTGAGGTGAACACCCAGGTAATTAAAATTCTCCATGATTTCAATGTCTGTACCCTGGATGTTCACCTGAGTGGTCTGTTGAGGATTCCTCCGAAAATCGATGACCATTTCCTTTGTCTTACTGGTGTTGATGTAGAGGTGGTTTTGCCTACACCAGTCAACAAAGGTTGTGATGACTCCCCTGTACTACAGGTCGTTTCCGTCCGTCACTCGTCCAACAATAGCGGTGTTGTCAGATAACTTCTGGAAGTGGCAGGTGTCTGTATTATGTTTGAAGTCTGATGTGTAGAAGAGGAGTGGGGAGAGCACTGTGCCTTGTGGGGCCCCCGTGCTGCAAGCTACCACATCAGATGTACAGTCCTGGAGTCTCACATATTGTGGTCTGTCAGTGGGGAAGTCGATGATCCATGCGGCTAGGGGTGGTTCCTTACTCCAGCCTCTTCCAGTTTCCCTCTCAGTAGGACCGGCTGAATGGTGTTGAACGCACTGGAGAGGTCAAAAAACATTGTGAATTGCACAGCACCTCCCAGTCAGTGGTCTCAAAAAAGTCCCTCAGTGCCATGCTGGTCTCCTCGGTCCATCTTTGTATGATCCTCGTGGTAGGTTTTATTTTCCTCACCATAGCGATGTAGGTGGGGGTCAGATGGACCAGGTTGTGGTCTGAGCGGCCCAGTGGGGGCAGGGGGACTGAGCTGTATGCCTCCTTTGTGTTGGCATACAGCAGGTCCAGAGTTTTTTGTTCCCTGGTGTGGCACTTCACATACTGAGTGAAGGTGGGGAGAGTAGAAGCCAAGGGAGCATGGTTAATATCACCAGAGATAAGAAGCAGAGACTGGGGGTGTGACGTCTGCAGCCGGGACACAGTAGCATGAAGCAGCTCGCGAGCGACTGCCGCATCAGCCGAAAGAGGTATATACGCAGTTATTACGATAACATGCGAGAACTCCCGGGGATGTAAAACGGCCTGATGCTAACAGCTACTAGCTCAATATCTCGAGTGCAAAGTTGCTCCTTCACAGTAATATTCCCAGGGCTGCACCCTCTACTATTAATAAAAACAGCTAGTCCCCCACCTTTTTTCCTACCGCTCTCCTCAGCATCTTTGTCCGCCCTCACCAGCTGAAAGCCATCCAAGGAAACGAGAGAGTCTGGTGTTAGTTCATTCAGCCAGGTCTCCGTGAAGCACATAATGCAGATTCTCCGATATTGTTGTTGTTGTTTGGTAAGCGCCGTTAGCTCTTCCATCTTATTGGGGAGAGATCTTACGTTCCCCATAATAATAGATGGAATGCTGGGTCTGAAGCGTCACTTTCTCTCCTGACATTTTCGTCCAGCTCTGCATCTTCTTCCTCTTTAACTCCGCGGGGAGGTCCAGGGGAATCCAGGTGTCGTGTAGCGCTAACAGCTGATCCTTTGTGTAAAACAGCGGAGGCATGGCTGAATGGGTCAAAAAGTAATGTCCAGAATTTGAAAAGATAAACTAAACTAATAGATCAAAGACTGCCTCTCGCACAACTTGAGTCTTGGAGTAGAGTCTTGAAAGTAAAGTTTTAAAACATTAAAGTATGGAATATAATATATAAAGTAAAGTAACAAGTAAAATCTTAAGAGACAATAAAACGTAAAATTAAAGGATAAAAAGCTGTAAAAACAGAAGAAGAGGGAGGGTTTAGGGAGCTACTCCAACAAGCAGCCGCTTTGAACGGTGCCTATGATGTATAGTGTCAAGGTTACTCGCGTCTAGCCAGTCAGAGCACGTTTAACTAGGTTTAAACGGCAGCACGCTAAGTAAGATAGATGGGTGCGCCAGACCTAGCTAAGGTGGCTGCGCTCTGACCTAGGTAAGATGGCCGTGCCCCGAGCGAGCAGTGACAGGAACATGAGTTTTTTCACGTTTTATGCATTTTTTTCTTGAATTTGATTAATAGACGTCAAAATAAATTTTGTTTAGCGTTTTATCTGTTTCTTTTCTCTATTTTGAAATAAATGACCGTGTCAGCCGCATTGTCTTGCGTCATGACGTCATCATGTCATGGCGTCGTCAACTTGCAGTTTTGTGCATGTTGTGTTTTTATGCACATATAAGCCGTAACCTCGACTCAGTCGTCATTTTTTGCCCGACAAAAGTGGCTTATATGCGAGTAAATACAGTAGTAGTATACTCATGTTATAAATGTGTTGATTTAGTTTTTTCTACTTATCAAGGCTTCTGTTAATGTGTAGCAAATTTCTGAGGTTCAGTATCCTAAACAAGTGTAGAATATCTAACACATAGGGCACATTATATGCGTCCCCGCTTGCCCTGGAGCGCTGGGCTGTCTTATATATTTTGCAATGTTGACTAAATTTGGTCTGATTATCAAAATCATATTCAAAAGTCCATTTAAAGATTAAAATATAAACTGATGCAACACAAAACGCATGTTTTACATTCTTTGTGGAAAAAACTTTAATATTCATAGTACAATGCAATGCAAACATGGCTGTCAACACACAACTGTGCACGCACCAGCCCCTATTGCTGAGTGGGCAGCACAGGTAGTGCCGCTTTGTGGTTATGTTACAGCGTCCTAATAAACATTTAAAAACAAGACCAACGTATATGATTGGTTTTAAATTAAAGTAACGTCAATAGATTTAAACCTGTCTAAGTTGTATTTAAGACTTATTTTAAGAGCATTTTAGACATGTAAGGCCTTAAATTAAAATGATTGGATTTAAGACTTTTTGTAGACTTTTTAAGATTCTGGGGATACCCTGTGAAGGTGTTAGATCAGCGAATGTCATAGTCCATCCATCAATCCATTTTCTCCCGACAATCCGAGATTGGGTTGCGGGGGCAGGAGCTCCAGCAGGAAAGCTCAGATTTCCCTCTCCACAGCCATCTCATCCAGATCTCTCTCAGGGTTTCCACGGCCAGTTGTATCCAGGATCTTGTTGTTTCGTTCATGAGCTACAATCAGGGCTGTCAACTACTACGGAATTTCAGGAATTTATCCGGATATGCAATGAAAACTCCGGGACTCCGGACAACCTTCCGAAACTACGGAAATCCCCAAAAATGTTCACATAATTTTTTTTTGAAGCAGCCATTTCGGAAAAGTACCACATTTCCAATTTAAATGCCTCAAAATTAACACCATCACTACAGCTTCTGCCATCTTGATTCAACTGCACTGCAAACAGGAATAATTTGGTAACTCGAGTGCATTGTGAATGATTCGAGTTACAAGTTCTGACGAATGATTTGTCTTCTGCGACTTCAAGGGAAGTACCGTATTTTCACACCTACAGGGCGCACTTAAAAGTCCAAAATTTTCTCAAAAATGGTCGATACACCCAAATGGTCGGTGCATTTAGTCTGTGCACTAAACTGAATTTTTGTATGGCCCTGACCGCTTGAGTGACTGGTTTTATTTCTTGCCGGCACGCTACTTATTGCGATCAACCCAGTGAACGTTCACCATAAAAATAGCCTCCCCGCGGATTCCAAGTATTACGGTAAATCCATTCAAACCTCCTAGGGGAGTGGCAAGGCATTTGACTTCCGTGTGCTTGCAGCGCTTTTGACCCTCAAAAACTCTCTCAATACTTAAAGAAACAGCATATCAGAGCTATACAGAGGAAATGCCTGGTGTGAATGACCACACAATGCGGGTTGAACGCTTGGAAAATGGACTGAAGCCATGGATCGAACACAATTTAACAGCTTTGCTAACAGATTGCTAACGGATGGCCAAGATTGTAGTTCGGGCAGGCAGCGTCGCACGAGTTACGTGACGATTTGGAATGAATTGTCGATGCCGATATAACAGCAAGGAGAATCAAAGGCTTGGGAGTGATGCATGGAACGAGTTACAATAGATTGTGGATGACTGGGCTCAAGTGTCGGCCAGCACTGTTCGCCAAAGCTGGAATCAAATTTCCAGAATACACAACTCTGACTGACAGCATGTTAAACGCCGAACTCTTTATATCAGAGTGTACCTTTGGCCTCAATAAAGCATTATCAAACTTAGTTTTGCTCGTGCTGACTTTTAAAAAAACACGCTAATGCCATGCATATCGTTAGCAGCTAGCATAACATAGGTAGGCTAGCGGATAGTATAACATACACTATCTTAGTGTCATGCTAGCGCCTTATCGGACGAGGTGCATTGACGAAAAACTGAAAATATACCCGCAAATGAGACTGCGCCCTATCACACGGTGCGTTTTATAGGTGTGAAAATACGGTATTATTAAGGCTGACTAAACCACCAGTCTTTTGTTTTGAAAAAATCCTATCATTTTCGGGGTTGTTCTAAAGGAAGTTTAAGTAGGAGTATACAGCACTTATCAATTTGCCTCCTCGGAAGCATAAAATGGATCGCAATTTGGATTTAACTTTTAAGAAGTTCAGACACTCTCAGAACTTTATTGCTTCTTATTCGATGAAATATCCCATGTTGACGCTGTCTCCAAAAGGACCGACATTTGCACATCTCACAACATGCAGGTTGGTAACGGTCCAGCTGAAAAACTTATGTTAATGTTGTGGAAATTAGAATTTGCCAATAAATTATGAACAAATTATACTTTGTTCACTTTTTTATTTTCATTCTTCTGTACTTTTTCAATAGTTCGCAAAAACACTATTTCAATTACAGTGGTACCTCGACATACGAGTCCCCCGACATACGAGCAATTTGAGATACAAGTAAAATTTTGAGCAGCTATTTATCTTGAGATACGAGACAAATTTTGATATACGAGCGGACGCGAGAGGCTGCTCATAAGAACATCATGGGCACTGTCTCTCTCCCCACAACTCCCTCGTGTAATGTCTCTTGGTCGCAACTCCCTCGTGTAATGTCTCTCTGGTCGCAACTCCCTGGTGTAATGTCTCTCTGGTCGCAACTCCCTCGTGTAATGTCTCTCTGGTCGCAACTCCCTCGTGTAATGTCTCTGCGAGCACTGGGCAGAGCGTTGCATTTTTTCAGTGTCTTTTTTTCGTTAGTCAGTGCGAATGGCGTATATACTACTTCTCATTGGCAAGTGGTCGTTCGTTATCCTATTGTGAGGACATTTGTGTGCATCATTTTGGGAATATTTTGAAGGGAAGACAAAAAGCAAATAACCCTCGATAGGTTGCATCTGAAAATCAGGGTGGAGGCGGGGCAAATAGAGCCAACCCGGGATAATAAAGGTATAAAAATTGAAAACAAAATTAGAATTAAATTTAGTGTAAGGTTGTGTCTGCATCGTAATCCAAGTTCATTTAAATTTGTTTGTGTTATGTTACGAGCGCGTTGCCGTGCAAAAAGTCCCCCCCCTCTCCCCCCTCTCTCTGTCGCTCTCTCTCCCTTCCGCGAAATTCGTCTAATTTTAGAACTATTAAACACATTTTAGTAATATTAATAACCTGTTTTGGATGTTTTTTAGAGGGTTGGAACGAATTAATGTGTTTTTAGTTCATTTCTATGGGAAACGTTCAATTGGGTTACGAGAAAATCGACATACGGCCTCAGTCCCGGAACGCATTAAGCTCGTATCTCGAGGTACCATTGTAATGTAAAAACATGATAAAAGTTTGATTTAAATTGTACTAACTCATTTTTTTTACATTTTATATGGATTTTGCGTGAATCGCATTCACTCCGGTAATGGGACAAAGGTACTCCTGAAATGGGGTCGATGGAGGTTGGCAGCTCTGTACAACTCATGACCATAGGTAAAGGTAGCAACATAGATGACCGGGTCAGGTCTTTAGTCGCTACGACAAACCAATGTAGAGTCCGCATCACTGCAGAAGCCACACCTATCTGCCTGTCGACCTCTCGTTCCATTCTTCCCTCTCTCATCAATAAGATCCAAGACACTTAAAACTCCTTCACTTCACCTGACCTGAGAAGACATGCTAACTTTTTACCATTGAGGACTGAGGTCTCAAATTTGGAAGTGCTGATTCTCATCCCGGACAACAGAACTACCGTATTTATTCGATTATAACGCACAAAATTTTGTACCAAAAAACTGAAGCAACGTTCGGGTGCACGTTATACATAGGTCTTCGCTTTTATGACCAAATCCCGGTGAAAAACTGCTCTTTGCCGGTGAAAAAGTCCCCTCCAGATGGCGCGCGAGAGCCTATTCTACCAGGGCCCAAAGAAGGTAAATTTATATCCCCCTTCTCAAGGGATATAAACTACCTTCTTTTACAAAAGCCAGCCCTCTACAAATAGCCATTGGTAAGTTATAGGGTAGGGTAAAATAAAATAAAAATGCTCCAGAGAAACGTTGGCGGGGCAGCCGCTCACTCGAGTCCGCCCAGAGAGCGCTATCCTCGGATAGGCTGCGCGGCTCGTCCCGCCGACATTGGCCGGTGCTCACACTTGGACAAAAAACTCAAGAAGACTGGAATCAATTGTTTGGTGGATCTGACGATCAGACTTTGAAAAAATAAATAATATTATGATGATGAATTAGACTAAGGATTTAAAATTGTAAATTTCATTTGAGAATTCTGTTCATACTGGTAGCTTGTTCTACCAGGTTTATGTACCACATGTGAATAAATGTTTTGTAATGTCGACATGTGTTCAGCATTTGCCAGTTGCCAGTACCGGTACAATCCTTGGTGTGAGCTGATAAATATTTCAAAAATGTATACCAATTCTTAGTCACAAATTATGCATGGGTGCATGTTATACTCAAATAAATATGGTATATCATCTGCGCAAAGTGATTATGCAATACTAAGGCCACCAAACCGGACTCCAACGCCTGGCTGCACGTAGGTATTCTGCCCATAACAAATCTCATTGAAAAAAAAAATGACATATTGGTGGCTATGCAGACCAAACTCTGACATCGGTCATACAGGGACCAGATACCCTGTATCAAGAACACCCCCCACAGGTCCAATAGACTGGTTTGGTGAACTCTCATGACCGCCATAACCCTGCGGAGAGTATAGAGCTGATGTACTGTTTCGCAGCCAGGACGAAAAACATATTGCTGCTCTTGAGTCTGAGATTCGCCTTCCCGACGGACCCTCCTTTCGAGTACCACTAAATAGACCTTCCCAGGTAGGCTTTGAAGTGTGATCCCTTTAAAATTGGAACCCACCCACTTTAAAAAAAAAAACTGTGACCACACTTTTTTCTGCAAATCAAGAAGTGCTGCGTCACTGATGCATTAGTACTTGTATAGATTTATAAATATTTGGTCCTAATATATATTTTTCTTTTACATTATAAAGTAAAAGAAGCACTTTGGACTATTCAGCTGTTTTAGGGTAACTTGAAATGACTAGATAATGGGTGGATGGGTGAAGACAATACTTAAAGCAGGAGGTTTATTCTAGTGTTTTATATTATCAAAACACGTTTATCACCAATAAATGCAGATATCTGGAAAATTCCAAATTGGTCACATACTTTCCTCATCCATATTAAAGATTGTTTAACAATAACATTTTTGCACCAACCTGCATCTGAGATCCGAGCACAGTGTTGTTACTGGCCAGTTCAGTAAAATTGATAGTATTCATGGTATCAAGAGAAGTCTGTACTGTGGATGGCAGGCTCATGTGTTCACTTTCTGCATTTCCAACAGTAGTGCTAACAGTGCAGTGAAGCTGTAGCAGTGTTTGGATGTCCGCACTGTACTGGTTTGCTAAAGCCTCCTCATACTGGTCCGTCCACTGGCGAATTCTCTTCTCCCATCCCTCTTCTGTGGTCTCATCCAGCACACTGGCCTCTGTAGTAGAGTTCTTCACAACGGAAAAAATGGATGACTAACAGTCACACAAAAACACAACTCGTTTTAATGAAAATGTCAGTCATACCTTCATCCTCATAGATTTCCGAGAACCTTCTCGAAAAGTCTGCAAAAAAATCATACCTTCAATCAAAAATGTAGTTTTTCAAAAGAAATTTTGCAAATACTAACTGTATATATTTTGCATACTTTGACTTTCTTGCCCTTTGTTGTTCCTCCGACTTTTTCTGTGCTTCTTTTCCTTTTTTTTGATTTACTTCTTTTGACTCTGTTGACTGTGAGTTTGATGCTGGTGGGTGTATGCTGAGTGGCAGTGTAAGAAACAGTGGGGGGTGACACTTCATCACCACTTTCTGTTCCACTGCTCTCGCCATCTACCATTAAAGTACAAGTATGTCAGAATGTTATTTTCATAATAAAAGGAGAAACTAAATTCAAGCAGACAGGGGGGTGGGGGTAAAATATGAAATACCTGATATATTTTCCTTTTTCCTTTTATGGCCATCTGTTTCTTTCCTGCCATCAGGTTCTCTGAAAAAGGAGGACAAGGCAAAACATGACTGTAATTTTCTAACTTATATATGGACAAATACTATTTGGACAACTACTAAATTTGTTGGCTGAGGCTTCTCGTAAGGTATGCCTGAAATATGCTTATATGGGAAATTAGATACTGAAAAATACCATTATTAAAAGGATGTGCAAATATTGCCACAACAGTGGTACCTCTACTCACAAATTCATTCCAGAACTGGTTTCGTAAATTGGATTATTATTAAGTAGAAGCATATTTTACATTGAAATAACAGAATTCATTCCACGATCTTTGATACTACTCCTAATAACCTTTAAAATTTATAAAAGTATAGACATTTTGGATTAATTGCAAATAAAGAGATAAGAACATTATTTATTAAACCATTAACATTAAATAAGTAATGCAAAGACATTTTCTAATGAGGAGGAATTGCGAGTGTCAGCCGAATAAATATACCTAGACACGCGCATAAGCACACAACTAAACTTAAAACTTTGTTACGTACACACTCAGGAACTCACCGCCGGCCAGGGTTGATCAGCCATGGTCCTGGAGAAGATTAAAAAGTACCCCAAAAAAGGGTCTTTGGGTTGGACACTCACGCTCAAACTCTGCCAGTGGCCGCTACCCCATTTCAGGCCGGTTCTGGCGTCCGCCTGGAGTGCACTGTTTTCGGGTCGGGCTGGCGCCGTGTTCCCCTATGAGACCCGTTGGCCGCTGCCTCACACAAGGCATGGTCTGGCTCTAGCGTCTGCCTACAGTCCCCTAACCTTGCTTCTGGGATCATGGAGACGCAGCAGCTTTCTAGTGAATGGGAGGCCAGCGAGGTGTTGGAATACAGCCAAAGGGAAAGCAACTCTACCACGACAATTTAAAAATAAAAATACCAAATACACAGTGTATTTATGTTTCAGGGGGTATATTGGTTTTGTTTGACGTTTCGTAATTTGGATTATTTTCATATCTTGGAACAATAGGTTTCGCATCGAGGTTTTTTGTAACCTGAATACAGCGGATGTAGGAAGCAATTATAATAGAGGTACCACTGTTTAAGGTTGCATTTGTAGTACATATAAGAAGTGAATTATTTAGGATTACAAAAATTATTTAATTTTGCTGAATGCCATAGTTTATTTTAGAACATGGTCAAAAGTGTATGTCTACTTCCCTGGTATTTGGTAGCATTTACTTTGAGCTGCATGACTCTGGTCAAACATTTTGGGTAACCTACCGAAACACTACTCTGCCTGGAATTCTTGCTAGGCGGAGTCCAAATTGTCAATTGGCTTGCTTGCACACACCTCTTCAGATCTGCCCCCAAATTTTTGATAGGATTCTGAACAGGGCTTTTTGATGCCCTTGGTTGTCCTCAAGCCATTTTTAACTGTTTTGGCAGTGTGATTAGGGGTCATTGCCCATTTGGAAGACCCATTTAGCTTCGCTGCTGATGTCTTGAGATGTTGCCTTCATATTTCTACATAGTGTTGTTATTTCATGTTGCTATCTTAAGAGCTCCAGTGATTGCTTCAGCAAAAATATCCCACAACATAATCCTAGCACTCCCGTGCACCCAGGTTAGTGTGATGCTAACACGTCAACAGGCTTCTTTCTTTTTCCATGAAATATCACTGTTGTCATTATGGTTGTACAACTTCATTTTTGTTTAATCAGTCTCTAAAAGTTGAGATCTTTGCCTTTGTATCTTTTTCCAAAATGTAATCCGTCTTTTTTTTGTTTCCTCAGGAATAATGGCTTCTTTCTTACTAAGTAAGAGAGGGGGAACCTCTAAATATTTCACGACCTGATACCTGATTAGATTTACAACTATAATATAGGTTCCGAGCGATTGTTCATAAGTTGAATTTGTTTGTAAGTTGATTCAGTGCTATATTTTGTATTATAATTTATGTTTAAGGCCTATATAAGTATATTGAAGGTTTATATAAGTGCATTTGTATGTTTAAGGCTTGTATAAGTAACTCGCATTGGTTTGTACTGAAAAAAACATTTAATAAAATGGAGAAAATATGTACAGTACTGTATAGAGAGAGAGAGAGATTTATGTATTAGAAACTGGCCGAAAGAAGCGATCTAACGATGATTGCACAGTTTTCTTCTTTTTTTCATCATAAATGATGCGGTAGCACTGTATGGCATCATTCAATTGATTTGCAAACTTTGTGCAACATTCAATATTTGGGTCCTGCTGCTCGATCTTTATGTTTATAAATGGTACTGATGGTCGAACGATTCAAGTTGTATATGTGCAACGCTCACCACTCTCACGCGCATAAAGCTCCGTTATTATTGCCACTCGTTTCAAATGAAATGGCTTGCCTCTTCCTTGCAACTCCCTCAATAGAAGCCTTTCGCTTTTTACCAACCATATTCAATAATGGATGCACAAGATATTTAATGATACAAATGAAAAATGTTCTTTGCGCACTGGAGATACGTTCACGCACTTCCGCATTGCAACGAATTGGACAGAAGAAGGTAGATGCTGGGTGAGCTGAGCCCTCACAGCGCCAGGCGTCGGTATTAGCGGCGGAAAGAAGCACTACTCGGAAAAAAATACAAAATCAAACTTACGAACATTTTTCGACAAACGCAATTTGCAGACATGTTCGTATGTACCGTTGTTCGTGAGTCGTATGTTCGTAAGTAGGGGAGCGTCTGTACCACTCTCTCGCAATATTGCGATTCAAAAATTATTAAAAACTATCTGTTGGTCAGGATATTAATTTATATTCTATGATACAACTATTATGGAAAAAATAGCTAACAAGTGAATTATTTTTATTATTTTTCGGAAAAATTGTCATACTGTAGTCTTCCTCACAGACAAGAATACATTTTCAGTAGGACACTTCTGTAGATGAATACACCAACATTTATTTCAGTTATTATTTCAGTGTCGTTCTAAAGGATACTTTTCGGATAGAACATTTCAGTAGCAACCTGTTGGTTCATTCAAAAAACAGTGATACTGATCAGCAACCCCTTTCACTGTGGATAATGAAACTAAAAACAATTTAGTTCTGAATGTCTGCGTGGCGTTTACCATGTCAGCACATCCCAATGGTTAAGGCTGATCAAAGGTCTTGCGATCCATTGTTAAAATATCAGCCTTGATACCTGCTTAATGTGTATCCCATGCTATTATTGGACCCAGAGACTTGGTAAACACTAGACCGCTCCAGACACACTTCCTGGTCGTACTATGTTACTTCCTTATGAAAGGAAATTATTGTACATTTGTGATTAAGAAATAAAGCAAAATTACGCTTTGATTTTTTTTTCATTTTTATTTCTTGTTCGAAAGTGACAACTATTGCAGGAATATGAACCATAGAGAAAAAATATCAAGATATTTCAACATTAAGAAGCAATTTGGCTGCCATAACATCTTAAACTTCTGGAAAGAAAATTGAAAATTTTGTTATTAAAAAGCATCTGGTTCTCATCAAGATAGACTTATCTAATTTCTGAACCACTTTATTTATCCTCATCAGGGTTGCGGGGGGTGCTGGAGCCTATCCCAACTGTCTCCGGGCCACAGGCGGGGGACACCCTGAATCGGTGGCTAGCCGATCGCAGGGCACAAGGAAACGGACAACCATGCACGCTCACACCCATACCTAGGGGCAATTTAGAGTGTCCAATCAGCCTACATGCATGTTTTTGGAATGTGGGAGGAAACCGGAGTACCCGGAGGAAACCCCCACAGGCCCGGGAGAACATGCAAACTCCACACAGATGGAAAGGACCAGGATTTGAACCTTACTATCAACTTTTGCCGACCTAAAGTCTCTAAGCACATGACTTTTGCGTAATATTAGGAGAAAAAGTCCAAAATTAAAATAAAGTTTAAAAATGTTGCATTAATTATTTTAACATCAGTCGAATTGAAAGCTGATCGGGTCTGCAGACATTAACTTTGATGACGTTAGATCGGTGTGGAAAAAAATATTGATTTTGGAATAATTTGGGTGGGATTATTTAATTCCTGATAATAAAACTTTTAATGAGAACGACTTTATAGTGTTTATATAGGTGACTTAGTTTTAAATTAATATAAATAATAATAAAACAAAAAAAATAATTAAAATTTTAAAATCATAAAAAATATAAATAATAAATAAATAAAACAAATTTTAAAGATTTTTAGCTAGAGGAGTGCCTTGAGATTTTTTCTATGCAAAAAGTGTGCCGCAGCTCAAAAAGGTTGGGAAACCAGGTCAGAGTACGTATAACTAAGTTTATACTTCAGTGCCCTAGGTAAGATGACCGCGCTCTGACCTAGGTAAGATGGCCGTGCCCCGAGCGAGCTGTAACGGGAACACGAGTTTTTTCACGTTTCACGCAAGATACATACCGTATTTTCTCGAATTAAACGCGCACTCGAAAATAACACGCAGGTAATTTTGGGCCAAAAACATCTGGAAAAACGCAGTAATCGAATATAGTGCGCACCTAAAATTTCCCGCTGACGAAAATCAGAAATCTTACCTTTTTTTCTTCGTTTCACGATTGTTTTGTTCAAAACCGGATAGAGAAATCTTCAGGTACGAGCGTGTCGAGTGTCGTGCAGTTGGTGGAGTTATGCGTTTGAATTTTAGGACAATAGATGATACACAGAGTGGACAAACATATCATGTAGACATGTTATGTTGCAATACCTTTTAGACTTCCTTGAACATTGACTACATTTCAATTGACAATACCATGTTTTAATTCAAATATCTATTGTCATTCTCAAACAAGAAAAGGAACATACAAATTGAATAAATAAATGATTTGAAGATATGCACAATGGAAAAGACTATCACATGTGTTTAAACTACAAGTGTTCATC
The DNA here is from genome assembly GCF_051989625.1 of Stigmatopora argus. Classification (NCBI taxonomy): domain Eukaryota; kingdom Metazoa; phylum Chordata; class Actinopteri; order Syngnathiformes; family Syngnathidae; genus Stigmatopora; species Stigmatopora argus. Next base: position 19,797,900 of record NC_135392.1, on the reverse strand, counting down.
ATTCATTTTTCATTTCCTGTAGACTTGATGGTGACTGACTTTACACCCTTAAAATCCACAGTCAGTGAGTTCGGCAGATCAAAAGTCAGTGGGGTTTGATCAGCGTTTCCTATATTCCGAAGTGCATAGTGGTGCTTCTTCCTCATCTTGATTATAAACCGCTGATACTCCATCAGTTTATGTTCGTAGTCCTCCGGCATCCTTTGGGCAAATGACGTTCTCTTTCTTACAGATAGGTCGTGCCGTTGCATAAACTTATAGCACCAACATGCAGACGATTTGAAGCCAGAATCCTTGTTGGTTTTTTTCATGATTTTCAGGGCGAGGATACGCAGCTCGACTGTGTTAATGGCACACCCTGCAGCTCTTCTCTCAGCAATCGTTTTAAGAAGTTCTTTCTCTAACTCTGGGAACATTGCTTTTCTTCCACGTCCTGATGCTTTTGCTGTTGCTTTTTCTTTCAATAATGAGTCTTTCTTCTTCCTCCAACCACGGATGTTAGCTTCACTAATATCGAATTTTCTTCCAGCTTCTCTGTTGCCCATTCCTCTGCCACTTTGATGACTTTTCTTTTGAACGCTGCGGTATAACTTGCTCGTTTTGATGCCATGTTGCTTGTACAATGTCCAAAACTGAACTGAGAGAGGGTGAACTGAGACGAGTACGAGGCTAGAGGGGGGCAGTGGTGGTCTCGGCTTTCCGATTTTCGATCGGCTTTACAAGATGACGTAAAATCCGTGCGTCAAAGTGAGTTTGACAATGCTTTTTTCGATCGAAAATTTGTAATTTATTTTAGTTATTGATAACACGCACCCCCATCTATTGGAATTAATTATATAGCAAAAATCTGCGTGTTATATTCGAGAAAATACGGTACAATTTTTCTTGAATTTCATTCAGACGTCAAAATATTTTTTGTTTAGCGTTTTATCTGTTTATCTTTTCTCTATTTTGAAATAAATGACCAAATCGGCCGCACTGTCTTGCATCATGACGTAACTGCGTAATTGCGTCAAGACATCATCGTGTCATGGCGTCGACAACTTGCAGTTTCGTGCATGTCGTGTTTTTATGCACATATAAGCCGTACCCTCAATTCAGTCATGATATTTTTGTCCGACAAAGGCGGCTTATATGCGAGTAAATACGGTAACAGATTTGTACTCCATATTAAAACCATGAATATGGAGTTGAAAATTGTGAATCCGGGGGTGGCTTATACGCAAGAAATTGTAAAATTCAATAATTTTAAGGCAATTTTAAGGGCCGGCTTATACGTGGGGGGGGGGGGGGGGGCGTCTTATATGCGAGTAAATACTGTAGTTATGTGAGTTTCCCCATTTGGTTGCTATTTTTGTCCCAGTGTTTATTATTTTTGTGTGATTATAAGTTAGTCGGTTGTGAATTTTAGCAAAGAACAATACTGTGCTCCTTCAACACTTTGCAGCTTCAGTACATCGCGGTTTTATATTAAGTATAATAAAAAAAGTTCATAAAATGTCAAAAATCACGCTGAAATCGCAACCAAAAGACACCAAATGAAAAATGGCAGAAGTCAGGGCTTTGCTTCTTCTTCAGCGCTGAATTTGGTGGCACTCAGTGCCAAAGAAGAAGAATTTCACTGCAGAAGAAGAATTGCATCGCGGAACAAGAATGACACGACGAATATTATAAAAGACCGTGTGGGGGGCCATCTTGCCTTTCCTTCTTTCATCGGTTTGCACTTCGCATCACGCACATTAACACTTGGACAATCACTACGCCGAGCCTTTTCCAGCTTATTGGGATTTTGTATCGTCGTTCTTAAGCGTCCTGCGGAAGAATCGTTACCGGGGCCACCATCAACTCCGCGTTGTGCCAACTCGACCGGAGGGTTGAGCAGCAATCCGGCCGCGAGCGAAGTCTGCCCCCGCGACCCAGCCCATCTGTGCTGTTTGGACAATCAATTAATCGCAGTGTGAACTCATGCAAAAGGTGCTCCTTCTGACAAAATATGCTCCCGTACAAAAAGGGTAATGTCTTTAAAAGCTTACCTGCAGTTGTCACATTTAATGAGTAAACCATCTGGCTTCAGCGTGCAGTGACACCAGCTGGCTATAGGCCCATCCTCTCCTGAGGAGCTATCGCTGTCTGCCGAGTTGTCATCTGTTGTTTGAATATAGCGGGAACTGCGTACAACGCCATTAAGATCCGTTCGAGGGATAATGGTTTGAGAGAGCGGGGAAGCAGGCGGGGTTGGAGGAGGAGGTGCACCGTAGTTGTGATCCTGACAACACACAACAGGTTTTAGGGCAAAAAAGAGAAACAGAAAATGTAGACATGAAAATGAGGGTTAAAAAACAGAAAATCAAAGAGTACAACAATTAATAACAAAAATTGAAGCTGTTGATCATAGGAAATTAATGGCTTTGTTGTGGGTTAAGGGTACACGGTCGATTGGTCGCCGGTCTTTTGCTCGCCCGGAAGGTAAGTGATAATTACCATTTAAATCATTGCTCAAATTCCCTAAATACAAACTGAAAATTACTATTTAGTCATACTTAATGCCGTAGTAATTATTAGGCTAATGAAAAGCTCCAAATTTCCCGGACTTTTATTGTTTTTTGTTGGAGAACTTGTTAAGACCCTGACTGACGTAGCTTCTTAAAGGGACAACGCATGTACATACAAACTCTTATACACCCACACGTCGGCTCAGTGAAACTGCTCATGGCCATTGTTGGCTTTTATTGATGCGTAGACCGTTGTTTTACCTTGTTTTGTCGTCGGTCTTTTGGTCGCCAGTCTTTTGGTCGCCTGTTGTTGTGGTCGAGGCGACCAAAAGACCGCGACCAAAAGACCAACGACCAAAAGACCAACGACCAAAAGACCGCGACCAAAAGACCGGCGACCAATCGACCGCACACAGGGTTAAGAAGGGTTGTTTTTCATCATTTCAAATTCCATATGAGCACAGTATATTAATAGACACTGACGTTCATAAATCTTCTGAAAGAAAACTAGAGAGTGGAAATCCCCCCCCCCCCAAATTGTATTATCAGTTGGATCCCCGATTTGTGAAATTGCACCTAACGTGTGTCATGATTTCAGCTCGGCTGCACATCGAGAGTGAACCCACAATGCGGGAAGCAAAAAGGAGAGGAAAGTTCTGGTGCACAAGTTAAAATTTTAATGACAAAATAATCATACAAAAATTATAAACACTGGGACAAAAATAGCAACCAAACTGGGTAGATGCACATAACTACAATATTAACTCGCATATAAGCCTCTTGCACATATAAGCCTCACCCTTAAAATTGTTGAATTTTAAAATTTCTCGCATATAAGCCACCCCGATTCCCAATGTTCACCTCCATATACAGTGGTACCTCGTCACACGACCGCTCGTCATACAATATTCTCGTCTTACGACAGAAATTTCGATCGAATAATTCGCCCGTGATGCGATCAAAATTTCGTGATGCGACCAAGCCAGGTGGCCATGGCACTGTCTTTTTTGCATATCTTTCGTGTATAACAATATTTACGAGCACCGAATGAGTTATTCAGACCAGGAAACGCGCATGCGCGGGGAAAAGAGGGCTTTCTGGGTAATGAAGTATACTCGTGCACACAACGCCGACAGGCAATGGCACTCTTTCTCAGAATAAAACTTTACCCACAATCAATATGTGGGTAAGCTCAGCTGCTGTGATATCCGATTGTGAGGACATTTGTGTGCATCAATTTCGGAATATTTTGAAGGGAATAGTACAACAGCAAACAGCCCATCGAAAGCGAACGTGAGGGTGGAGTGTTTGTTCCGTTTACGAGTGCGTTGTGTGGAAAAAAAAAACGAAGCCCCCCGCCCCTTTTGTGCCCCTCTCCCCTCGTCGAAATCCGCCCAATTTTAGTTAGATTAAACACATTTTATTTCTATTAAACCACTAGTTATGTGTTACTTTGTTAATAGATGGGGAATTAGAAGAAATAAAACATTTTTTCCAATCCAATATCCTGTTTTGGGTGTTTTTTCAGAGGGCTGGAACGAATTAATTTTTTTTCCATTCATTTCAATGGGAAACGTCCGCTCGAGTTACGAGAACCTCGTCATACGATCTCAGTCTCGGAACGGATTACGATCGTATGTCGAGGTACCACTGTACATGGTTTTAATAGGGAGTACAAATCTATTACTTTGAAGCGAAAATCTTAAGAAAAATAATCACACGTGGTAGTTCTGAGATACTCTATGAATCGAAAGCATATTATTAGGGTCAATATCATGAGCTAATATGCCTGTCTTTGTAAATGCAAATTATCAAATTATTCAATTTGAAAAAAGAAATAAGTCTATCTTGATGAGAACCTGATGATTTTTAATGACATAATTACAATTTTCTTACCAGAAGTTTAAGATGTGGCAACCATATTGCTTCTAATGTCAAAATATCTCAATTATTTGATGGTTCATGTTACTCCAATACTTGTCACTTTCGAACAAGAGATAAAATGAAAAAAAATCAAAGTGGAATTTTGTTTTATTTAAAAATCAGTGTTTCCCACCAGTGTGCCGCGAGGGATGCTCAGGTGTGCCGCGGGAAATTACAAGAAATCATACATAATAATAATAATAATAATAATTTGTTGCTTATTTTTATGTAAAGTAAACCGGATGCTCTTTGGTTTTCCAGGCTTCAACTTTTGTCGAAATATCTCGATTTTTTTTTGATGGTTCATATTACTGCAATAGTTGTCACTTTTGAACAAGAAATAAAAAGAAAAAAAATCAAAGCAGATTTTTGTTTTATTTCATAATCACAAATGTACAATCATTTCCTTTCTGTGTTCCAAAAGGCAGCGTGTTCTTTGCACGTACACAAATTCAAAAAGCAAGTAACTTAAGCACAACCAGGAATTATGCCCATAGCGGTATACGTAGTGTTCACCAAGTCTCTGGGTGCAATAATAGCATACTCATTACACAGGTATCAAGGTTTATATTTTAACGATCGACCGCGATCAGCCTTAACTATCGTCATGACGCAAGTGCGCCATTTTCTCATGACATTATCGTGGAATGCGTCGTCCAACTTGCAGTTTTGTGCATGCCATGTTTTTATGTGCATATAAGCCGTACCCTCGATTCAGTCATCATTTTTTGTCGGCTTATATGCGAGTAAATACAGTAGTCAACATGTCGACGATCACGCAAACATGACTTATCATATCTTCTTGCATATACGCCGTATTTGTCGCAAAAAAATGATGACTGAATCGAGGGTACGGCTTATATGCGCACAAATTAGACTTCACAATGAAGAATATGACATATTTTACTCCTTCATTTTATTGTAGCTGTTTCATTTTGATATAGTACCACTGTAGGATTAAAACTATTGTTCTCAACTCAATTACAATGAACAAAAGGTCTTTGTCTGAGTTTCTACTTCAAGGTTGGTCACATGCTGAGAAGGAGACAGATGATGGACGCTGAGGGACAATAACGCCAAGGTGTCAAGTGGTCAAGGTGTCAAGTGGTCAAGGTGTCACGTGGTCAAGGTGTGGTCGGGGTGAAAGCTTCAAAGGAGACAAAGGACTCCCGCGGAGAAGGCGACCAAGGCCAGACGTGGATTCACGGGCAAGCAGATTCCAGGAGAGGACACCCCTCCAGACCGTCGTGGGACAGTCCACATATCATTAAAATCAGCGAATGAATATTCATCTTTGTTATACTATAACTGGGCAAACGCGGGTTTGGACTTTAGTCTCTTTAATCCTCCACTGAAGCACGGCAACGCTCAGCTGGTTTTAAATTTGGGAAAGGGACCCGGAGCTCTGTAAGGATCAATATCAGGAATAAATCATCTGTGGAGTAACTCGCCATCCCTGGTCTCTTCCTTCGATGCTGAACACGCAGCATTGTTAGACGGGAGAAGACAGATTTAGGAATTGGAGTCAGAAGCTAAAACTTTAAGTCTAACAACATGTACGAAACTGCAAGGTGACAAGGACAAAACGCCATAACGCAAGACAATGGGGCCGATACAGTCATTTATTTCAAAATAGAGAAAAGCTAAACAAATAAAACGCTTAACAAAAATAATTTCAATGTCTATGAATGAAATTCAAGAAAAAAATAAGCCATATCGTGCATAAAACGTGAAAAAACTCACTTGTGCCTGCCATTGCTCGCTGTGGGTGCCGCCATCTTACGTAGTGATGACAAACTACGGACAAACTTACTGGTTGTACTACTCTCATGACTTATTTTTTGAATTTGTCTGCGTGCAGGCAACACCCTTTAGGAATGTGGAATCCAGCAGACGATCCTTTAGATTCATACAGTATCTCAGAAATACCATGTGCGATGATTTTTCTTCAGACTTTCCCTTCAAAGTAACACATTTGTACTCCCTCTTAAAACCATGAATATGGAGGTGAAAATGTGAATCAGGGGGCATCTTATACGAGAGAAACTGTAAAATTCAACGATTTTAAGGCAATTTTAAGGGTACGGCTTACAAGCGGAGGCGGCTAATAAGCGAGAAAATATGGTACTTGAACGCGAAGCACGAGACACTACGCAATACACACGGGTTGATTACCAAAATACAAAACTGGTCACACAAGGAAGGGAAGCCAGAAAGGACACAGCAGGCGAAACGCATACAATAATCACACGAACACATAAGGAGAACGCGACACATCCACCCAAAACCCTAACAAAACAACACAGTGGGCATTCAAAGAATGTAGGAAAATATCAATTTGATAGAGAACAATAAGTGAAATCTAAAACAGATCAATAATCCTAATGAAAATGAATTTAAAAATTTAAATTAATCAAATAAATGTAATTAAAAGGACTCACTCTCGGCTTTGTTATTAGTGCGTGAGTCAGGAGTAGCGACACATCAAAATCTGGAAATGCATACTGACAATGCACCACCAGCCTTATGTGAGAGATGGTGATTTGTTTTTCTTCTCTTTACATGCAACCCCTTAGGGTACATGATTTTGTCTTAATATATCTACGTGTTCAGTCAATATTATTTGCCACATTGCAATTGAAGTTATCTTTTGCGAGACTAAGATTTCTGAGTGGACTCGAAATGCACCTCATACTAAATAAAAAGAGCAAGAAAAGAGCAGCCTCGTCAAAAATAGGAGTTTATGCATGACTCATCTAAAGGAAAATAAACTTTGGAATCCTGACAAAAACAACTCAACAGACCTTTTGTTGTTTCAAACTGTAACACTGTTGTCTGATAAAAAGCACTTGGGTGAGTGTGATGCGTAGGTGGAGCAGTGTCGACAAATTGGGCGAAATTCCCGCCTAACTCAGTGGGTTTTATTTAGGGTGTGATTGATCGGGCAACCCTGTGGTGTACACTGGCAGAAGAGGTAAAGAACGTTTTGCCCACTTTGGGTCTCTAGCCCAGCACTCAGTCACACCACCTCAATGTCTAATACATCCCACACGAACCTCTGGAAAAAGTCCCACCCAGCTAACCTTGGAGGTAGTGAACGTGAGACGTGTGCTCTGTGCTGTCAAACACAAGAAGGCCACAGGACCGGATGGAATACCAGGCAAAGTACTTAGGGCATGTGCTGACCAACTAGCATCAGTCTTCACAGACATTTTCAACCTGTCACAAGAACAAGCCACAGTCCCAGCCTTCCAAAAATCGGCCACCATCATCCTCGTACCCAATAAGTCACCCGCAAACAATCTGGACGACTATCGCCCAGTAGCTCTCTCACCAATCATCACTAAGTGCTTTGATAAACTGGTACTGAAACACATCAAAGCCTGTCTTCCACTCATTCACGACCCACAACAGTTTGCATATTGGCCGAAAAGGTACACCAAAATGCAACAACCACCGGACTCCCCACGGCACTGAGCCACCTTGAGAAAAGAGGCAGCTATGTCAGAATGCTCTTCATCAACTCCAGCTCGGCCTTTAACACTATAATACCAGATATTCTTAACCACAGGTTGGACAACTTGGGGCTCCCACCTTCCACCTGCTCCTCGATTAGGGACTTCCTCGTCCCACCCAAGCACGTGAAGGTGGGTTGCCTCATCCGCCCGCAGGCTCAGCACTGGCTCGTTCCAAGGCTATTTTACTCGCTCTACAAACACACAACTGCAGACCCACGCACCCTGAGAACATCATTGTGAAATTTGCGGGTGACATAACGGTGGTGGGGAAGATCATAGAGGGAATAAGACGGCCTACAGAAATTAGTTCCATAGACTCAGCGAATGGTGCGATCTCAACAACTTTGGCACTGAACGTTTCCTAAACCAGAGAACTCAACCTGGACTTCCGACGGAACAAGACCGCTCCGGCCCCCCTGTAAATCAATGGCAAATGTGTGGAGCGAGTGGAGACTTTCAAATTCCTAGGGGTCCATATCTCTGCTGACCTCAATTGGGCAGCAAACACCCCACCCCTCTCTCTCCCCCTCTATCCCCTCCGCGAAATCTGTCTAATTTTAGTAATATTAAACACATTTTAGTACTATTAAACCACTAGTTATTTGTTACTTTGTTAATAGATGGCGAATTAGAACAAATAAAAATGTTTTTCCAATCCAATATCCTGTTTTGGGTGTTTTTAAGAGGGTTGGAATGAATTAATTTGTTTTTAGTTCATTTCTATGGGAAACGTTCATTTGAGTTACGAGTAAATCGACATACGAGCTCAGTCCCGGAACGAATTAAGCACGTATCTCGAGGTACCACTACATATAAAATACAGACGCTCCCCTACTTACGAACGAGTTAGGTTCCGAGCGATTGTTCATAAGTTGAATTTGTTCGTAAGTTGATTCAGTGCTATATTTTGTATTATAATTTATGTTTAAGGCCTATATAAGCATATTGAAGGTTTATATAAGTGCATTTGTATGTTTAAGGCTTGTATAAGTAACCTGCATTGGTTTGTACTGAAAAAAACATTTAACGAACGATCGTCGAACGATTCAAGTTGGATGCCCGTGCAACGCTCACCATTTTCTCACCCGCATCAAGCTTCTTTATTATTGCCACTTTCGTTTCAAATGAAATGGTTTGCCTCTTCCTTGCACTACCACCCTCACTAGAAGCCTTTCGCTTTTCACCAACTATATTGAATAATGGATGCACGAGATATTTAATGAAAAAAATGTTCTTTGCGCACTGGAGATACGTTCACGCACTTACGCACTGCAACGAACTGGGCAGAGGAAGGTGGATGCTGGGTGAGCTCTCACAGCGCCAGGCGTCGGTATTAGCGACGGAAAGAAGCACTACAAGAAGTAGCCGAAAGAAGCCAGGCTCACAGAACAAAGAAAGTTGTAAAAACATTCAAATAAAAAGTATAAAGTACAAAGTAAAGTACAGAGGAATGTATTAAGAAATATTAAAATGTAATTTAAAAAAAGAGAGAAGGGCTGTAAAACACGAAAAACATTAGAATATACAGAGCTACTGTCACTGGCTTCCGCGTGACGGCACCATCTTGGAGGAAAAAGGGGGGGGGGGGGAGGGGGAAAAAAACCCTATGCGCAGACATGTTCGTATGTACCGTTGTTCGTAACTCGAATGTTCGTAAGTAGGGGAGCGTATGTATACATACTGTATTTTCATGACCATATGGTGCATCACATTTAAAGGCGCAGTGTCAGTAACGAGTGCTATTTCTGTATTTGACACACACAGGACGCACCGCTTCTAAAGCCACACTGCTCCGCATTACCACTAGATGGCGCTGCTAAAGGGAATGTCAACAAAACAGTCAGATAGTTCAGCCAAACGTTATTAATAGATTACAAATCAGCTTTCTGACAACTCCATTCACTCCCAACATGAATAAACAACAGTTTTTTTTTCTCCGAGGTTAAAGTACTAGTATTTTCGTGACACAGCAATAGCATAATAACTCAGGTTGAACAGGTGGGCATCTCACCAAAGACATCATTAATAGAGTCAGTAATTTCTGCCTTCCTGAAAGCTCGGACCACAGTTGAAACTTCCACTAGGAATGACGATGAACATAGAATTAATGTGCTCGTTCCAACCCTCTGAAAAAACACCAAAAACAGGATATTGGATTGGAAAAAAACGCACGACAACGAACTCGTAAACGGAACAAACAAAATTTAATTAAAGTAGCTCTGGTCGCAACCACTTCGAATGGCGCCTATGAGAGAGTTGAGACCAGAGATACTGTTGCGGGGAGGGAGTTGCGAGCCAGTGCCACTGATGTTCTTATGAGCAGCGAACGAGAAGTAATATAATACTCCTCGTATTAGATAATAATAACAGGAAATGCAACAGCTGAGCCTACACACGTATTGATTGTGGGTAATGAAGTTTTATTCTGAGAAAGCGTGCGATTGCCTATCGGCGTTGTGTGCACGAGTATACTTCATTACCCAGAAAGCCCTCTTTTTTCCCGTGCATGCGCGTTGTGCGTTTCCTGGTCGAAACTCGTCTGAATAAATGTTCAGCGCTCGTAGATATTGTTATAAACGAAAGAGATGCGGCAAAAAAGACAGTGCGCTACAATGATAAACAGCCTCTCATGTCATGGCCACCTGGCTTCGTCGCATCTCGAAATTTTAATTGTTTCACGAGCGAATTCGATCGAAATTTCCGTCGTAACACGAGCATGTTGTATGACGAGTTGTCGTATCACGAGGTACCACTGTATATAGTTCGCAGTCTAGCTTTGAATGCTCTGTTGACGCCAACATCTAGCGGCAGGAGTTCTTTTGTAAATCCAGCCGGAATGACGGCGAGCACCAAATTAGTGTGCTCGCCGTCATACTGGGTGTATTGACAAAAGAACTATATATCCCAGCAGTCACTGCGCAGTACTTTTTCTACGGGGAAAATAGTAGAGTCGGGGGCTGCTTGCCGTAGTTGTGAGAGCTGTAGAGGATGCTGTACCCTATCGACTGATTTATTTTATTTTATCGTGATAACAATTTTAGTATTGGTCCATATATAAAGCGCACTGGATTATAAGGCACCCTGTCTATCGTGGAGAAAATTTAAGACTTTTAAGTATGCCTTATAGTCGTGAAAATACAGTACATACACATAGATGTACATGTATACATACGGTTGGTCTTAACATTCAGCCATTTCTTTTGTTAAAGAGCCTGACAGCTGATGGGAGGAAGGATCTGCGGAAGCGCTCCTTCCTGCAATGAGGGTGCAGCAGTCTATTGCTGAAAGAGCTTCGGACGGACTCCACAAACTCATGCAGGGGGTGGGAGGTGCTGTCCATGATGGACATCATCATGGCCAGCATCCTCCTCTCTCCCAATTACTCCAGAGTCCAAAAGACAGTCCAGAACAGAGCTGGCCCTCCTGACGAGCTTATTCAGCCTGTTCCTGTCTCTCTCCATGCTCCCGCATCCCCAACAGACCACTGCATAAAACATTGTAGATGCCACCACAGTGTCGTAAAAGCAGTGTCAGTAGTGTCCTGCACACTCCAAAGGACCGTAGTCTCCTCAGTAGGTAGAGGCGGCTCTGGCCCCTCTTGTACAGGGCATCTATGTTTGTGGACCAGTCCAGTTTGTTGTTGAGGTGAACACCCAGGTACTTAAAATTCTCCATGATTTCAATGTCTGTACCCTGGATGTTCACCTGAGTGGTCTGTTGAGGAATCAATCCAAAAATCGATCACCATTTCCTTTGTCTTACTGGCATTGATATTGGGGTGGTTTCACCTACACCAGTCAACAAAGGCTGTGATGGCTCCCTGTACTAGATCCAGGTCGTTCCCATCCATCACTCGTCCAACAATAATGGTGTCGCCAGAGAACTTCTGGAGGTGGTAGTGTCTGTATTGTGTCTGAAGTCTGATGTGTAGAGGGAGAAGAGGAGTGGGGAGAGCACCGTGCCTTGTGGGGCCCCCGTGCTGCAAACTACCACATCAGATGTACAGTCCTGAAGTCTCACATGTTGTGGTCTGTCAGTGAGGAAGTTGATGATCCATGCACCCAGGTGAGGCTTTACTCCAGCCTCTTCCAGTTTCCCTCTCAGGAGTACTGGCTGAATGATGTTAAATGCACTGGAGGTGTCAAAAAACATTATTCTCACCGTGCTTCCCATGTTCTCCAGGTGTGAAAGAGACCTGTGCATTAGGTAGGTGGTAGCATCTTCCACACCAATGCCTGGATGATAGGCAAACTGCAGAGGGTCCAGCTCTGCATTCACCAGGGGGCTGAGGTGATTCAGGATGATTCTCTCCATTGCCTTGATCAGGTGAAAGATTAATGCCACCGGCCTTAAGTGGTTGGGCTCCCTGGGGTCTCGCAGTATTTGGAACTGGGACCACACAGGAAGTTTTCCACAAGGTGCGGACCTTCTGCAGACTGAGGCTCAGGTTGAAAATATGCAGAATCCCTTTGCCAAGCTGTTCGGCACAGTCCCTCAGTACTCTGGAGCTGAGGCCCTCTAGACTGGTAGCATTCCTTGCCTCGATCTTCTTAAGCTGTCTTATCACCTGATTGACAGTAATGCAGAGACTGGTGGGGGAGGGGGTAATGTGTGAGCGGTGGAAGAGGGGGGTAACGTGTGAGCGGTGGAAGAGGGGGAGGAAGAGGAGGAGAAAGAGGGGGCAGAACTGAATCTGTTAAAGAACTGATTTAGTTCATTGGCCCACTCCCTGTCTCCGGACTCCGGGTCTCTCTCATTGTTGCCTCCATGGCCAGAAATGGTCCTCAAGCCCCTCCAGACCTCTTTGGCGTTGCCTCTCTGGAGTTGGTTTTCTAGCTTTCTCTTGTAGATGGCCTTTCCTTTTCTTATCTCTCTCTTCAGCTCCTCCTGGACCATTTTCAGACTCTTTCTCCCCACACCCAAAAGCGCTCTTCTTTTTGTTCAGGAGGGCCCTTAGATCCCGGGTGACCCACGGCTTATTGTTGGAGAAACAACAGACCTTCTTGGAGGGTACAGTGTTCTCAACACAGAAGTTTATATAATCTGTGATGCAGTGAGTCAAGCTGTAAATGTTTTTCCCATGTGAATTGCACAGCACCTCCCAGTCAGTGGTCTCAAAACAGTCCCTCAGTACCATGCTGGTCTCAGTCCATCTTTGTGGTTGGGTTTTTTTCCTCACCATAGGGATGTAGGTGGGGATCAGACTGACCAGGTTGTGGTCTGAGCGGCCCATACAGCAGGTCTAGAGTTTTGTGTTCCCTGGTGTGGCACTTCACATACTGAGTGAAGGTGGGGAGAGTAGAAGCCAAGGAAGCATGGTTAAAATCACTGGAGATAAGGAGGAGAGACTGGGGGTGTGACGTCTGCAGCCGCGAAGCAGTAGCGTGAAGCAGCTCGCGAGCGACTGCCGCATCGACGGAAGAAGATATGTACGCGGTTATCGCGATAACGTGCGAGAACTCCTGGGGGATGTAAAACGGCCTGATGCTAACAGCTACTAGATATCTCGAGTGCAAAGTTGCTCCTTCACCGTAATAAGCCCGGGGCTACACCATCTGCTATTAATAAAAACAGCTAGACCCCCACCTTTCTTCCTACCGCCCTCACCAGCTGAAAACCATCCAAGGAGACGAGAGAGTCCGGTTAGTTCATTCAGCCAGGTCTCAGTGGAGCACATAATACAGCAATTCCGATAATCTCGTTGTAGTTTGGTAAGCGCCGTTAGCTCTTCCATCTTATTGGGGAGAGATCTTACGTTCCCCAAAATAGTAGATGGAATGCTGGGTTTGAAGCGTCGCTTTCTCTCCTGAAATTTTCGTCCAGCTCTACATCCTCTTCTCTTCCTCTTTAACTCCGCGGGGATGTCCAGGGGCATCCAGGTGTTGCGTAGAGCTAACAGCTGATCCCTTGTGTAAGACAGCGGAGGCATGGCTGAATGGGTCCAAAAATTTCCAGAATTTGCAGAGATAAACTAAACTAATAGAACAAAGACTGCCTCTCACAGAACTTGAGGAGTCTTGAAGTCGAATCTTGAATGTAAAGTCGTAAAACATTAAAGTATAAAATATAAAGTAAAGTATCAAGTGAAGTATTAAAAAAAACAATAAAACGTAAAAACAAAAGATAAAAAAGCTGTAAAAACACAGAATACAAGTGAGGACTTGGGGAGCTAATGCCACTGGCTGCCGATTGAACAGCGCCATTTTTGAAAAAAAAATGATGATATACCTGTAGCAGGACCCAAAATAGTGTAGGCAGCTAGTAATCATGCTTGGACTCGCGATGGCGCTGTTTTCCAGCTCAGGTCTAATACATTTATTTATTTTTTTCTGGATCAAATCTTACTATCATGTGATCTACCAATAGGGCCTTAGCAAACGACTGGTAGCTCGCGATCGACATATTGAGCACCCCTGAATTAGACTTTAAGGATATAAATTTTAAATTCCATTTGAGAATTGTGTTCATATTGGTAGTAATTTGTTTTACCAGGTTTCCATACCATATGTTGTGAATAAATGTTTTGTCATGGCGACATGTGTTTAGCATTTGCCAGTTCCCAGTACTGGTACAATCCTTGATGTGAGCTGAGAAAAACAAAACAAAGATATTTATGCCAATTTTTAGTATCAAAATATGGGTGCGCGTTATACTCGAATAAATACGGTAGTTATCATATTGACTACATATAATGTTGACTATCTATTATGTTGAGTACCGCATTTACTTGCATATAAGCCGTATTTGTCGCAAAAAAGATGACTAAATCGAGGGTATGGCTTATATGCGCATAAAAACACGACATGCCACAACTGCAAGTTGACGACACGATAACATCATGATGCAATGTCGCAGTAACGTCATGACGCAAGACAATGCAACTGATACAATCATTTATTTCAAAATAGAGAAAAAGATAAACATAAAACACTAAACAAAATTTCTTTTGACATCTATGAATGAAATTCAAGAAGAAAAAACATATCTTGCATAAACGTGAAAAAACTCACTTCTGCCTATCACTGCGTTGCCATCTTACCGTAAATAAACGTGCTCTGACTTGCCAGACGCAAGTAGCCTAGTTACATGTGTTCATATCGTTTACCATGTTTACAATCTCGATAGTTGGTATGATCAAAAGTCTTGCGGTTGATCGTTAAAATATCAGCCTTGATACCTGCGTAATGTGTATCTCATGCTAATATTGCACCCAGAGACTTGGTGAACACTATACCGCTACTGGTGGTGCTTATGTTACTACTTTTTGAATTTGTCCACATGCAGGCAACACCCTTTTGGTTTCAAAACACAAAGGAAATGATTGTACATTTGTGATTATAAAATAAAACAAAATTCCGCTTTGATTTGTTTTCCTTTTTATTTATTGTTCGAAAGTGACAACTTTTGCAGTAACTTGAGTCATCGGGGGGAAAAATCGAGATATTTCGACATTAGAAGCAATTTGGCCACCACATCTTAAACTTGTGTAAGAAAATTGTAATTTCTGTCATTAAAAAGCATCAGGTTCTTATCAGTCAGACTTTTTTTCAATTTGAATAATTTGAAATTTTGAATTTACAAAGACAGGCATATTAACTTCCTTATGATATTGACCCCAATAATGCTCTTTTGATTCATACAGTATCTCAGAAATACCACGTGCGAAGATTTTCCCTTGAAAGTAACACATTTTTACTCCCCGTAAAAACCATGAATGTGGACCTGAAAATTGTGAATCGGGGCAGCTTATACACGAGAAATTGTAAAATTCAACAATTTTAAAGCATTTTTAAGGGTGCGGCTTATACGCTGGGCGGCTTTTAAGGGAGTTAATGTGGTGCATATTTTTTAGTTGATTATTTATTTGTGCACTTCATGATGAAGCTTACCATATTTACTCACATATAAGTCGCTTTTGTCGGACATGAGAATGATGACGGAATCAAACAAGCACGAAACTGCAAGTTGGTGGCGCCATGGCACGATGACATCGCGGCGCAATTCAAATCAAATGCCTTTATTGTCATCATACCCAGCTGCGTATAACGAAATTGGTAGTGCTACTCCACAAAGTGCGTTTTCCCAGTAAAAAAAACATAAATAGTAATATAAAAGTATAAAAAATCACATCCTGGCTAGGTAAATTCTAAAATATTGCACAATCTAAGATATTGCACATTGGCACATGGTGGCAGATTTCGTCACATTGTCATCATGACGCAAGACAATGGGGCCGATACGGTCATTTATTTCAAAATAGAGAAAAGACAAACAGATAAAACGCTAAACAAAATGTATTTTGACGTGAATGAAATGCAAAAAAACGTACGTATCTTCAAATCAAAAGCCTTAATTGTCATTAGACACAGCTGCGTATAACGAAATTGGTGGTGCTACTCCACAAAGTGCGTTTTCCCAGTAAAAACATAAATAGGTAATATAAAAATATTTAAAGTCACGTCCAGGCAAGGTAAATTCTAAAATATTGCACAATCTAAGAAATTGCACATTGTTATTGCACACCCCGGAGTTATTGCACAGAAGGGATTGTGTGTCGTGCAAATGCAAGTTCAGAGCCCTGATGGCTGTCCCTAAGTCTATTTGTACGTGCTTTGTAAGACCTGTAGCGTCTGCCAGAGGGCAGCAGCTGGAATAGGTTGTGACCAGGGAGGTATGAGTCCCTAACAATGTTCTCTGCTGAGGTAGCAAGGGCTGGCAATGTCATCCAGTGAGGGCAGAGAGCAGCCGATGATCTTCTGGACGGTGTTGATCACTCTCTGCATGGCTTTTCTGTCTGCTGCCTTGCTTCCACCGTACCACACTTTAATGCAGTATGCCAGGATGCTCTCCACAGTGGCTCTATAGAAGTTTACCAGAAGCTTAGTGTCCAAGTTGTTCCTCCTGAGTACCCTCAGGAAATGGAGTCGCTTCTGAGCCTTCTTCACCACTGCCGTGGTGTTGGTAGACCAGGAGAGCTTGTCCGTGACGTGGACCCCCAGGAATTTGAAGGACTGGACCCTGTCTACGCATACTCCATTTATGAGGAGTGGGGCCAGATCTGTAATGCGTTTGCCAAAGTCCAGGATTATTTCTTTAGTTTTCGTGGTGTTTAGTGTGAGATTGTTCACCAAACACCACAAAGACAGTTTGATGACCTTATATCAGTAGGCAGACTCATCCCCCGGAGATGAGTCCGACCACAGTGGTGTCATCGGCAAATTTGATGATGGAGTTAGACTGGTGGGTCGGTGTACAGTCGTATGTGTACAAGGAATATAGAAGAGGACTCAGTGCACAACCTTGAGGGGAGCCAGTGTTCAGTGTAATGGAGGAAGAGAGGTGGGGACCAAGTCTAACAGTTTGTGGACGGTTGGTTAAGAAGTTCTTAATCCAGCAACAGATGGAAGAGGATAGTCCAAGGTGGGAGAGTTTGTCAGCCAGAATGTCCGGTATTATAGTGTTGAAGGCTGAGCTATAGTCAATGAAAAGCAACCTCACATAGTTCCCATGGTGCTCAAGGTGGCTCAGTGCTGTGTGTAGAGCTACAGCGATGGTGTCCTCAGTGGACCCGTTTGCTCTATGAGCAAACCGGTTGGGGGCGTACTGAGGGAGGGATTGTGTCCCTGATATGGCGGGCGACCAACTTTTCAAAGCACTTCATGATCATCATGGTATCTTGCATAAAACGTGAAAAACTCACGTTCCCATCACTGCTCGCTCGGGAGACGGCCATCTTACCATAGTCAAACGTGCTCTGACTGGCCTGACTCGAGTCCACTTACTGTGCCTGCTATTGCTCGTTTAGGGCACCGCCATCTTACAGTAGTTATACGTCCTCTGACCGTAGCGTTTACCATGGCAGCACATCACAATAGTTATTAAGGCAAATCAAAAGTCTTGTGGTCGATCGTTAAAATATAAACCTTAATACCTGCGTAATGTGTATGCAATTATTGCGCCCAGAGACTTGGTGAAGGCTATGTAAACCGCTATGGGCATATTTTCTAGTTGTGCTTACGTTACTTCCTACTTGCTTAAGCTACTTCTTTTTTAATTTGTCTACGTGCAGACAACACTCTCCCTTTCGGAACACAGAGGGTAAATGGTTGTACATTTGTGATTATGCAATAAAACAAAATTACGCTTAGATTTTTTTAATTTTTATTTCTTGTTTGAAAGTGACAACTATTGCAGCACAGTCGTGCCTCGTGATACGACCGCTCGTCATACAACATGCTCGTGTTACGACGGAAATTTCGATCGAATAATTTCGCCCGAGATACGATCAAAATTTTGTTATACGAACAAGCCAGGTGGCCATGGCACTATCTTTTTTGCATCTCTTTCGTGTATAAAATCTATCTACGAGCACTGGGCGGACTTTCCATTTCCACACCCGTTTTTTCCCCACGTTGGTCTACATTTACATACAAGGTAAACAACAATGGATTGGCAGAGTTTTGCAAAGAAAAGATCTGGAATACACTCGGTAATCAGACACGGGGAAGCGGCAAGTTCCAAACAACTCTTGATGTGTTGACTCCGGCAGAACGTCCGGGTGGGGTCAACCCGTTACAAAGGTAAAAAAGTTTAAACCAAATTAGAATTCAGGTTGTGTGAAGTTACATTAAACGTTGAGTGTCTGTATATATTTATCCAAGTTAATTTAAATTTGTTTGTTCGTTTACGAGTGCGTTGTTGCCGTGGATAAAGTCCCCCCAAACACCTCCCCCCGCCTCCGTGTGTATGTCGCTATCTATATCCCCGGCGAAATGTGTCTAATTTTACTTCTATTAAACACATTTTTTTTACTATTAAACCACTCTTTATTTATTACTTTGTCAATATATGGCGAATTAGAAGAAATAAAACATGTTTTACACGAGTGTGTTGTTGCCGTGGATAAAGTCCCCCCAACACCTCCCCCCGCCTCCGTGTGTGTCGTTGTCTCTCCCCTCCGCGAAATGAGTCTAATTTTACTTCTATTAAACACATTTTATTACTATTAAACCACTTGTTATTTATTACTTTGTCAATATATGGCGAATTAGAAGAAATAAAACATGTTTTACACGAGTGCGTTGTTGCCGTGGATAAAGTCCCCCCCAACACCTCCCCTCGTCTCCGTGTGTATGTCGCTGTCTATCTCCCCGGCGAAATGCATCTAAATTTACTTATATTAAACACATTTTATTACTATTAAACCACTCGTTATTTATTACTTTGTCAATATACGGCGAATTAGAAGAAATAAAACATTTTTTCCAATCCAATATCCTGTTTTTGGTGTTTTTTCAGAGGGTTAGAACGAATTAATTTGTTTTCAATTCATTTCAATGGGAAACGTCCGCTCGAGTTACGAAAAGCTCGTCATACGATCTCAGTCTCGGAACGGATTACGATCGTATGTCGAGGTACCACTGTAATAAGAACCATCGAAAAAATTCGACATCTTAAACTTCTGGTAAGAAAATTGTAATTATGTCATTAAAAAGCATTAAGATAGACTTATTTCGTTTTTCAAATTGAATAATTTGTTATTTGCATTTACAAAGACAGGCATATTAACTTATGATATTGACCCTAATAATATGATTTTGATTCATTCAGTATTTCAGAAATGCTACGTGACGATTCTTAAGATTTTCGCTTCAAAGTAACACATTTGTACTCCCCATTAATATGGAGGTGAAAATTGTGAATCAGTATGCGACTAAATACGGTAAATCTCATTATACCCGTATAATGACAATAAAAACATTCAATTTACCATATTTTCAAACCAATAGGGCGCACTTAAAAGTCTAACATTTTCTCTAAAATGGTCGATGCGCCCAAACGGTCGGTGCGTTTTGTCTGTGCACTAAACCTAATTTTTGTATGGCCCTGACCGCTTGAATGACTGGTTTTATTTCTTGCCAGCACGCTACTTATTGCGATCAACCCAGCGGACGTTCACCCTAAAAATAGCCTCCCCGTGCATTCCAAGCATTACGGTAAATCCATTCAAAACATTCAAGGGGAGAGGCAAGGCATCTGACATCTGTGTGCTTGCAGCGCTTTTAACCCTCAAAAACACCCTCAATATTTAAAGAAACAGCATATCAGAGCTATACAGAGGAAATGCCTGGCGTGAATGACAACACAATGCGGGAGTGAACGCTTGGCAAATGGACTGAAGCCATGGATCGAACACAATTTAACAGCTTTGCTAACAGATTGCTCACGAATTGCTAGCAGATTGCTAACAGATTGCTAATTGATTGCTAACGGATTGCTAACAAATTGCTAACGGATTGCTAACGGATGGCCAAGATTGTAGTTCGGGCAGGCAGCGTCGCACGAGTTATGTGGCGATTTGGAATGAAATGCCGATACCGCTATAACAGCAAGGAGAATCAAAGGCTTGGGAGTGATGCATGTCGCGAGTTACAATGGATTGTGGATGTGGATGACTGGGCTCAAGTGTCGGCCATCACTGTTCGAGCCTTTGCCAAAGCTGGAATCAAGTTCACGGAATACACAACTCTGACTGACAGTGGAGCCTAGCATGTTAAACGCCAAACTCTTTATATCAGTGTACCTTTGACCTCAATAAAAGCATTATCAAACTCAGTTTTGCTCGTGCCGTCTTTAAAAATATACGCTAGCAGCTAGCCTAACATACGCTAGAAGATAGCATAACATACGCTAGCGGCTAGCATAACATAGGCAAGCTATCGGCTAGCATAACATACGCTAGCCTAGTGTCATGCTAGCGCCCTATCGGATGAGGCGTCCAATGTGTTGACAAAAACAGAAAATATAACCGCAAATGAAACTGCGCCCTATCACGGTGCGTTTTATAGGTGTGAAAATACAGTATTAAATTGAGTACTTTTGCTATGTTTAATGTTTATCTACTAGCGAAATGTATTAGATAAAATACAAAACAACAAAATATGTTGGGATAACAAATTTTAGTTGGCGATATTTTGTCTCAGAAATTATTGGAAATGCCATATTATTGACAATTTAATTTGAACCAATTTAACCACTAATGTGACAGTATATTTCATAATGGTAATCAATTGAAAGCTATTTTAGTGTTGAATCTGATATTCATTGCCTTGTGAAAGTATTTGGCCTCCTTGAACTTTTCAAACTTTTGCCACATTTCAGGCTTCAGAGGTAAAGATATAAAATTAAGACTTTTTCTCAAGAATCAACAATCGCTGGGACACAATCGTGAACTGAAATAAAATATATTGGAAATGTTAAACTTTTTTAACAAATAAAAACCTGCAAAGTGGGGCGTGTAATATTATTTGGTCACCTTGCATTAATACTTAGCGCACAACATTTTGCTGCAATTACAGTTGCAAGTCGCGTGAGGTATGTCTCTATCAGTTTTGCATACCGAGACTGAAATTCTTGCCCTTTCTTTCTTGCAAAACAGCTCGAGCTCAGTGAGGTTGAATGGAGAGCGTTTGTGAACAGCAGCCTTGAGCTCTGCCCACAGATTCTCAATTGGTCTGGACGTTGACTTGGCCATTCTAACACCTGGATACGTACGTTTATTTGTGAACCAGTCCATTGTAGGTTTGGCTTTATGTTTTGGATCATTGTCCCGTTGGAACATAAATCTCCCAGTCTCAGGTCTTTTACAGACTCCAACAGATTTTATTCCAGAATGGCCCTATATTTGGTTCCATCAATCTTCCCATCAATTTTAACCATCTTGCTTGTCCCCGCTGAAGAAAAGCAGGCCCAAACCATGAGGCAGCCACCACCATGTTTGACAGTGGGGATGGCATGTTCAGGGTGATGAGCTGTGTTGCTTTTACACCAAGCATAACGTTTTGTGTTGTGGCCCAAAAATTTGATTTTGCACCTGATGCACCTTCTTCCACATGTTTAGTGTGTGTCTCCCAGGTGCCTTGTGACAAACTGTGAACAACATTTTTATTGATATCCTTGAGAAATGGCTTTCTTCTTGTCACTCGTCCATAAAGGCCAGATTTGGGCAATGTACGACAGATTGTTGTATTTACAGACTCTCCCATCTCAGCTGTAGATGTCTGCAGTTTACCTATAGTGATCATGGGCTTCTTGGCTGCATCTTTGATCAGTCTTCTTGTTTGAAGTGAACGTTTAGTGTTTTCGTGTGTTGGTAGATTTGCAGTGTGGTCTGATACTCCTTCCATTTCAACATGATTGCTAGAAATGTTTAAAGCTTGAGAAATGTTTTTGTATCTAAATCCGGCTTTAAACTTCTCCACAACGTTTCTGTTGCCGGTAGGAGAGGAAAACAGCATCGTCAATTGCTAACATTGTCAAGCATGATATGCGCACGTGCATTCCCCTTTGACCCATCCGCCTTTTCACCATCAAAAATATAGCAAGCAAGGTACCCCGACATGCACCTGCTCATGGCAGGTGTTCTACTGGTGTGTGCCCATAGCGAGCAATGATGATATTGCTCACACTGGTACTCCGTGTGCTCAGGGAGGTTGTCTTTCTATCCAGACAAACGAAAAATTAGAGGGAACATTGATCGTAATCTGTTGGAATTATTGTAAATAAGTTATCCTGATTTTAGTTTAGACTGTCGCAATGTTAGTTAATAGAATTGGGGATGTCTTGACCCCCTGGGGGGAAGTTTCACCTTATTCAACAAAGAGGAACTACCCCAGGGGGTCTGCTTGTCTGTTTGAACTATTGTGTGAAGATTGCGGGATATCGGGAAAGATACTGTAAAGGTGTTACCTTGAAGGGGCATATGGTCATGATCAAAGAACCTTTTGTAACTGGGAGAGAACTCTCTTTCCTTTTATCAGCTTGAAACTTCCTGTAACTTGGACACTCCCAAAACACAATAAGAGACTTGGCAGGAGGGGACATCTTCAGAGTGTGTCGGCGGATTCAGACGCGAGCAGTCCTAGACCCTCTCATTTTTAAATAAAGTTACCGTAATTACTCGAATATAACGCGCACTCGAAAATAACACGCAGGTAATTTTGGGCCAAAAAAATCTGGAAAAACGCAGTACTCGAATATAGTGCGCACCTAAAATTTCCCGCTGACGAAAATCAGAAATCTTACCTTTTTTTCTTCGTTTCACGATTGTTTTGTTCAAAACCGGATAGAGAAATCTTCAGGTACGAGCGTGTCGAGTGTCGTGGAGTTGGTGGAGTTATGCGTTTGAATTTTAGGGCAATAGATGATACACAGAGTGGACATGGACAAACATATCATGTAGACATGTTATGTTGCAATACCTTTTAGACTTCCTTGAACATTGACTACATTTCAATTGACAATACCATGTTTTAATTCAAATATCTATTGTCATTCTCAAACAAGAAAAGGAACATACAAATTGAATAAATAAATGACTTGAAGATATGCACAATGGAAAAGACTATCACATGTAACAAGGGAATGTACTGCCCCCCGCTGGACATATTTCTAAATACAAGTACGTACTACACTACAATGTAGTATTCTACTTTCCAGCTTATTAATGCAGGATTGTGATGTTTGTGAGGCTTGACGATCTTTAATATGCGTGTATTTTGAATTCAAAGTTGGAAATTGCACAATGTCCGTGCGTCAAAGTGAGTTTGACAATGCTTTTTTCGATCGAAAATTTGTAATTTATTTTAGTTATTGATTATAACAC
The DNA here is from genome assembly GCF_051989625.1 of Stigmatopora argus. Classification (NCBI taxonomy): domain Eukaryota; kingdom Metazoa; phylum Chordata; class Actinopteri; order Syngnathiformes; family Syngnathidae; genus Stigmatopora; species Stigmatopora argus. The sequence continues at coordinate 19,774,303 of NC_135392.1, read as the reverse complement.
GCACCCCCAACTATTGGAATTAATTATATAGCAAACATATGCGTGTTATATTCGAGTAATTACGGTAACTAAAATTCTCTGTGATTTCCTTCTTTCAGATTGGTGATACAAATGTCTGGTGTTTAAACCTAACATAATCCAAGTTCATTTAAATTTGTTTATGTTATATTACGATTCACCGGTACTAAAAGTCTCCCAACGCTTCCCCCCACCCCGCCTCCCTCTATGTCCCTCTCTCTCTACCCTCCGCAAAATCCGTCTAATTTTAGTTATATTAAACACATTTTAGTAATATTAAACCACTAGTCATGTGTTACTTTGTTAATAGATGGCAAATTAGAAGAAATAAAACATTTCATTCCAATCCAATATCCATTTTTTTGTGTTTTTTCAGAGGGTTGGAATGAATTAATTTGTTTTTAGTTCATTTCAATGGGAAACGGTCATTCGAGTTACGAGAATATCGACATACGAGCTCTCTCCCGGAACGAATTAAGCTCGTATCTCAAGGTACCACTGTATTTTGAAATGTTTAATGGAAGTGCATGGTTTCCGTTAACTGTGAGCTTCACTCTCGGTGCAACACGAAAGTCTCACTACATTGTTTCTATGTTTTGCATTGTTTATAAATGCTTTAAACCAGCAAGTTTTTATGTTTGAGGTGTCAGCTTTCAGCAACAGAGATTTGGGAGAAGACTACCTACCATTAGTTCATAGCAAGCTGAAGCAATTAGTGCATTGTAAATAGTATTTTTTGTATGTCTGAATTTTAGTTCTATTGGTGTTGATGACCAATTAACATGATGTGAATGGAACTGTGTCATCTGGAATAAATGGTCAACACGCACGTGTGCTGAGAGCACACACATACAGTAATACCTTGAGATACAAGCTTAATGCGTTCCGGGGCGGAGCTTGTATGTCAAATCAATTTTTCCCATAGAAATGAACTAAATACAAATTAATTCGTTCCCACCCTCCCCAAAAAACACGATATTACAATAGAAAAACATTTTTATTGGTTCGAATTCACCACCTACTCACAAAGTAAAAACAAATAACTATCTCGTGGTTATGATCTACAATACTAAAATGTGACATTACTTAGTACAGACAGAGGGTAAAAGGAGAAAGGACAGGAGAGACTTGATGGACGCGCTCATAACATAACTTAAAATTTTCATTTAACTTAAATAACCTTAGATTACTATACACAATAAATTTTAATCTTACGTTACACTAAATTTAAACTTTCTTGTGCAATAACCGAGGCAAAGAGGTTAATGTATTCCACCTTCCACTTTTGAGGCGGAACTTCCTGCTTCTCCATGTCTCAGAACTGAGAGTTCGTTTCGTCTAGTTCGTTTTTTTTAATTATCGAACAAGCCACGATTCGCTTAAAAGGGTTTTGCTGGTGTCTTTTTCAGATACAGTGGTACCTCGAGATACGAGCTTAATCCGTTCCGGGACTGAGCTCGTATGACAAGATTCTCGTAACTCGAGGGGCAGTTTCCCATTGAAATGAATGGGAAACAAATTAATTTGTTCCAACTCTCTGAAAAAAACACCAAAACAGGATATTGGATTGAAAAAAGTTTTATTTCTTATAATTCGCCATATATTAAATAACGAGCGGTTTAATAGAAATAAAGTGTTTAATCTAACTAAAATTGCGCGGATTTCACCGAGGGGAGAGGGGCACAAAAGGGGCGGGGGGCTTCGGTTTCTTTTTTCTTCCACACAACGCACTCGTAAACAGAACAAACACCACCTTCACGTTCGCTATCGATGGGCTGTTTGCTGTCGTACTATTCCCTTCAAAATATTCCGAAAATGATGCACACAAATGTCCTCACAATCGGAGAACGCACGACCACTTGCCAACGAGCAGCAGTCTTTTAGCAGCGATCGCACCGCTGCTCATGGGAGCTTCGGGGGCGCTGGCTAGCGGCTCCTTTTAGCTTGTAGCATCTGTGTTGAGCTATGATAGAGTTGCTACCGGGGATGCTGTTGCGAGCCAGTGCCCCCGATGTTCTTATGAGCAGCCAACGAGAAGTAATATAATACTCCTCGTATTAGATAAAAATAACAGGAAATGCAGCAGCTGAGCTGTGCACGAGTATACTTCATTACCCAGAAAGCCCTCTTTTCCCCGCGCATGCGCGTTGTGCGTTTCCTGGTCTGAATAACTCATCCGGTGCTCGTAAATATTGTTCTACACGAAAGATATGCAAAAAAAAAATGCCATGGCCACCTGGCTTGGTCGCATCACAAAATTTTGACCGCATCACGGGCGAATTATTCGATTGAAATTTCCCCCGTAAGACGAGCATTTTGTATGATGAGCGGTCGTATGACGAGGTACCACTGTACTTGCTTTGCTTTTAAATTCACGTAAATTACGCTGGCTTTTTCGCATATTATTGCATAGGTCACGCTATCTCCAGCTAACTTTATCTTTTATCCATATTAAAAGAAGTCTCTCCATCTCATTATGAATGTCACTGTGCATCTTGGAAATTATGGTTAGTTCTTTGGAAGGCTTGATAACCTTTAGTTTATACCATTCTTATGCTTCAGGATGGTACATATAGTCGTAGTAATGCTCTCGTATTGCTGAGCCAGCTCAGTCTCGCGTGCACCACACTTGTTTTGAGATTATTTCGTGCTTAATCAATTGATATTAAGCACAAAATAATCTCAAGTCATCATACGCGTTTTCTTCTCACTAAACTGCATTGCACCGGCTTGCTTAGGACCCATTCTTTTTCTCTTAATTCTGCACTGATTAATGCAAACAAACAAGAAAATGCCACCTGTGCGCCCAGTGCTCGTAGATACGTATCTTTACGCGAGGGCGATGCGGCGAGAAAGACGGTGCGCTGTTCTCATAAGCAGCCTCTCGCGGGCTCGGCCACCAGGCTGTCTCGTATGCACGTAACGCAAATTTTTCTCGTGTCTCAAGGCAAATGTTTGCTTGGAATTTCCCTCGTTTCTCAAATTTCTCGTATGTTGGGGCACTCGTATGTCAAGGTATTACAGTACAGGGATAAATCGCAGGTGTGAAAACCCATCATTTTTATTTACCGTGCGATAAATGGATTTATTGTATATTGTGACAGGCTTACAGAACATGCCCAAAATGTTTCGGCGTGTGTGATGTTGTAATCAGAACAAGAGAGTCCACTGCGTTTATCGTTTACACTGTAGCAGAGCAAGACCCGCAACAGAATTGTTTCACTTAGGAGCCTGGAATAAAAAGATTAAATTTTTGCTTTCCTTTTTTGCTGTCACCGTTAAAACGTGAAGCCCCTCCACAACACACAATTGTTGCAGTTTGCTTTCGGAGCCTCCCCATGTCAACGGGCCCCAAGTCTCCAAGAGCAGATTTTTTTCAGAGCCTCACAGTTGTGAAAGTGACAGCTTCTACCAGGATTGTGCCTTTGGAAAGGTGACTGGTAAAGATGGAGCTGCTTTTTCCAATGGCGTACAGTCCAGGAAGCGACAGCAACAGCAAAGGCTCATACTTTTTGAGCCAGTAAAACAGACCAGCTAGCACTTAGCTTGAAACATTCCTTTTCGGAGGTTGGCAGGCATTTGATTACCATGCCATTTGATAAAAAAATTGGATAAAATCAACCCTAAAACTCTTCAGCGTACCAGCAATTTTGCAAACTGTATACCCACAAACTTATATTGTAGCAAAGTGTCAGTTCTTCACTGTTGTCCAAATAAAATATAAATTAAAATGTGAGTGAGCGGACCCACTTTCGTGCAGAACTTCTAACGCACATAAAGACAAATTGTTGATACTTTTCTGTCAATGAAACATAGCGCCATAGTGGTCACTGAAACCATGTAAAACCAGCAAATGTCAATTGAAAATTAAACAACTCATGTCAGGGGGCTAACAGAGGGGTAATAATTTGGTCCACATGCATGAATTATAATTTTCTATTTCACTTCATTTTCATTGGATGAGAAAATATACTCATTTATACTTACGGCATATGGTAGCCCCCGATAGCCATGACTTTGTGCATTTCCACAACTGTGGTTGTTGAAGTTTTTCTCATTAACTGCAGGGCTTGCTTCAACGGATTCAGGGCTGAAATGTTATAATAATTGTGAGGTCAAATCCATACAAATATGGCATTTTTCTAAAAAAATAAAAATATTTTGCACCATTCCTTCTTATTTACATGATAGCACCACTAGATGGAAACACTCAGAAATTCCTTTCCTTTCAAGCAGAACAACAACGTAGAAAATTGAATATAGATTTCCTTTTGTCTTTTAACTCCCCTTTCTTTGCACAAATCTGTCTATGATTTCCAATTGTGACAATATCTACAAATAAAAAGATAACATGAACTATAAATTAAATATTTAGAAAGTTAAGACAATCAAAGAGTCAATCCAGCAACAACTCAATACAAAAAGTTCAATATGGAAATCATAGCCCACGTCACCCAACAAATGCTTGCAATGTAATGGATTCATTAAAATATTATGAAGTGGGGCAATATCTAACTGATATTTTAATAATAAACATATTGGTCTTTTTTTTAAATAATATACAAATTTTATTTATTCATTATTTTTTTTTAAACTGAATTGAAAAACAATATGTTAAATAGTAATAGAAAATGCACAAACATAAATTTAGTCTGTAATAAGTCAGAAAATTGGAAAATTATTTTCCAGAATAAAAGCAAATATTGTTGGCTTGAATAGCATATAATCGGCCAGCAAAGGCGTAGAGAAAGCCAAGAGGTGTTTTTTTCCTGAAAAAGGCAGATCTGTGGGCTGCTACCGGGACTTGATCGCCTGGGGGAGGGTATCTGATGTTGCTAGAGTCGAAACACCCAATGATACAGGGATACATCACAAGGATACATCACTAAAGATGGGACCCAGCGCATCCATGAGATGTTTCTTGAGACAGCGTGTTGCAAACATTTAATATTGTTTTAGAATTTAATTTGAAGGCTGGAATCATTGGACACAGTGGAAAGGGGACAGACCAGTGGCAGCTGTGGGCAGTGAATAATGGGCATACGCCACCCACAATAAGTGTTTGCTCCAGGTCGTCGGGTGCTGGGACACCAGGTAGCGAAGGCTAGTTTCCAGTTCACGGTTTAACCCTTTGGTATGGGGAAACCAGGGATAAGGTCGATACGGCAGTCAAACTCGAGGAGGTGGGAGCGACATAGCTTTGACATTACTGAACATTTCTTGCAAATGATTGTAGCATGTGGTTACATTAGGCAAACCTTCACACATCTGAGCCATATTCCGTATCCCGGTTCCGGGACTATACCTGTTGGCCAGGCCCCCCTTTTCTCACCCTACCCCATGCAGTGACCTTCCCTGTGGACCAAATCAATGTCGGACTGTGTTTTCTGAGCCAGGGAAAACCCATGAGTAATTGGTACATAAGAGAGCTGATTACATGAAAAGTCACTCTCTCCACATGATTATCAATGGTCATGGTACCAGTCTCTGTCCTGTAAGTGATTCATACGAGGTCCCTCCCTGACATGACTGGGGTGAATCAAGAACATGTATAACACGTTAACTAACAAGTGATCAATTCAGTTTTCGCCAGCTCCCAAATCCATGAGGGCATTTAATTTGTGTTAGTGACCAAGTAACTTAAGTGTTACAATTGTTGGTGGACTTAGCGGCTGTTTTTTATATTCTTGGTCTGTGCTAGGACCGGGGAAAACCGAGCCGGCATGAGGCACACTGATGTCCCTCCTGTCCACAGCAGAAACAGCATCTCGCGTAGACGTCGTTGTCGTTCTTCTGCCGCGAGTCCAGTGTGACCGATCCTCATAGGCTTCTCGGCAGCGGTGGTGGTTGGTTTGGCGACCATCAGCACCGGCCACAGGGACTCCAGGTCTGGCAGGATCTCGTAGGGTGGCAGAGATAACCTGATATTATCGGCGACGCCTCGCCAAAATGAGCCCCGCAGGGCTGCATCAGTCCATCCAGTTCCCGCCGTTGCAGCCCAAAACCAGATGGCGTTATCACCCACACTGAGCCTTCCTTACTGGAGTCCATACTGCCTCGCTTATCGGGGCCCACCGTGAAACGCTGTATCGAAACGCAAGCTGTTGATAGACTATCCAACTACAAGGTAACCAACTCAACTGCTTACCTGTCAGACCATGAAGGGCCAGCTTGGCCTCATCAGTTCCATATATTCGGGGCATGAGCCTAAACGGGAGGTCGCACTAGAACAAGAAGGTTCGTTAGTCATCCATTTGCCCTGAAAACTTGTCAGGAGGCACCAAGGTGGGAAGCGAAGCACATGGTGTGGCAGCGGCAGGAAGGGGGCTAACTGCTGATGCAGACACACTCTGACCCAACAGCAACTGCAGACTTTGGGCCAGCTCCAGGACTTTACGAGTCCACTTTCGCTCCCATAGCACTGATCCTGGGAAAAGCGTCCAGCCGCCTGCTTGAGAGCATTGAGGTGTTCATCGTGGATCTTCTGCCTGACCCCTTGGGACCCCAGAGCGGCTCTTAGCTTTTTGGTCTCAGCTCAATCCATAGCGGCCAGTGCGTTCTGTCAACATGGATGGAACACTGAGCTGGACTCAAGGAAACAACACAAAACACCTGAATCCAAAAACGTGGACAAGGTAGGAAACTCAAAAACATAAAACAAAGGATGAATGTTGTGGCTTAGTTTCCAACACAAAGTAGGCACTGGGAAAGAACACTGAAACCTAGAGGATTACAAGGACTAGGGCAAATGACAGACAGGTGAAGACACTCAGGTCATTAGGAGCGAAAAGCTGTCATGGTGACTTACAGATGAACTGCCAAAATAAAACATGATATTACATAAAACAATGCTGCTGACTGCTACGTGTAACAATGAGATTCGATAACAGTAACTGCGACTTTGATATCCAGGTTTATGTTTTTGACTCCACCAAAACACATCAGTCAGGAGAGTTTGCTAGTTAGTCTAGGTACTCGGACGATTCGCCGAAAAAAGTTTTGCCGACGGACAGTTCACCGAAACGGGATTCGCGCGCTCGCCCCGCCCCCGGATCGTGTGGGTACATGTTTTTCAACCTCGGCCCGCGGGCCATATACGGCCCATTACAGATAACCTTCATTTAGGAATAACAAGGGCATCAACTGCCCCCCGCTGGACATATTTCTAAATACAAGTACGTAATACAATGTGCTGCCATTTTTTCATTTTATCCTTGCGTTTAAAGTACATAGTAGCCATTTGGAGATCACGCAGAACAGTACGTGACAGAAGAAAGAGAGAAAATAAAGTAGTAGTGACAGTAAGTACTACTGTAATGAAATTGTAAATCCAGAAATCCTACTCCAGAAAACTTACACCAGCATTGAAAACGTTGAGATTAATCTTTGAATTCTCAGCAAATCATTTTGAATATATATTCCCTAAAATAATGGGAAATTATTTAAAATTAAACTAGAAGTAAAAGTGTGTTCCATGGCATTTTCAGGTATTGTTCTCTAAGCCCTCTAGTCTTGGGTTAGGGTTAGTTTTTTTTCTCAGTGTCAGACATCAATCCCCAGCTTTGATAAATTACATTGCGTGTCCAAATGGCTACTACTTTAAACGCAAGGATAAAATAAAAAATATAAAAAAATTGGCAGCACATTGTAGTACGTACTTGTATTTAGAAATATGTCCAGAGGGGGGCAGTACATGCCCTTGTTATTCCTAAATGAATGTTATCTGTAACGGGCCGTATATGGCCCGCGGGCCGAAGTTGAAAAACATGTACACACACGATCCGGGGGCGGGGCGAGCGCGCAAATCCCGTTTCGGCGAAACGTCCGTTCGGCGAACTGTCCGTCGGCCAAACGTCTTTCTGCGAATCGTCTGGTCACGGTTAGTCTATGGGGTAAGATTAATCTTTCCTCAAAGTCATGTCAGAGTGTTCAATAATAAAGTGTTAAGACACACAGATCCAAACTATTGAAATTTCAGACTCTTGGACATTAAAATGTGATTCTGAGTAGAAGTTCAAACCAGAAACAGAATCCCCACAATGCGACGCAAGAGTAGAGCTGGCTGATAAAACGACAACGATAATTATCGTGAAAATATTTTTGTCAAATTTAACAAAAAGTTTCAATCAAAACTCAATAATTTCAAACTGCAATTACACCACCCGACCACCACAGAGAACTGGGACTGTTGCAAAATGAACTCTAGTTCCAGACCAACATTCAGGAGAAGAAAAGGATGATAAGTTAGCAATAGAGGTTAACACAGCGCACAAAAGCAAAAGGACAACAACATGGCCAAAATGAGCGATTATGAGATGCAGGACAACACAGATTACAAAAAGATTCAAGCGAATTCTCCCTGGCGTTTTCTAAAACTTGTTATCTTGGGTACAAATAGGTTAAGTTCATCCAACTTTTTTTATTATATTTTTTGTAAATGGCCATATATGAGGTACATTTTATTTTTGTGAGGCTGAAAATAGTCTGCTTGCCAATGGTGATGACTCCAGTTGATTACTTTATTAATTCCATATTGCATAGCAACTTTTTAATTTATTTAAAAAAAGACGCCTGTCATAATTTATGCAGTTTTTACTCTACTTTTCATAGTGTAAGGAGGGAGTTGTCTTATCCTTATAGCACAATACAAAAAGAAAAACACTTTTTAAAAATCATCATATTTTATATTCTCTTTTCTCATAAAGTAAGGCTGTGTATGTGTCATCGTTTACCTTCAACCTGTACAAGGGACTAAAAATGGGAATTATCCCTCAGCTACAATCTTACATATTTACATATTAGAGCTGGGCGATAAAAACGATACTCGTGAAATAATTTTTGTCAACAATAATATTAAAAATGTTCGCTAAAATTTTGATAATTTAAAACTGCAAATACAGCAACGACCACCACAGAGAACGAAGATGCTGTTGCGAGATGAACACTCAGGAGAAAAGGGATGATCAGGAAATTAGCTCCATTTTGCACTATATGTCCAAGATTTGGCAGGCCTTTCATGGCATAAAACAAGTACTAGTGTATGGTCAACATTAGCACTTTCAAATTATGAAATATCAACCTCTGAGTAATGCAAAATTCGATATGCAGACACCTGTCTAAATAAAGAATTTTCTAAGGATTAATGGAATGGGCAAAACTCGAATACGATACAATATATTGAGCGCTACTAAAATTTTAGAAGCAGAACTATTACCACCTAATTTCTATGCACAAACAGATTAATTAATAGGATTAACAGAGGTGTATAACTTAATGCAAAACATTGTCATCGTCGTCAACTTGCAGTTTCGCGCATGTCGTGTTTTTATGCGCCTATAAGCCATACCCTCAATTCAGTCATCATTTTTTGTCCAACAAAAGTGGCTTGTATGCGAGTAAATACAGTACCTATTTCCTTCCGGAATCATTTTGCTGATAGGACAGAATAAGGGGGGATGCCAAGAAGCCCATTACGGGGATGGCAGTCATCACTTTTGATGAATATTTGCCTACCCCCGATGTGTGGGTGAGCGGCCCAGTGGACGGGGTGTTGGCCCATCGACCTCACAGTTCCGAGATCAACTACTGAATCCCGGGCGGGATCCAACCTTACAGTGTATGTATGTGTGGTGTCCCCTGAGTTTTCTTCGGGTACTCCAGTTTCCTCACATAAACCAAAATTATGAATGCTAGAATGGTTGAACATTCTAAATTACCCCTAGTTGTAAGTGTGAGCATGAATGGTTATGCGTCTTGTGTTTTTGATTGGCTGTCCACCGAGATATAATCAATCGATATGATATCGAGGGGGAAAAGATTTTGGAATTTGGAATCGATGGCTGAAATGACCAATGAGGCCTTTTCAGGAATGGAAGCGACAAATTATATAAGAAATATTTCGTCAAATGAAATTTTAATGAAAATGTAGCAGCAAAGTCAAAATTTGAAACTAAAGGTGTGGATGAACAAATAAACTGCTCTGCGAAATGGGGATTTTGGGGGCAATGAGGGAAAAACCAAATTTCTAGATAAGCATTCTTGGGTGGGCTGCTATATTGACTCATGGGAAGTCTCATGTCTCAACAAGGGGGGTGTTGGGTTGAGTGCAGCACCACTATACAAATTTTGGATTAATTTGTTTTCTAAACATAAAATCTTTTGGGAGGGATTGTTTGATCTGTGCTCCACATAATCCCCAGAGCAAAAGTTTTTATCATGGAATGCAACCTTGAAAGTTGATCCCAAAAACATGGGATTGTAACTGCATATGTTCAAAACGGCATGTGTCCAAATATTAAATTTATCACTCGGTTGGAGGAAAAAAAGAGGCTTTTATCGGCAGTGTTTCTGTTCTGTCAATTTCCTACACAATACCAATCAACCATATTCCGATGAAACGCTAGAATTTCTTGGACAAAAACAACTAAAACACTGGCATCCACAGCAATGAAACTAAACAGAAGAGGATCAAATGTGCAATCACGTCGTGTTCATGACGTAACTCATCAGTACTAGTGTGAATTTTTTTCGGAACTGCAAAATGGGATTACATTTCCCAAGAGGGCGGTGCATCAACATGCAGCGGCTAAAAGCTCTCCCTACTTCAGCAACCTTTTCATGTTTTTTGTGTCTTTTCGCAAGTTGTTTGTCAATCCCGGACTTTAACGTCAATAATAACCGTTGAGACTTATTAAACTTCGGTTACAATAAGGGAATTACGGTTTCTGGCTACTTCCATCCAGCGCAAAGCATTCCAGAAGAGATCGTAAAATTAGAGGGGCCTTAATGGATTGTTATTGGGTCTGGCAGTGGAAGGAGACGGCATCAATTGAGAAAACAGAAGCGAGGCTGTTGAGCAGGCCTGTTGGCTATGCTCAGAAAACAGCCACTCAAACCACCGCTGCCAAGCATCTACCTCTCCAATGTCAGATCCATTGTGACAAAGATGGATGATTTGGAATTACAACTCGCCGCTAATCGCTACGTCCGAGAATGCTGCATGATAATCATCACAGAAGAGTGACTACACCCACAAATACCCAACGCTATGATGCAGCTAGCAGGCCCCACGCTACTCAGATCGGACAGGACTAGCGACTCAGGGGAAAAAAAGGGTGGTGGGATTTGCATCTACATGAATGAGTGATGGTGTAATAATAGCACTGTTCTACATAGACACTGTTCCCCAGACCTAAAATTCATGTCGGTGAGATGCAGACCCTTCTTTCTGCTCAGAGAGCCAGCTGTCATTACCATCGATAGCTGTCTACATCCCACCGGATGCTAAGGTAAGTACCGCTCCCTCCGTACTAATGGACACCAAAAACAATCAGCAGAACGCCTACCCAAGTGCCGCGCACATAATTGCAGATTGTAATCAGGCAAATCTCAAAACCGTTTTGGCATACCCTCTTTACTCACATATAAGCCGCTCGCGTGTAGAAGCCGCACCCTCCATATTCAAGGTTTGAATAGGGAGTACAAATGTGTTACTTTGAAGGGAAAATCTTACGAAAAATCATAAGAAGTGGTATTTCTGAGATACGGTATGAATCAAAAGCAAATTATTAGGGTCAACATCATAAGGAAGTTAATATGCCTGTCTTTGTAAATGCAAAATACCAAATTATTCAATTTGAATAAAGAAATGTCTATCTTGATGAGAAACTGATGCTTACTAATTAAAGAAATTACAATTTTCTTACCAGAACCTTAAGATGTGGCATTCATATTGCTTCTAATGTCAAAATATCTAAATTCTTACAATGGTTCATATTACTCCAATAGTTGTCACTTTCGAACAACAAATACAACGAAAAAAAATCAATATTAGCGAGTTAGCTTAGCGTTGCGATGTTCTGTTATAGCGCTAATCTACCTAGATACTCTGGTCAGACAGTGAGACGAAGGCACTTCAGCTTCTTTTATATCAATTCCAAGTAATTGGCAATGTAGAGCATTCTTCTTTGACAACACATTACAGTCAACTTTGATGAACACTGAATCAAACTCGCTGGAAACGTTCAAGGTGCCCTCTACTAAAGACTACAACTCAAACTACAACTTTAGGACCCCAAGCTGTCTGCCTAGGTGCCTGAACGAAAAGAAGGATAACCTGCCTCTTAATGAAAACAACAGAACACAGGAAATTTATAACAATCAAAGTGGAATGTTGTTTTATTTCAAAATCAAGGATACTCGCGTCTGGCCAGTCAGAGCACGTTTAACTAGGTTTATACTTCAGCGCCCTAGGTAATATAGCTGCCTGGGACCCAGGTAAGATGGCTGTGCCCCAAGCGAGTAGTGACATTTATATACGTCAAAATAAATTTTGTTTAGCGTTTTATCTGTTTATCTTTTCTCTATTTTGAAATAAATCAAAGTATCGGCCAAATTCGCTTACGTCGTGACGTCACGCGCCGACGCAGCGACCTTTTGCAGTTTTTTTGCATGTCGTGTTTTTATGCGCATATGAGCCGTACCCTCGATTCAGTCATCCTTTTTTGTCCGACAAAAGCGGCTTATATGCGAGTAAATTCGGTAAATTTAACAGCACGTTTGAGATATCCAACAAAAGAGAATAAAACTCTTGATAATCTTTACGCTAACATCAAAGGTGCATAGAGAGCTATACCACACTCACTTTGGATAGTCAGAGTACGTCTCTTAGTTCTTGGCCCCTGCATACACCCCCCAGCCGACCAACAAAGCCCCAAAGACAAACTATTATCACTTGGCCTGACGAAACCTTCCCCCGACTCCAAGACTGCTTTGAACAGACAAAATGGAAAACTTTCCACCATGAGGACAGGGGCACATTCACACACACACACACATACACACACACACACACAGTACAGTACAGTCATCAAGTACTGCATGGCTACGGTCACTGTGGAGAAGACCATCCAGGGGTACCCAAACCGGGAACTGAGGATGACCAGCCAGGTCTGCTCACTCCTCCAGCCCCGTGATGCAGCCTTCAGAGCAGTGCAGCTCGTGGCAACGTGAGGAGACGCGTCAAGGCTGCCAAAGCAAACTACAAGGGGAAGATAGAAGGGCAACTCAACAACGACCGGACGATGTGGCAGAGCATACGTTCCCTCACCAACAAAAAGTCGAGCTACAACTCCTCTGGACTCAGATGCGGGCGGCACTGGCAGAGTAACTAAACCCACTTTTAAGTCCCAACCCCAGCACTCAGTCATACCACCTAAACCTCCAATACATCCCACACCAACCTCTGGAAAAAGCTTCACCCCACTCACCGTAGAGGTTTTGTATGTGAGATGTGAGCTCCGTGCTATCAACCCCAGCAAGGCCACAGGAACGGATGGAATACTAGGGAAAGTACGTAAGACATGTGCTGACCAACTAGCATGTCAGAATGCTCTTCATCGACTAGACCTCCGCCTTTAACACCATAATCCCAGACATTCTTATCTCCAAATTGGCCAACCTGGGGCTCCCACATTCTACCTGCTCATGGATTAAGGACTTTGTGGTCAACCGACCGCAGCATGTGAAGCTGGGTCGCCACCTCTCATCCGCCTGCATGCTCAGCACTGGCTAACCCCAAGTCTGTGTGCTGAGTCCACTATTCAACTTGCTCAACACACACAACTGTAGACCCTGAGAACATCTTCGTGAAATTTGTGGATAATACAACGGTGGTGGGAATGATCAGATAGGCGAATGAGGCGGCCTACAGAGATGAGGTCCTTAGACTCAGCGAGTGGTGCGCTCTCAACAACTTGGCGCTGAACGTTTCCAAAACCAGATAACTCATCCTGGACTTCTGATGGTACAAAGCTGCTCCTGCCCCCTGTATATCAATGCCGAATGTGTAGAGTGCAGACTTTCAAATTCCTGGGTGTCCATATCTATGCTGATCTCACTTGGACAGCAAACACCACAGCACTCGGCAGGAAGGAGCAGCAGCATTTCCTGAGAGAACATTCGCAGCATGGAACAACTAAACACCAACCTGCTGGTGACCTTCTAACGGTCAGCCATTGAAAGCAATGTTCCCTCTAAGATGCCCGTATGTGCAATTGCCCACTACTCCAGTGTTCTCCGCGCACAGCAAACATATGCAGCGCACATAATAAAATCCAACCTGAAATGTAAAAAAAAATTAACTCATTACAATTTTTTTCTTTGCGATTTTGCTACGAAACTCAGAGTGGCAGCCTATCAACCAAGAAGAAAAAGTCAAAACTTGCCACTTTATGTTGCATCTGAAGCTGCTTTGCTGTTGCATGTAATACACACCAAGTTAGGCTCTCACACACAGACAACCAAATTTCGTCCAAGCTGCTTGCTCAACCCCTCCCCTTTATAGTTTGAACACTATGTAACTAGGGCTGTGGAAACAAATAAAAAGATTGACAGCCCAGAGAAGGCATAGAAAAATCGTCCAGGCTCTCCTGATCAGAAGAGTGTCCAGCTCTTTGTTTTTGCATGCTTACAAATGTCTAATTGGTGAACCGGACACCCAGGTTTTAATTTCTTCCCTTGTCAAAATTTGGCGACGCTGCAGTCTACTAACAGGGCATACCAATTCTTCCAATAACAAAGGGATACAAATACCAGATTATCCCCATCTCTGCAGCGAGTGAGCATTTTAACAAAGGGCAGTTTTGTAAACTTTAACTGGAAGTAACATGCTATTTGGTTAATTGGAGAGTATCGCCATAACGCCACCCGATCTCAGTTGCACCTCCTCCATTCAGCTCCTCGGTGAGCAGTTACATCTTGACTACAATGGGTGGAGGTTGAAAATTGTTCCTTTCTAAAAATATTTGGCGTCATCAATCAATTGAATTGTGTCGATTTCATTCACAATTTTATCCATTTTACAGATTAAAAAGATGGAAATTTGGATGTTAAAACAGACAACGCAAATTTGAAGACCATAATATATATATTGACATTTTAAAAGGATGCAATAATGACCCGCTCTGCTGCAGGAACATCCAGAAAAACGCTGTCAATTCAACTTCAGAATTAGAATGTGAATCTTGCGACGCAATAGTATCTGGCTCAAATGATTCAAACACGCATGAGTTTGATGCTAGACAAGCACCAAGATTGACAGTTGGCAAAGAAACACCAACAGAATCGTAACACTGACGGGACCAGCAGTTTTTAAAGCATTTTTTTTAATTCATTCAAATTTCTCAGGGTTGTTAACAACTGTCTTTACTTTTACACAGTGCAAAAATATTTTAATTGGACCTTACAGGACCTTTAACGTCAGAAAACGGGGGGCAAAATTTTGTTCTGCGAGCCTAAATTCTCCCTCGGGCTGCAAGTTTGAGAACCCTACACAAAAGCAATATATTTTGTGTAGGGAATTCCTGTTGGTTGGGTGTAGCTGCTGGGTAAAAGTATTTAACCTTTTCTTTTCATAATTAATCTTTTCTCTTCCTTTACATCATAACTTATTTGTCAGCAATGACTTACTCTGATCCAGCAGCCATTTCTGTGTAAGATGCTTCAGGTGTGGTGACTCCCAAAGCGATTACTATGCTCATGACGTCCAGCACAGCCACACTTGGGAGAAAGGGGAAGAGGGGGGGGCAGGATGGATGATGTGGGGGCGTAAGGGGAAGGGACGTGGGGGGACAACTCACAGAGCTCCAACTAGAGTGAAAAAACAGTCCAATGGCGGAAAGCCGCTGAGCCGTAGCCCCCGGCTTACGGTCATTGGGAACCTGAGGAGAGAAAAGAAGGAAATTGAAACAGTTCTTACAAAGAGTCATATAGTAATCCTTTCGAATTTCGTGGATAATGTAGAAGAGATATGGCCGGCCGGGATAATCGTAAAATCTTGTATATCTGTATACAGAAATACCTCGACATACGAGTGACCCGACATACGAGCAATTTGAGATACGAGTAACATTTCGAGCAAATATTTATCTTGAGATACGAGACAAATTTTGATACACGAGCATAGAGCAGACGCGAGACGCTGCTCATAAGAACATCATGGGCACCGTCTTTTTGGTCGCAACTCCCTCGTGTACAACTCACTCGTGTAATGTCTCTGGTCGCAATTCCCTCGTGTAATGTCTCTCTGGTCGCAACTCCCTCCTGTAATGTCTCCACGAACACTGGGCAGAGCGTTGCATTTTTTCAGTGTTTTTTTCCCCGTTAGTCAGTGCAAATGGGGTATATACACTACTTCTCGTTGGCAAGTGGTCGTGCGTTATCCTATTGTGAGGACATTTGTGTGCATCATTTTCGGAATATTTTGATGGGGAATACAAAAGCAAACAACCCTCAATAGGTTGCATCTGAAAGTCAGGGTGGAGGCGGGGAAAATAGAGCCAACCCAGGAGAAGAAAGGTATTAAAATGTAAAACAAAATTAGAATTAAGTTTAGTGTAAGTTTAGATTAAACTTATTTTTGACTATCTGCATCGTAATCCAAGTTCATTTAAATTTGTTTGTCATTTTACGAACGCGTTGCCGTGCAAAAAGTCTCTCTCTCCGCTCCCCACTCTCTCTCTCCCTCTCTCTCTCCCCTCCGCGAAATTCGTCTAATTTTAGTACTATTAAACACATTTTAGAACTATTAAACCACTAGTTATTTGTTACTTGGTTAATAGATGGTGAATTAGAAGAAATGAAAATGTTTTTCCAATCAAATATCCGGTTTTTGGTGTTTTTTCAGAGGGTTGGAACGAATTAATTTGTTTTTAGTTAATTTCTATGGGAAACGTTCATTTGAGTTATGAGTAAATCGACATACGAGCTCAGTCCCCGAACGCATTAAGCTCGTATCTAGAGGTACCACTGTATTGGCAAAAACAGAAATCACATTTCTGTTTAATTCATGTACCAAAAGATTAATGTAATGTGGAACCTTCCCAAACTGTTCAAACTATTATAGTGGTGCCGCTACTTGTTTCGGTACAAATATGCTTTGTCAAGGACACGAAACTGTCAAGACGATTGCCATATTCCATGGCTATGAAAGTGTTTTCATGAATCTCTGGGACACTTTGCTTCAAACTGTGAGTCATATTGAAAGTTTCTAGTTTTCAGAATTTGTTAGAAGTATTAAAAAAAGTTTATAAAAATGTCAAAATCCACGCTAAAACTCACAGGCGGAAGACAGATGAAAAATGGCATAAGTCGGGGCACCGCTTCTTCTCTCAGCGCCGAAGAAGCAATATGCCATGGAAGAAAAATGGATGCGCAGAATATCATATAAAGTGCCCATGCGAGTGAGTTTCGCATCGCGCATGTCACCTGTTGAGAAAGACTATTTTTTTGAGTCGCTGTTGAAAATGCCTCCTAAATATTGACGTTGCTTGATATGCTAAAGGCGTAGCACGCCATTGCGACATAAATACATTTACATTGTGGCGTTCTTTTTTACATAATTAAGCTGGTAGGAACCATGTTAATGTTAATTGGCTCCGCCGTGCGGTTAATACTGAGACCTCTGGAGGTACACGAGTGTTGTGACGATCTGTATGCTGCGAATGAATAAAAATAAATTCTGCAAATTCTCGTGTGGATGAAGACACCCCGCCTCCAACTTTGAGGAATAAAAAAAATGAACCAGCATTTACGGTCGTAAAGCTGGCATGACGATAGGACAACACACTGCATGGGGCCACTCAGAAGGAGACTGATGACAACATGGTTGGAGCCATTAATTTGGCAATCGTTTTGAGAGACAACAACAACAGCAATATTTTTACAAGAAAAATGCCTCTCAAATCTGATGAAGAGGACTTGGACGAATTAAGCTTGTATCTCGATGTACCACTGTAGGCGCGAAAACATGTATTGTGCTAGTTATAATGGGGGTTATCCTACTTCGCGGTTTTTCGTTTATCGCGGCCATGTCTGGTCTACATTAACCGTGATATTCAAGAGATTACTGTAAATACATTTAGTGGGTCTAAAGAATATTTTAAGGGGGCTGATAATGATCCTTCTGAAAATAGCCCTAGGGATGCCAAACGTTTGGACAGAGTTGGCATAAGAGCGAATGAATCCTCATCATCCCAATACATTGTAAGAGCTGTTCTGAACATAGATATTGTACATGTTGGAATAAACGTTACATACACAGTCATTACTTGCCACTTTGGGACTCAAAGTTCCACCTACTGCCCCTACGACGCCTGCTGAAGATTACATCGATGATCCAATGCCCGTCGATCCTGACGGAGAGGCATTACCTGAATTGGAATAAAGCTTTCAATAACCTGTGCAGTAAATATTTATTTTCATCTGAACAGGTCTCTCATATTTTTTTGCGTAAAATCAATCGCAGAAGAGCTATTGTCATTGTGAGTAGAGTATTTATACATTTATTATACAGATATTATATTTAAATATTAATATATAACAGTATTTACATATGCATAACTGTGTAAACAGAGTTTATACACTTGATATTTTGTCAGGGCAGCCCGGTGGAACGAGTGGTTAGCAGGTCGGCCTCACAGCTCTGGGGTCCTGGGTTCAAATCCAGGTCACGTCCACCTGTGTGGAGTTTGCATGTTCTCCCCGGGCCTGCGTGGGTTTCCTCCCACATTCCAAAAACATGCATGGTAGGCTGATTGGACACTCTAAATTGCCCCTAGGTATGGGTGTGAGTGTGCATGGTTGTCCTTCTTGTGCCCTGCGATCGGTTGGCCACCGATTCAGGGTCTCCCCCGCCTCTGGCCCAGAGTCAGCTGGGATCGGCTCCAGCACCCCCCCAGCACCCCATCGATAGACTCATAATTTTTGTTTATCGTGATAACAATTGTTGTCATATCCCCCAGCTCTATCGTGAGGCTGAAAATAGTCTGCTGGCCAATGGTGATGATGAGAGAGGGGCTCCCCTTCAAGGACTTGAACTAAAACTCCCATTCACCTGTTTTTTACGATTTACATTAAGCAAACTATCTTCACTGTGAGTACACTATTTTAAGTACATTAAGTAACATAGGAGTGCCCCATCATACGAGAAATTTGAGATATGATGAGGATTTCGGGCAAATTTTTGCCTTGAGATAAGAGACAAATTTGAGATACGGGCATACGAAACTAGCACCGGCCGTAAAAGTAGCATTTTTTTTGAATTAACACAGTGGTACCCCGACATACGAGCAATTTGAGGTAGGAGTAAAATTTTGGGCAAATATTTATCTTGAGATACGAGACAAATTTTGATATACGAGCATACAGCGGACGCCAGAGGCTGCTCATAAAAATATCATGGGCACTGTCATTCTGGTCGCAACTCCCTCGTGTAATGGCTCTCTGGTCGCAACTCCCTCGTGTAATGTCTCCACGAATACTGAGCGTTCCATATTTTCAGTGTTTTTTTCCCGTTAGTCAGTGCGAATGGCGTATATATACCACTTCTCGTTGGCAAGTGGTCATGCGTTATCCTATTGTGAGGACATTTGTGTGCATCATTTGCGAAATATTTTGACGGGGAATACAAAAGCAAACAACCCTCGATAGGTTGCATTTGAAAGTCAGGGTGGAAGCGGGGCAAATAGAGCTAACCCGGGAGAAGGTATCAAAATTTAAAACTAAATTATAATTAAGTCTAGTGTAAGGTTAGATTAAACTTATTTTTGAGTGTGTCTGCATCGTAATCCAAGTTCATTTAAATTTGTTTGTCATTTTACGAACGCGTTGCCGTGCAAAAAGTCTCTCTCTCTCCCACCCTCTCTCTCTGTCCGTCTCTCTCTCCCCTCCGCGAAATTTGTCTAATTTTAGTACTATTGAACACATTTTAGTACTATTAAACCACTAGTTATTTGTTACTTTGTTAATAGATGGCGAATTAGAACAAATACAAATGTTTTTCCAATCCAATATCTTGTTTTGGGTGTACCACTGTACGTGCAAAAATAAGGGAAAACAATGGATCCAAAGCAAGCCAGTGCAATGAAGAGCTAACCACCATTTCCAAGCTGCACAGTGGCATTCATAACGAGATGGAGAGCCTTCGTTTAATATGGTTAAAAGATAAACAGTGAGCGGGAGGTAGCGTGACCGAGTTGATGTTCTGCGAAAAAGCCAGCGGAATATACATGGACTTGAAGCAAAGCAAGCATCAGACACCAGCTGAACCCTTCAAAGCGAATCGTGGCTGGTTCGCTAATTTTAAAAAACTAACTGTGATAGTATACACTCGGTTGTGAGGCACGGGGGAGCAGCTAGTTGCTACTCGAAAGCTGCGGTGTAATACATTAACACCTTTGCCTCGGTTATAGCACAACAAAGTTACACTAATTTAAGTGTTTGTCTTCATTCATTCATTTATTTTCTGAACCGCTTTATCCTCACTAGGGTCGCAGGAGGAGTGCTGGAGCCTACCCCAGCTGACTTTGGGCCAGAGGCGGGGGTGACACCCTAATTCGGTGGCCAGCCGATCACAGGCCATAAGCAGATGGACAACCCTTCACACTCAAACCCATACCTAGGGGCAATTTAGAGTGTCCAATCAGCCTACCATGGATGTCTTTGGAATGTGGGAGGAAAACAGAGTACCCGGAGAAAAACCACGAAGGCCCGAGGAGAACATGCAAACTACACACAAGTGGACTGACCTGGATTTGAACCCAGGACCCCAGAGCTGTGACGCCGACGTGCTAACCACTCAAGCCTCCAAGCCGCCCCTAATCTAAGTTCATTTAAGGTAAATTTAAAGTTTATGTTATGTTCTCTCTCTCTCTCTCAGTCCATTACGTCTGTCTGTATTGAATAATGTCACATTTTAGTATTTAACATTGGATAGGTATTTTTTACTTTAGGAGTAGGTGGTGAATAAGAAATACATAAAAAGATGTTTATCCATTGTAATATCCTGTTTTTGGTTTATTTTCAAAGGCTGGGAACGGATTACCTGGACAAACAACATAAACTCCAGGACCCCGGACAACCTCCATAAAGTCCGAAAATTTAAAAAAAAATGTCACTTACATTACTTATTTTAATCATGCTGTACGTTTTCAATAGTTTGCAAAAACGCAATATTTCAATTTATGTAAAAACATGATAATAACAGTTTGATTTAAATTGTACTACGTTTTTGTTTTTTTACATTTTATATTGATTTTGCGTGAATTGCATTCACTCCGGAAAAACTCAGGACAAGGGTACTCCTGAAATGAAGTCGATGGAGGTTGGCAGCTCTGGGGTTAATTTGTATTTAGTTCATTTCTATGGGAAAAAATGATTTGAGATACGAGTAAATTGACATATGAGCTTGGTCTTGGAACGCATTAAGCTTGCATCTCTGTAGTTATGTATTTACATTTTTTTAATATATACATTATATTAAGATATTTATACATTGGACTTTTCATATGATCATAACTGTAATATTTAATAAATACACTACTTGATAATTGTACCCGGTACTTTTGTATTTTGGGATAAGAGAGAAAACATGTAGTATGGTAATAATATTAGGGGTGATCCTACTTCGCGTTTTTTTTTTATCATCACGGCCATGACTGGTCTACATTATCCGCAACATTCGAGGGATTAATGCACTAATTTTATCATCTGGTGCACCTTATACAGTGGTACCTCGAGATACGAGCTTAATACATTCCGGGACTGAGCTCGTATGTTGATTTTCTTGTAACTCAAACAAACGTTTCCCATAGAAATGAACTAAAAACATATCAATTTGTTCCAACCTTCTGAAAAAACACCAAAAACAGGATATTGGATTGGAAAAACATTTTTATTTGTTTTAATACGCCATCTATTAACAACTAACAAATAACTAGTGGTATAATAGTACTAAACTGTGTTTAATATTATTAAAATTATACGGATTTCGCGGACAGAGATGGACAGGGGGGGAGAGGGGGAACTTTTTGCACAGCAACGCGCTCGTAACATAACAAACAAATTTAAATGACCTTGGATTACGATGCAGACACACTCAAAAATAAATTTAATCTAATCTTACACTAAAGGTAATTCTAATTTTGTTTTAAATTCTCTGCTTAATTTAAATAATAAAGAAAGCTTTAGTCCAAGTCCTCTTTGTCAGATTTGAGATGAATTTTTCTTGTAAAAATATTGCTGTTGTTGTCTCAAAACGATTGCCAAATTGAATGGCTCCAACCATGTTGTCATCAGTCTCCTTCTGAGTGGCCCCATGCAGTGTGTTGTCCTATCGTCATGCCAGCTTTACGACCGTAAATGCTGGTTCATTTTTTTTATTCCTCAAAGTTGGAGGCGGGGTGTCTTCATCCACACGAGAATTTGCAGAATTTATTTTTATTCATTCGCAGCATACAGATCGTCACAACACTCGTGTACCTCCAGAGGGGAGAGCGTTCACTTCCCGCGTGTCTCAGTATTAACCGCACGGCGGAGCCAATTAACATTAACATGGTTCCTACCAGCTTAATTATGTAAAAAAGAACGCCACAATGTAAATGTATTTATGTCGCAATGGAGTGCTACGCCTTTAGCATATCAAGCAACGTCAATATTTAGGAGGCATTTTCAACAGCGACTCAAAAAAAATAGTCTTTCTCAAGAGGTGACATGCGCGATGCGAAACTCACTCGCAACAAAACAAGTAATGGCAAGACGTCGCGTATAAGCACTTTATATGGTATTCGGCGCGTCCATTTTTATTCTATGACATATTGCTTCCTCTTCGGCGGTGAGAGAAGTGGTGGCCCGACTTACGCCATTTTTCATCTGTCTTCCGCCTGTGAGTTTTAGCGTGGATTTTGACATTTTTATAAACTTTTTTTAATACTTCTAACAAATTCTGAAAACTAGAAACTTTCAATATGACTCACAGCTTGAAGGAAAGTGTCCCAGAGATACATGACAACACGGTCATAGCCATGGAATATGGCAATCGTCTTGACAGTTTCATGTCCTTGACAAAGCATATTTGTACCAAAACAAGTAGCGGCACCACTATAATACAGTGGTACCTCGTCACACGACCGCTCGTCATACAATATTCTCGTCTTACGACGGAAATTTCGATCGAATAATTCGCCCGTCATGCGATCAAAATTTTGTGATGCGACCAAGCCTTTTTTGCATATCTTTCGGGTATAACAATATCTACCAGCACTGAACGATTAATTCAGACGAGTTTCTACTACGCATCGACTAGGAAACGCACAACGCGCATGCGCGGGCAAAAAGAGGGCTTTATGGGTAATGAAGTATACTCGTGCACACAACGCCGATAGGCAATGGCAATCTTTCTCAGAATGAAACTTCATTACCCACAATCAATACTTGGGTAAGCTCAGTTGTTGCATTTCCTGTTATTTTTATTATCTAATACATGGAGTATTATATTACTTCTTGTTCGCTGCTCCTAAGAACATCAGTGGCACTGGCTCGCAATTCCCTCTTTGTAATATTTCTGGTCGCAACTCTCTCTCATAGGCGCCGTTCAAAGCGGCTGCGCCAGAGCCATTTCAACGAGGGAGTTGCGAGCCGGTCTTTATGAACAGCGGAGCGATCGCTAAAATGTACTACAAGACTATTTCTCGTTGGCAAGTGGTCGTGGGTTATCCTATTGTGAGGACATTTGTGTGAATCATTTTCGGAATATTTTGAAGGGAATACGTAGTACAACAGCAAACAGCCCATCGATAGCGAACGTGAGGGTGGAGGCGTGGCAAACCGCCAACCCGGAAAACGAAGAAAACAAAAGATTACAACAAAATTAGAATTCAGTTTTGTGTAAAGTTACATTAAACGTATGTTTGAGTGTCTGTATATATTAATCCAAGTTAATTTAAATTTGTTTGTTCCGTTTACGAGTGCGTTGTCGTGGAAATAAAACGAACCCCACCCCCCCACACCCCCAAACGTCTCCGTCTCCCGTCGGCGAAATCTGCCCAATTTTAGTTAGATTAAACACATTTTATTACTATTAAACCACTAGTTATGTGTTACTTTGTTAATAGATGGCGAATTAGAAGAAATAAAACATTTTTTCCAATCCAATATCCTGTTTTTGGTGTTTTTTCAGAGCGTTGGAACGAATTAATTTGTTTTCCATTCATTTCAATGGCAAACGTCCACTCGAGTTACGAGAATCTCATCATACGATCTCAGTCTCGGAACGGATTACGATCGTATGTCGAGGTACCACTGTAGTTTGAAAAGTTTGGGAAGGTCTCACATTACATTAATGTTTTGGTACATGAATTAAACCGAAATGTGATTTCTGTTTTTGCTAATACAGTGGTACCTTCAGATACGAGCTTAATGCGTTCCGGGACTGAGCTCGTATGTCGATTTGCTCACAACTCAAATGGACGTTTCCCACAGAAATGAACTAAAAACAAATTACATATATTTGCACGGCAACGCGCTCGTAAAATAACATAAACAAATTTAAATGAACTTGGATTACGATGCAGACACACTCAAAAATAAGTTTAATCTTACCTTACACTAAACTTAATTCTAATTTTGTTTTAAATTTTTATACCTTTCTTCTCCCGGCCGGGTTGGCTCAATTTGCCCTGCCTCAACCCTGACTTTCAGACTATCGAGGGTTGTTTGCTTTTGAATTCCCTTCAAAATATTCTGAAAATGATGCACACAAATGTCCTCACAATAGGATAACGCACGACCACTTGCCAACGAGAATTAGTATATAGGCCATTCGCACTGACGAACGGGGAAAAAAACACTGAAAAAAATGCAACGCTTCGCCCAGTGCTCGCAGAGACATTACACGAGGAAGTTGCGACCAGAGAGGCATCACACGAGGGAGTTGCGGGGAGAGAGACAGTGCCCATGATGTTCTTATGAGAAGCCTCTCGCGTCCGCTGTCTGCTCATATATCAAAATTTGTCTCTTATCTCAAGATAAATATTTGCTCAAAATTTTACTCGTATCTCAAATTGCTCCTATGTCAGGGCACTCGTATGTCGAGGTACCACTGTACAGTTTTCCCACGACAACGCACTCGTAAACGAAACAAACCAATTTAAATTAACTTGGATTAATATATACAGACACACTCAAACATACGTTTAATGTAACTTTACACAAAACTGAATTCTAATTTTGTTTTAATCTATTTTTACCTCCGTTCTGGCCGGGTTAGTTGTTTGCCACGCCTCCACCCTCGTGTTCGCTATCGATGGGCTGTTTGCTGTTGTACTATTCCCTTCAAAATATTCCGAAAATGATGCACACAAATGTCCTCACAATCGGATAACACACGACCACTTGCCAACGAGAAGCAGTCTTTTATCAGCGATCGCTCCGCTGCTCATCTTCTTCTTCTTCTTCTTCTTCTTTTTTTTTCACCTCAGGCGCCTGAGGATTACCCTCAGCAGCGCTAGAGCTGCCACTGGAACACGGATAAGTTCATCCAGGGAGTTGCCCAAGCCGCGATGGTAGCGTTCGGTCATTAAGGCCGGGCAGCGGAGCCATAAGTGTTCAGACGACTCTGTTTCCTCGTCGCACAGGCGGCAGCGATCCGAGTTGGATTTCCCAACAAGGTGGAGTGGTAGGAGCTGCTGCGGCTGCCAGTGGCACCATGCCATTGGTGGATGATTGCACTCTCCTTAATGACGACAAAACCTGCACCACCGTCCGCAGCTGCTCATGGGAGCATCGGGGGCGCTGGCTCGCGGCTCCCTTTTTTGTAGCATCTGTGGTCGCAACCGCTTTGAACGGCGCCTACGAGAGAGTTGCTACCGGGGATGCTATTGCGGGGAGTTGCGAGCCAGTGCCCCTGATGTTCTTATGGGCAGCGAACGAGAAGTAATATAATACTCCTCGTATTAGATAATAATAATAACAGGAAATGCAACAGCTGAGCTTACCCACGTATTGATTGTGGGTAATGAAGTTTTATTCTGAGAAAGAGTGCCATTGCCTATCGGCGTTGTGTGCACGAGTATACTTCATTACCCAGAAAGCCCTCTTTTTTCCCGCGTTGTGCGTTTCCTGGTCCCAACTCGTCTGAAGAAAATCATTTGGTGCTCGTAGATATTGTTATACACGAAAGAGATGCAAAAAAGACAGTGCCATGGCCACCTGGCTTGGTCGCGTCACGAAATTTTGATCGTATCTCGGGCGAATTATTCGATCAAAATTTTCGTCATAAGACGAGAATATTGTATGACGAGCGGTCGTATGACGAGGTATGACTGTATATGAATAAAATGTACAGTAGCCCATTCGTTGAAGGGGTGCATAATAATGCGGAAAACACTACAGTACAGCTCAATGAATGGTTCATATTCTATTGACGTCTTTAATTGCATTAAATTTCCCCAAAATCCTTTGGGGAAATATTGGCGAGATGTAACTCGATTTTTCTTTTATCTTATAAAAAAAATTAAATTAATACACTAATCCCTCATTTTTTGCGGATGTAGACCAGACATGGCCGTGATAATCAAAAAAACGCAAAGTAGGGTCACCCCTTTACAAAAATACAAGTACACAAGTACAATTATCAAGAAGTGTATTTATTGAATATTACAATTAGAGGCATGTGAAAAGATTAATGTACCGTATTTTCACACCTATAAAACGCACCGCCTGAAAGGGCGCAGTCTAAGTTCCGGGTATATTTTCTGTTTTTTGTCAATACATAGGGCGTCTCGTCGGATAAAGCCCTAGCATGACACTAGGCTAGCGTATCTATGTTATGCTAGCTGCTAGCGTACCTATGTTATGCTAGCTGCTAGCATATGTTATGCTAGCCGCTAGCATGTGTTGTACTAGCCGTAGCGTATGTTATGCTAGCCGATAGCGTATGTTATGCTAGCCGCTAGCTTGTTTTTTTTAAAGACAGCACGAGCAAAACTAAGTTTTATAGTGCTTTATTGATATTGTTTTAAATGCCAGGGAAGTAGTACTCATCTCGTATTGGCGAACAAGCTCCACCATTCGCACTGACTAACGGGGGGAAAAAACACTGGAAAAAATGCAACGCTCCGCCCAGTGCTCGTAGAGACATTACACAAGGGAGTTGCGACCAGAAAGACAGTGCCCATGATGTTCTTATGAGCAGCCTCTCGCGTCCGCTGTATGCTCGTATGTCAAAATATGTCTCGTTTCTCAAGATAAATATTTGCTCGAAATTTTACTCGTATCTCAAGATAAATATTTGCTCAAAATTTTACTCGTATCTCAAATTGCTCATATGTCTGCGCACTCGTATGTCGAGGCATTACTGTACAAAGATATGCAAGCGACTCAACATTAACAAAACATTTTTCTTTTCTTTGACAACCAAAAATGTAATGTCCACACATGGGGAGGCCAGGTCAGACGAGGTTATAGAAACATTATTAAAAGTCGTCAAAGGCAATCATCTTTGGATAGTTTTTTTTTCATCAGCCAGCACGGCAGAAGAGCAAGTGAAATCCAAACAGAAGAACCACTGGCGACTAATAAAATGAGTGAAAAATTAATTTTTTAAAAAAAATCATAAAACAGTAATGTTTATTGTTGTTAATGTTGTTGTTTGAATTCTTAATGTTACCTTTATAAGACATGTGTTCATATGTTTTTGTGGTTGTCGTATGTCTGACAGTGGTTGTGTGCTATCTCTTTGTAGCATACCGTTAGCTTCCTCTTGTTCCCCTGCGTTTCAACACGGATAGATTTTGTATGCTTGTTATTCATTTTAAGACATTAATAAATCATTTTCTCATAATTTTCTCTCATTTTGTGTGTTTACTCACATCTTTCATACAACATTGGTACACTTTGGTCAATTTTAAAGGGTTTAGTTGGTAGTTGTGTGAGGACCGTGGAACGAATTAGAGAATTTACATATAAATTACTGCTCTACTTACGAAATTTTTAAGCTACGAAAAAAGTTCTGGGAACAATTGATTTCGTAAGTAGAGGTACGACTATACCACCCATTTCTGTTAATGGTTTTGGTTGGCAGGTGGGGGAGGAGAAGAGTAAGTTACTAACCAAACTGATTGGTTCAGTAGACTGCCCACACGCAGGAGGATGCAATTGCACAAATAGAGGAGGTAAAAAACAGACACAGCTTCGGATTCACACGCCCTAGCCAAGTTAGGAATATAGCTAGAGACCTGTCATCAAAACACCGAAAACAGACATGATCAGATATCGTCATATCACGACAATAATCCTTCATGTCACCCAAAAGGTTCGCGAAAGTGTTACATTCAGAATATTTCAGGGGAGAAAAGGCGAGCTAGAGCAGCAGCTGGTTGCTTGCCTTAACACTACTAGCCACATACCTGCTAACTGCATCGTGGATGTTTTTATATTAAACTCGACTGGGCCCTCCGAGTTTTGCAGCGGGTATGACTACAATAAACATTTGGATCTAACAAATTATAACACAATCGGATCTAAGGGTTTTGTACAAATACGAAGATACAATATATGGTCAAATATGTTAATCGCAAGGCTTCATAAAATCTTGTAAATTAAAATATGGATAAATGACCCGGCGTCTCGTGTTTAAGGACCATCACGCTTTATGAAATTAACTAAACCCAGTGGGCTCAGTTAAAAAATTACAATGGGGCAGAAGCAGCTAAATAAAACGTGGTATGTAATGTATTCACTTAATCTTGTCTAGACACACGTCTACATATCTGTACGTATGTACACAGGAAATATTGAAATGGAATGTTTGCCTCAACAATTTCGCTGTAACGACCGTAGAATCACCCAAACCCCGCTATCACCCCCCCAAATATCGAGGCGCTCATAACGAGGTCAATAACAAAATTATAAACAGGAAAAACGCGAGATGGCAGACATTTTCGAAGGACATTCGGGTCCCTTGCACTATCATGAAATACGAAAGACAAGAGACACTATCTACTTTGAGAAACTTAAGAGGATGCTAAACAGCTATGTTAGTTAGCTCAGTTAGCTGTATCGAGATATCATTATAATGACGCTGCTATATTGTCAGAGTCCCACAGAATTGATAACGAACGACCAAAACAACCAGTCACTTACCTAAAGTTGCATGATAAACATGCACCAATGCATATAATTCCTTGGAGTAGCCCAACATAAAATCCAAGCAAACCAGTAGGCCCGTCCGTCGGCCGCGGTGTCTCTTGTATCCTTTGGCCTTAAAAGTAACCCCCTCTCCAGTGGTCGGAAAGAAACTTCTCCTCTTCTCCCACGAATAATGGGAAAGGTAAATCCCCAGGTTCCTCCAAGCGCGCTGCATCCATTGGGTTTCTACTAAATAGCTACGTAAGTTGTTGTTGTTGTTGCTGTTGTTTTTAGTTAAATGTATCGTATATGTGAATTTGCTATTTTTTTAATGGGGTGCTGCTGTATATGTAACAGACATCTGATTCCGTCTCGGATCTTTGCTTTCGAGAGGCGCCCATCCCCCCTTGCCGGCATCGACCGCGGGACCAAGCGAAACTGACACAGAACCACGCCATGGGGTTTCCCTGACGAACATGCAGGGGCTCTCTATTGGGTGTTGCCACAGCCATGTATAGAGAGTTGCGACACTCCAATTGGGATCCATTACACGATATGACTTTCGGGTTACAGAGCCTTGAATAAGTACAGTAATGCCTTGAGATACGAGTTAAATGCGTTCCAGGACCGAGCTCGTATGTCAATTTACTCGTATCTCAAATCAATGTTTCCTATAGAAATGAACTTTATACTAATTAATCCAGTCCCACCCTCTGAAAAAACACCAAAACAGGATATTACAATGGAAAAACTTCTTTTTAATTGTTCTAATTCACCACCTACTCACAAAGTAACAACATACCTATCTAGTGGTTATGATCTTCAATACTAAAATGTGACAATACAGTGGGACAAATGTTCCCTCTAAGCTGCGCGCGTGCGCAATTGCGCACTACTCTCGTCTTCTCTGCGCAGCAGCAATCATATGGCACGCAGTAAATAAAATCCAAACTTTTTTTACCCCTTTCCCCATGATGGCACCGTTTAAGCGGCAGCCAGTGGCAGTAGCTCTGTCCACTTTTATGTTTTTCGTGTTTTACAGCATGTTTTACATGAAAAATTAGAGGGAACATTGACATGCACCTGCTTGTGGCAGGTGTGATACTGGTGTGCCCATAGCGAGCAATGATGATGTCGTGACCGGATGATTCGCCTAAAGACGCTTCGCCGACGGACGTTTGACAGACGGACAGGTCGCCGAATGAACGTTCGTTCAAACAGCGTTTAATGATTAAATACAAATACTAGTATTTGTTAGTTTAATGATTAAATACAAATACAAAACTTGACAAGATGACGCAAGATGGCGGCGCGCACTGACGCTGCGGCTCTAAGCTCTCCAGTTCGGTGTCGTTCGTTATCTTACAGTCGCCAGGATTTACTCACTATCCGAAGGATATGCGATACATCCGATTTCTTAACACACTCTCCGGGATCTCCGTGGCTAGCCAGCCCACCAAAAGCACGTCGCAGGCGGCGAAGGGATAGGAAACAGAAGCGAGGATGCCGGGGGGGGCTTGCTGCTAAGCTCAAACACCAACCACACCGAGCCCCGCTTCCAAGTATCCTTTTGACCAACGCCCGATCCATCACCCACAAAATGGATGAGTTGGAACTTCGTATTGCTACCAACAGCTTTGTTAGAAACTGTAATATTATTATCATCTCCGAAACGTGGCTACACCCGCATATCCCTGACGCGGCGGTATCGCTAGCTAGCCGAACGCTTTTTCGCAACGACCGTTCTAAAGTATTAACATGCAAAATCAAGGGCGGTGGACTGTGCATGTATGTACATAATGAATGGTGTTGCGACAGTAAAATTATTGACAGTTATTAGCAATTCGATGTAGGCCCTATTATCTTCCAAGAGAGCTTACCGTTGTCATAGCAACGGCTATCTATATACCTCCGAATGCTAACGTTAACACGGCGCTTAACCTCCTGCTAGCGGCTGTTAACAAACAACAGCTTGCTCACCCCGATGGAGTTTTTATTGTCGCTGGTGATTTCAACAAGGCGTGTTTAAAGACTGTTTTACCTAAGTTTATTCAATACGTAAATTGTAATACTAGAGGAGACAAAACTCTTGACCATGTCTATTCTAACATCAAACATGCTTACAAAGCCACTTCCCTACCCCACCTAGCTGGATCAGATCACCTCTGCCTATCTCTCACCCCCGCTTACACTCCACTCCGGAGGCAAACAACGCCACAAATAAAGACAATAAAAACTTGGCCCGACAACGCACTCTCTCAGCTGCAGGACTGCTTTTCCCGCACCAACTGGGAACTTTTTGTACAAGACAACCTCCAGGACTACACGGACTCTGTTCTTTCTTACATAAAAACCTGCATCGACAACGTCACTATAGATAAACGAATACGGGTTTTTCCTAACCAAAAACCCTGGATGACCAATGAGACACAGGCACTCATCAAATGCCGTAATTCCGCCTTTAGATCAGGGGACAAGATAAAATATAGCGCTGCCAGAGCTGAGCTGAAAAGAGGCATTAAAAAGGCCAAGGCAGCATATACCAAAAAAATTGAGGAGCACTTCACAGAAAATAACCCAAAGAAGATGTGGCAAGGAATACGACATATAACCAACTACAACAACAATACTATGTCTGTTAATGCAGATGCCTCACTAGCGGAGAATTTGAACCGTTTCTTTGCCCGCTTTGAGACTGATAAATCAGGCCCAGTCTCAACACCCCCACCACCACCCTGCAGCAATACACTGACGTTCCGGGAACAGGAAGTGAGACTGGTAATGCGGTCTGTGAACACCAGGAAGGCTGCGGGCCCTGACGGAGTACCTGGGAAGGTGCTCAAAGCCTGTGCTGACCAGCTGGCTGGAGTCTTCACAAATATTTTCAATTGTTCCCTGCAACTATCCATCATTCCATCTTGTCTGAAATCTGCCACCATCATCCCTGTCCCCAAAAAGCCAACCATTGGCAGCATGAATGATTATAGGCCTGTTGCCCTCACGCCTGTGATCATGAAGTGCTTTGAAAAGTTGGTAGCCCGCCATATCAGGAATACAATCTCTCCCTCAATTGACCCTCACCAGTTTGCTTACAGGGCAAACAGGTCCACTGATGATGCTATTGCCATTGCTCTTCATACAGCACTGAGCCATCTGGAACACCCTGGGAACTACGTGAGGATGCTCTTCATTGACTACAGCTCAGCCTTCAATACCATAAAACCGGACATTCTGACTGACAAACTCTCCCACCTTGGACTATCCTCTTCAATCTGCTGCTGGATAAAGGACTTCTTGACCAACCGCCCACAGACTGTTAGACTTGGTCCCCACCTCTCTTCCTCCATTACACTAAGCACTGGCTCCCCTCAAGGCTGTGTACTGAGTCCTCTTCTGTACTCCCTGTACACCTACGACTGTGCACCCACCCACCAGTCTAACGCCATCATCAAATTCGCTGACGACACCACTGTGGTCGGACTCATCTCAGGAGGGGATGAGTCGGCTTACAGAGATGAGGTCAACAATTTGTCTTCGTGGTGCTCGGTGAACAATCTCACACTGAACACCACGAAAACTAAAGAAATAATCTTGGACTTTCGCAAACACGGCACAGATCTGGCCCCACTCCTCATAAATGGAGTATGTGTAGACAGGGTCCAGTCCTTTAAATTCCTGGGGGTCCACGTCACGGACAAGCTCTCATGGTCTACAAACACCACGGCAGTGGTGAAGAAGGCTCAGACACGACTCCATTTCCTCAGGGTGCTCAGGAAGAACAACTTGGGCTCCAATCTTCTGAGAACCTTCTATAGAACCACTGTAGAGAGCATCCTGGCGTACGGCATCACAGTGTGGTACGCTGGAAGCACGGCGGCAGACAAAAAGGCCATGCAGAAAGTGATTAACACTGCCCAGAGGATTGTCGGCTGCTCTCTGCCCTCACTTGAAGACATTGCCAGCCCGCGTTACCTCAGCAGAGCCAAGCACATCATAGGGGACCCTTACCACCCTGGTCACAATCTGTTCCAGCTGCTGCCCTCTGGCAGACGCTATAGGTCCCACAAAGCTCGGACAAATAGGCTTAAGGACAGTTTTTTCCCCACATCCATCAGACATCTAAACTCGCGCTAACATACACACATTCCCTTCTGCGGCATATGATTAGATGTTTGGTTGGTGATCTGCCGCCTCCTAGCTGACTTGAAGGAAGGTAAGTGGCAGACAGTGTGCGGTAATCGAGAGGTAAGCGACCTGTATGTAATCGAGAGGTAAGAGAAAAAAAAAATAAGGAGCGACCTGTATTCACAACAGCGGAATGACAAATTACAAGTCCGTAACTTACACTTATTTAGGTCTTGTGCCGATTAAACGTAGCTTATGGAGAAGCACCATCAATTTCGTCACACGCAGTTTCTGCGTGTGATGACAAGTAGGCTTTTTTGTGTTGTGGTAATGACGACATGGCCTATGTCCGATTATTATTATTATTATTATTATTAAATACTAGTATTTGTTAGTTTAATGATTAAATACAAATACTAGTATTTGTATTTAATCATTAAACGCTGTTTTTGGCGGGATTTGACCGAATTTGAGAGCATTTTGAGCCGTTTGGCGAATGGACGTATATAGACGTTTTTTGCCTCCATCGCGACATTTTACCGAGGAATTCACTTCCCTGGGCTCGGTTCTAATGTCCAAAGAGCTCCAGTATTTGTATTTAATCATTAAATGCTGTTTTAAGATGGATTTGACCCAATTGCTGTCATTTTACGGCTATTTTCTGCTACATCTGCCCGCCCAAGAGTGCTTATTCCCGGGCTGCCATGCCCGCCCAAGAGTGCTTATTCCTGGGCTGCCATTGATGGTAGACTAATAAATTGAGAGTGATGAGCGGCAAAGGGAAATGAATCATTGATTTTTACTATAATTTGGACAATGCCGGCGGCGGGCCGGATTAAGAATCCTAACGGGCCGTATATGGCCCGCGGGCCGAGGTTGAAAAACTTGTACACACACAATCCGGGGGCGGGGCGAGCGCGCGAATCCCGTTTCGGCAAAACCTCTGTTCGGCCGAACGGCCGTTCGGCGGAACGTCTATTCAGCGACCTGCCCGTCTGTCAAACGTCCGTCGGCGAAACGTCTTTAGGCGAATCATCCGAGTACCGATGATTGCGCTCACACTGGTACTCAGTGCGCTCAGGGAGGTTGTCTTTCTGCCCAGACCAACGAAAAATTAGAGGGAACATTGAGTGGGACCTCTACATACGAGGAAAATTTCGAGCAAATAATTAGCTCTAGATACGAGGAAAATTTCGAGCAAATAATTAGCTCTAGATAGGAGAAAAATTTCGAGATGCGAGAAAGCCAGGTGGCCATGACATGAGAGGCTGTTTATCATTGTAGCGTGCTCTTTTTTGTCGCATCTCTTTCGTGTATAACAGATATCTACGAGCACTGAACGATTTCTTCACACAAGTTTCTCCTACACATGGACCAGAAAATGCGCATGCGCGGGCAAAAAGAGGGCTTTCTGGGTAATGAAGTATACTCATGCACACAACACTGATAGCCAATGGCACCCTTTCTCAGAATAAAACTTCATTACCCACAATCAATACGTGGGTAGGCTGAGCTGTTCCTGTTTTTCCTTCCTTAGCCTGTTAGCTCCCGCAATCGCGCATTCAAGACTACTTCTCGTTGGCAAGTGGTCGTACGTTATCCTATTGTGAGGACATTTGTGTGCATCATTTTCTGAATATTTTGAAGGGAATACAACAGCAAACAGCCCATCGATAGTCTGAAAGTCAGAGTTGAGGCGGGAGATCCTGTTGGGTCCATTATTGGTGGGAGTATTCTTTTATGAATGCCTTGGCTGTGAAGCGGAGTTGACCCAAAAGCAGTAAGCAGACAACGAAAAAGTGTAAAGTTTAATACAGAAACACTAAAAGTAAAACCTTACAAACTTAAAACTGGGAAAAATAAACAAAGAAACAAACTCGACTGGGAAAGACACGACGAGGAGCAGGATAACTCACAACACAAAAACATTGTAAACAGACAGACTGTGGTGTGTATATCCCCTTGCAATCATATTTATCTGCTACTGTAAATAAGGACATATAATTAACCACCTCTAGCTACATTTGATCAGTTTAGGTAAATTGGATATTAGCTTTGTTCAAATTTAAACAATTTACACGGACAGAGTAAAATACAGCGCACAAGGCTCATTGCTACAACAATCCTTTCTTTAGCAGAGATGTGGTAGTTTGACCAAGACTATCTGAAGTGTAAAGACTTTTATATATTTAAGAAACAAAGAGGGAATCTTCTTACTCCGATTGGTCAAAAGTTCATTAAGTTTCTGGCCCTTCCCAGACATATTGGAAGAGTTAAGTCTGCCCATCTGCCCATTCTCCTCCCGAGTTGGCGCAGGTTTCTTCATTCAGGGCAAGGGCGGAGGCCTGCGGCCATGCATCAACTTTCAAGCCCTGAACCACATCATCATTAAGATCGAGTCCACCGCTTTTCATAGCGCTACTGTTTTTACCAAGCTAAATCTGCTCAACGCTTTATGATCATCATCTCATCTATATTAGGAATGGTGCAGAGTGGAAAACCATGTTGAATTAACCTTTATGAATGTCTAATCATATCTTTCGATCTCACTAATGCCCCCTCTGGTTTTTCAGAACCTAGTTAACGATGTTCTCGGGGGTCCAATCAACATATTCATGGTGAAATACATTGACGACAACCTAGTGTTCTTATGCACCCCCTTGTTGGGTCTGTTCTGGCTTCAGGAGCAGGCACAGAAAGAGTGAGACCAATTTCGGAAATAAGTTTATTACTAGACTGCAGAATGGGGAGAGCTCGAACAGTGTGGACGCACAGTCTGTTCCTTGCAACTCTCTCAGAACGAACAGGAGGTGAGTCTATATATTTGTGATATGGGCTGACACGTCTGCAGGGCAAAGTTTGTGCAAACATAGATTTGGGCTGATACGTTTAAACATATGCAGGGCAAAGTTTGTATGACAACTATGCAGGGCAAAGTCTCTATGACAACGATATTTTTATAACTCACACAAACTGGTGAAATACGAACAAGCAATTGCAAAGCGACTTTGTCAGCTTATCTTACAATTACCCCCTGTTGTGACTATAAACATCAGAACCTCGTTCGTTAGCGACGCTACTTTTGAACGAAATTCTTCACAAATTACTTCGAACTGGAGTTTAGACCGACCAGAAGGGGGCAAAAACCCTCACGCAGTTGAGGGGAAAACTCCCTTGACCTCCCGCTTGGGACGATCGCCTCATGGACTGGTGTCTCAGAATAGGAAAGACATATTAATCAGTGTCAGACAGTAGCACAACATCAGGGTCAGATTGGGGTATGGGTTGTTGCATGTGTATACAAGTTAGCATTAGCTGGGTTTCAACAATCATGGTACGTTCAACTGTTGCATTAATGGTACGTTTGTTCAAAGCTGAGAAGCAGGGTAAACAACAGGTTAGGATAACAAGCACGAGAGCAATAACCATTACGAACAGTACTAGGGCTTTCAAAAGAATCTGTGTCCATGAGCCCGAGAGGAAGCAGTCAAGCCATCCTCATTGTGGAACCGGATCTGTTGTCATAGCGTTCTGTATGTTCTTCATAGTTTGTAGGGCATCATGGACTGAGTAGGATGCGTCCGGTCGGAGGTATAGGTCGATGCAGCCTATTTGTTGGATATTGTTTGTGAGCTCCAACACTCACTCGTTCATCAGCTTTGACGGTGGTGGCCAACTTGGTGAAGTTAGCGGTCATGGTGGTAGCTTCTTTGGAAAGGGGCCATGTGATGGTTTCGTAGCCTGTGTGACGGGGGACCTTGTCCCAGGTGACTGGCCAGACTCCTCGGACCCTGGGAGCTTGTAGATACCAATAATAATAACTGGAGTCGGTCCCCTGTATACCCAAGTGAGTAAGCTGTAGGGTGGTCAATGGGACCTGGACGACGATGGGTGTCTTGGTTGACGGGTTGCAGATCTGGAGGGCCTCTGATCATTTCCGGAACCAGCTAGTGCGGCATTCTCCTCCAGTGGGAATGTACCAATGTTCCGGGAGGTCCCCCCATGTGGTGGAACACAGAGCAGTGATGATGATGACTAACCACTTCATTCTTGTACTTGTTTACAGTGGGACTGATGTATCCAGGTGTCTCTTCCTTCGATTTTGACGGCGGTGGGGGTGGCCAAAATCACACGGTGAGGTCTGTCCCAACGTGGAGATGACCAGCACTTTCTTTTTATCACCTTGACGAGTACCAGGTTGCCTGGGGACAGGACTTCCTGTGTGGGAGACAAAGAAGATGTCGGCAGATCATTCGCCAAACGGCTCGAAATGCTCTCAAATTCGGTCAAATCCAGCTGAAAACAGCATTTAATGATTAAATACAAATACTAGTATTTGTATTTGCGACATCAAATGTCAGATAGGCACTGGGAAAACACTGTTGATGTGTGTGGTGCTCATACTTTGAAAAAAAATCTGGAGCTCGAGACTTCAGCGGGGCTTCAGCAACCCATATCCGCCCATGTGTCACTATCCTCGGATAGGCCATGGGGAAAACACCGTTGATGTGTGTGGTGCTCACACTTAGAAAAATTTATGGAGGTCAGGATTTCAGCGGGGCATCAGCCAACCCAATCCGCTCATGTGTCACTATCCTCGGATCGGCTCTGGAAAAAAACCTGCCGATGTGTGTGGTGCTCCAACCCAGTCCGCTCACGGTGCACTATTCTCGGCTAGGCTCGGGGGGAACCCCCACCGATTTTTAAAGTGCTCAAACTCGGGAAATATATGGAGCTCGATAATGAAACTCAGCATGTGTCATTAAAATCCGCCCACGAAGCACTGTTCCCGGGGAGAAACCCCTCCGATGACTGTAGGGATATGATTTACCTACTCGGCGGGCCGGATTAAAAATTCTAACGGGCCGTATATGGCCCGTGGGCCGAGGTTGAAAAACTTGTACACACACGATCCGGGGGCGGGGCGAGCGCGCGAATCCCGTTTCGGCGAAACCTCCATTCAGCCGAATGAACGTTCGGCGGAACGTCCATTCGGCGACCTGTCCGTCTGTCAAACGTCCGTCGGCGAAACGTCTTTAGGCGAATCATCCAGTCACGGTCTGGATGTTTGCAGAGTGTGCGGCTTCTTTGGCTGCTTCGTCTGCTCGCTTGTTCCCCAATGAGACGGGGTCTTGTCCTGTCGTGTGTGCTTTACATTTGCAGATAGCCAGCTTCATTGGTAGCTGTACCGCTTTGAGGAGTTCTGTGAGAAGCTCTGCCTGTTTGACTGGGGATCCATTGGACGTTTTCATTCCTCGTTTGGCCTACTGTTCAGCGAATAAATGGACTGTAGGGAATGCATATTGGCTGTCTGTCCACACCGTCACGTCTTGTCCTTGGAATAGTTTACAGGCCTCTGTCAGGACCACTATTTCTGCGGCTTGTGCAGACCAGTTGCCAGGGAGTCGTCCTGTCTTAAGGGTTTCTTTTTGAGTCACCACGGTATACCCGGTGTGGTTTGTTCCGTCCACGGCTTTTGATGATGATCCACCCACTTAGACAATGTGTCCAGTGGGCAGTGGGTTGTCCATTAGGTCAGGCCTTGGTTTGTAATTCTCTTCGGTTCTTATTTGACAAGTGTGTGGATCTCCATCTTCCTCGATGGGCAACAGTGTGGCTGGGTTCAGGGTATTATATCTTTGAACCGTGAGGTGTGGTTGTGAGAGCAATGTCGCGGTAAGGGACAGGTGTCGAGCTGCAGATAGAAACACAATTTTGGTCTGGGTTAGTAACATGTCAACTGCGTGACTGACCCGTAGGGTCAGTGGATGGAAGAGTATGAGTTCAGCGGAACCCTGGACGGCCATGGCTGCAGCACATATGGCTTGCACGCATGGTGGGAGGGCTTGTGCTACCGCGTCCAGTCGTTTTGAATAGAAGGCGACGAGGCGTAGTTTAGCACCATGTTGTTGGAGAAGGGCAGATGTCATGAATCCTGATTTGCAGTCAACTGTTTGAACAAAAGGCTTGGTGTAGTCTGGCAGGCCCATGACGGATGAGTCTAGTATGGCGTGTTTAACGGTTTTGAAAGCTTCTTCAGCAGCATGAGTCCATTCTACAAGACTGACAGGTTGAGGTCTTTGTCACTCATGAGGTCCAATATTGGCTGGGTGATTTGTGTGAAGTGAAGGATCCATCCTCGACAGTAGTTGGCTAACCCGAGGAAAGCCATGACTTGCTTCTTGGTCTTGGCTCTGGGGGCATCTCTGGCATCTTCTTCTGTTGTCTGTTAGCCTTCGACCTTTTTGTGACAAAAAATGTCCCAGAAATGTGACTTCAATCTGGCAAAATTGAAGCTTGGATAATGGGGACTTGGGCCCCGTCTTTTCCAGGTATTGGAACACTCTGACGGACTGTTTTCGGTTTTCTTTTGCTGTTGGGCTTGCAATTAGGATGTTGTCCACATAGATGAGGACTTGTGTGGACTCTGGATGTGGATGGTAACTCATGCATCTCTGGATCTCTGTGGAGAATATGGTTGGACTGTCGCAGAATCCTTGTGGCAATCTGGTGTAGGTGAACTTTCTGTTGCCAAAGGTGAAGCCAAACCATCTTTGTGCTGTGGCATCCAGTGGGATTGAGAAAACGTATTACTTAGATCAATGACGGTGAAGTATTTTTGTGTCGGTTTCAGTTCGTTCAGCAGCGTGTAGGGGTCGGGGACGTTGGGAGCACGGGACTTCACTGCTCCATTGACCTGGCGTAAATCTTGGACCATCCTCCATCCTCCCCCTGGTTTCTTTACGGGGAAGATTGGCGTGTTGCATTCTGCATGACCACTTTCAATGAGAATGCCTGTGTCAAGCATTTCCTGGATGACTGGGCGAATGCCTTCTTTTTGATCTGGCTTGAGCGGGTACTACTGTACCCGAGGGCGGTAAGAGGTTATGGCTTCGATGGTGACTGGTCTTGCTGTGGTCATCCGTCCGACATCTTTTTTGGACTTTTGGTCCACGGGGTTCGACCACAGCCGTCCAAGCTCCTTCCTCGACCTCGCCCGTCCAAGCTCCTTGCTCGACCTCGCCCGTCCAAGCTCCTCGCTCGACCTCGCCCATCCAAGCTCCTCGCTCGACCTCGCCTGTCCAAGCTCCTCGTTTGACCTCGCCCGTCCAAGCTGCTCGCTCGACCTCGCCTGTCCAAGCTTCCCGTATACCCGTGCCGAAGCCATGCACAATACTCCCCTTGCCGGCTGGACCGCCAGTCGGACCCGTGCCGAAGCTACGCAGAATACCCCCCTTGCCAGCTGGACCGCCAGTCGCACCTGTGCTGAAGCCACGCACAATACTCCCCTTGCCGGCTGGACCGCCAGTTGCACCCGTGCCGAAGCCACGCACTATATTGCCCGTGCCGGCTGGACCACCAGTCGCACCCGTGCCGAAGCCACGAACCAGGTTTCCCGTGCCGGCTGAGCCACCAGTCGCAACTGTGCCGAAGCCACAAACCAGGTTTCCCGTGCCGGCCGAGCCGCCAGTCGACTCTCCGAGCCCCCTGGACGAGGGGGTCGGCGGCGGTGGCGACTCGCCGGCCCCATGAGCAGCCAGGGTAAGGTGCCCGACGAGATCTCTAAGATTCTGGTGTTTGTAAAGGGCAGGGGGCTTGGCCAGCACTTAAAAGGCCAGCGGGGATGCCCGCCGGACCGGCTACTCCCACTCCTCTCCAAATGCTGGCGCGGACGCCCGCCGGATCGGCCTCTCCTACGCCTCGTCACCGGCCGGCGCGGATGCCCGCCGGATCGGCCTTTCCTACGCCTCGTCTCAGGCCGGCGCAGACACATGCCGATCCGGCCACTCCCATGCCTCGTCTCGGGCCGGCGCGGACGCCCGCCGGATCGGCCACCCCGACGCCTCGTCACCGGCCGGTGCGGACGCCCGCCGGACCGGCCACTCTCTCGCCTCGTCTCGGGCCGGCGCAGACGCCCGCCGGACCGGGCACTCCCACGTCTCATCTCAGGCCGGCGCGGACGCCCGCCGGACCGGGCACTCCCTCGTCTCATCACGGCCTGGCGTGGACGCCCCCCGGACGATGTTAACGGTTTGCCTGCTTTTATTTTCTCATGGACATTTGGCATTAGGACGTCTAGAATCCGTCCCTTAGAGGGGAGGTACTGTCAGGAGCAGCTCGTTTGTCCCTCCTGGCTTGCCGTTGGGTTCGAGCAGCTGCGAGTGATTCATGATTACTTCCTGATGTGTGTATTTAAACACCACAGAAGTGCTAGTCATTGTTGGATCATACTGCGTGACACTGCATACCGCGCTGCAAAGGTACTGTTCTCCATGCTCCGGTTTTGTTTCGTTTTGGGATGTACAAGTCCTTGTTATTTTGTAAGGCGTTTTGAGTCATTAAAGTTACTATCATGAGCACAGTTTGTCTCGTCCCCTCCTGCTTCCCCGCTACTGGGTCCAAATCCCTCCGATCGCGCCACGACGTCTCGGCGCGATTGTAACAGTGGTGGCTTGAAGCGCCTCGGTTATCATTTGTGCACTGGCTGTCACTAGGGCCTTTTCCTTCTTGGAGCGCATGTTCTCCTCTGCGTGGTTTGCCCATTGGAGTAGGTCAGCGGATGAGGCAGTAGAGTTCTTTAACGCTTTCTCCACTTCTGCTCCATTCAGGTGATAGGACGCCACTAACTCACGGAAGTTTCTGACCCATTGTTCTGCAGTTTCTTCCACATCTCCGAGTCCCTTGCATGCTTCCAGGCATTCGGCTTTGGTCCAGGGTCGGTGGACCAATAGGGTGGGTGGTTGTTGTTCTTCCCCCCACCTTGGATTCACCACAGCCATCATTGGGTAGGTTTCGACATTTCTTTTTTCTGCCACCATCGTTTGTATTGGGGCCTGTGGAGTTCCTCTTCCGTTCCAATAGTCTCCGGAGTTTTGAGGTTGGTAGGAGTTGCCGGATCTGGTGTGGGCTGGTGACGTAATGCCGTCGTCAGTGCACGGGGGCGGAGGTTTCATATTCGGTGGGGCGTTCCGAGGGAGGGGTGGATGGGACCAGTGGGTGGCGCCGCTGGTGGAAGAGAGTTGGGCAATCTTTCTGCAGCTTGGGCGTTTCCCGGTTGTGTCGGTCTCCGATGAACGTTGGTTTCCTCATCAGGGCTGATTTTCATGGTGGCGATGAGACCTTGTTTTCGATCATTCTTTTTCTTCTTTTCTTAAATGTCGTGTAGACGTTTCACACACTGTTCTTTCCATATTCTCAACACCAACAACTGTTTCTCAACTTCCTTACTTTTCTTTCCCGTACTCTCCCTTTCCTTCAT
Organism: Stigmatopora argus; assembly: GCF_051989625.1. Classification (NCBI taxonomy): domain Eukaryota; kingdom Metazoa; phylum Chordata; class Actinopteri; order Syngnathiformes; family Syngnathidae; genus Stigmatopora; species Stigmatopora argus. The sequence goes on along the minus strand of NC_135392.1, from coordinate 19,731,939 downwards.
CAATTCCCTTTCTACGTTCATCAAACCTTCCATATCCTTCAAATTGGGACAGAAACCATGTTTTTCCACCCATCGTGCCAGATACCGGCAACTTCCCATACAATGCATCCGCATATATTTCACATCCGGTAACTCTCCGATTTCCATTCTGCAGTCCGGCAACAACCTACTTCCTTTGTCGCTTTCTGACCCATATTAATCACTTACTTCCGTTCTGAATAGTTTAAAACAGACAACACTCGTAACAACAATTCTATTCTAAATTTCCCAAAATTGATCTCAATACTTCATGATTCACCCAATATCTCTGAACACACCAAGACCACAAGTCCCTGACTTTGTCTCTTAGCGGAGTCCATTCTTGTTCTACCTACGTCGGTCCCAGACCTTGAATATTCAACACTACCGCAGTAATAATACTCAAATTATCATACTTCACGTCGGAGGGACCCGTCACCGGATCACCGGGGCGGCAAGGGAACGGCTGTCGGACTGACCCTTTCAATGAAGGATGCTGTTGACAGTCTTTATTTTGACCTTTGTCGCGGTCCGTCGCCACTCCAGCAATTGTTGGCTTGTTGGGTCCCGGGTTTCGGCACCAAAGTTTGTTGGGTCTGTTCTGGCTTCAGGAGCAGGCACAGAAAGAGTGAGACCAATTTTAGAAATAAGTTTATTACCAGACTGCAGAATGGGGAGAGCTCGAACAGTGTGGACGCACAGTCTGTTCCTTGCAGCTCTCTCAGAACGAACAGGAGGTGAGTCTATATATTTGTGATTTCTGCAGGGCAAAGTTTGTGCAAACATAGATTTTGTATGACAACGATGCAGGGCAAAGTCTCTATGGTAACGATATTTTTATAACACACAAACTGGTGCAATACAAACAAGCAATTGCAAAGCGACTTTGTCAGCTTATCTTACACCCCTCCGAACTCATTGAGAACAATCTCTTTGGGAAAGCTGAAGAATATGAGTTTGACATTTTGCATAGACCACATTTATTGGTTACATCATAGGCAAAGGCCAATTGCACATGGACTGTGCAAGAGTTGCAGCTGTCCTGGAGGCATCTCGCCCCTTTAACAGAAAGCATCTTCAGAACTTTTCTCGAGTTTGCCAACTTCTACCAACTGTTCAACTAAAATTACAGCCAGATCATAGTGCCTCTCATTGCCCTAACCTTTTTCACCAATGTTCTTTAAGATGCCCGTGTGGGCAATTGCGCACCACTCTTGTATTCTCTGCACACACCTAAATTGTAAAAAAAATAAAGGTTAAAAAATTTTCTGTGCCATTTGCAATGCAACTCAGAGAGCGGCAGCCTGTCGCTGACAAGCGACAACAAATGGTACCTACGGAAAAAACTATCACTAACATTGTGTCCAGTTCACGTCACGTGTGTTTACTTCCACTGCATGAGTTAGCGGCATTGATTGACTGCATTAGTTACGAAGGCAATCGATGTCATTAACAGCGCTTTATTCGCACGTGGCTGTGTTTTGCAGGTTAGCATATAGGTAAGGGTTCGGCGGAGCTACTGCCAAGCCTTTATCAATGTGAAACGACTGGGCTGTGGCAGAGCCACTCAGCAAGCCAAAGTACAAAAGAAATGTGGTTCTTTTAAGACAAGATGGCTGTCGGAGTATGTGCAAACAGAAGAACAAGCGCTGAAATTGGGTGAAAAGGGTCTTCTCTCCTACCTATGGTATTGTGGAATATTGAGGCGCCCGTTAGTCTAGATAACATCTACTGTGGCAGATAACATGTATTCATGAGCCAGGGTTGGGCTGGCCTTAAAGATATCAGACATTGCCAAAACGATGACGAAAGAGGGCAGATGTCCTTCACATTCTCACTGTACTATGCTCAGACGTCAGACGCGATTGCGAAGGATGGCGGATGTCCTTCACCGTGCTATGCTCACGCTTTAAAAGACCCCGAGTTTGTCAATAAAGTAGATCTTGCTTCCTGTCTGCAACCAGAGCGTGTTGTGCATTTTTCCACTCCAATAATGGCATAGCGAGCACATCTGACGTTACTCACAGTGGTCCTCAGTTTGCTCAGGGGAGTTGCCTGTATGCCCATAGATATGAAAAATTAGAGGGAACATTGTTCACCACCACATTTTGACTGCTCAGAGATAGGCATGGGTGTGTTGGCACAGCGATGGTCTACCGATGGTGGAGGTCCACCCGTCTACCTTTTTTTTCACAGGAGAATGTGGGTGATAAGGTCCAGAACTTCCAGCCGTTTTTTGACGGGGAGATCTTCTTGGATCAAAAGCTGCGATTTTTCGAGCCACGTGAGCGACATCTGGGCCTCCTATCGTTTCTCTGTACGGGAGTGTGGCGGAATGGCCTCAGAGCCTTCGGAAAGCGCTTCAAGGGTAACATCTTGGGAGAGGGTTTTGTGCTGGGCGGTGTCTTTGTTGTCGGACGTGATCAACAGGGCATTTTGCTGGAACACAGAGAGGTGGAGTTTGGCGATCATGTCAACATTGAAGATGTGATGCAAGCTGTCAGGAAAATAGGGCAGGAGCTTCAGCCCATGAAAAATGTTACGGAGTAACATAACTACTTTGATGAGGACCGTTCCATTCACTCTGCTGATGGGGTGCACTTCAATTCAATTCAATTCAATTTATTTGGCAAAAAAAAAAAAGCACTAGGCTAAGGGCCATGTAACAAGACACAAGAAATGTGCAACAAACGCGGTGTAGTCACTGGTTCACGGCCAAAAAGTCATCCAGAGCCCGCTTGAACTGGGCGACCGTCGGCTTCTCGACCACACCCTGCAGAAGCCGGTTCCAAGGACCGGCGATGCGCACTGAAAAAGCCGCCTTCCGCCGATTCAACCGGAACCCGCGAGGGTACAGCTTCCACGGATGACCCCTCAGACCACGATCAGGTGCGGGCGTGAAGAAGAGGTCGCGGGGCACGCTGTAGATGCCGTGGAGGATGTTGTAGGCCAGTATTAGGTCCCCTCGCAGACGCCTAGCCTCAAGGGTCGGCAGGTTGAGTCGCTGGCATCTTTCCTCGTAGGACAATAGCCTGAGGCCGCGGACCATCCTCGTTGCAAGCCTCTGGACCCGCTCCAGATGCTGGATGTCCTTGGCGAGGTACGGTGATGCGGCTTGGATCCCATACTCGAGAATGGGCCTCACCAGGGAAACATACAACGGAAGGAAGATGTCTGCTGTGATGACGGCAAAGGACCGGAACATTAGGAACAGAACTCCGCGAGCTTTGTTGGCTGCTTGGATGCATTGGGCCGTTGGTTTGAACGTGTCGTCGACAATGATGCCCAGATCTTTGCACCGTTGAGTTCGTTCCAGTTCCAGGCGTCCCGGTTCAAAGTCAAGAGGTGAATCAGGAGGAGCCCCAATAGCCAGATGACTGCATTTCGTGATATTGAGCCGCAGGTCCCACAGGTTCGACCAACTCCACACATGATGAAGGCACCTACGCAGGTCCTCGTAGTCGCTCCGGGGAGCAACGAGCTTCACATCATCGGCGAAGAGGAGAACCCGCTGGGAGATGTGCTCTGGCAGGTCGTTTACAAACACCACGAACAGCAGTGGTCCAAGAACGGAGCCTTGGGGGACACCGCTGGGGGCGTTGTGAGTCTCTGAAAGTATGCCATTGACTTGTACTTGAAAGGTGCGGCCAGCCAAAAACGCATCAATCCACCTCACGACCGCTGGGTGAATCGCATACGCTTCCAACTTGCGGAGTAGCAAGCGATGGTTGACCGAGTCAAACGCCTTGGCGAAGTCCAGGAAGACCAGGTCGGCAATTTGTCGATCGTCCATTAATTGAGTGACCCATTCCTCCATCATCAGCAAGTTGGTGAGGCAGGATCTGTTGGACACGAATCCATGCTGACTATCGGAGATCGCCGCTGTGATCTGGAGATGGGCCATCATGGACGTTTTGATAATTGATTCTAACATTTTGCAGATTACTGAAGTGAGGGAGACCGGTCGGTAATTCAACGGGTCCTCTCGGTCTCCTTTCTTGTAGATAGGGCAGATGACGGCCCGTCTCCAGTCTTCGGGGACTTCACCTGATTGCAAGGACAGTGTGAAGAGATATGCGAGGGGAAGTGCTATGGTCGGAGCGAGTGCCTGGAGGACCCTCGGGTGAATACCATCCAGACCATGGCTTTTAGTGGCGTCCAGACACATCAAGGCTCGGTAGACTTCAGGAGGTGTAATGGCAACTGCAGGCATTGGGGGAACATCCCGAGCAAATGGGGGTGCTGGTCGCCCATCATCGGCTTTGTAAATGCCTGCGAACACCCTAGCAAAAAGAGAGCTTTGCCCCTCTGCATCCGTGACACCGACTCCATCAGCATCCCTGAGTTTAACCACTTGATTGTGCAGACGTTTGTTGGCTTGAACATGGGCGAAGAAGCGCTTGGGGTTTGCACGAGATGACTGCGCCAACCTCAGCTCATACTTGCTCCGCTCTTGCCTTTCAGTGAACACTGCCCTATTTCGTTGCTGCTTATAGACCTCATATGCAGCTGCCGTGCCTCGTTCCTGGAATTCGCGCCAAGCAACGTCTCTGAGAGTCCGTTCCCGCTTCACCTTTTGCGTCGCCCAGGGTTTGTGCTTCTGGTGCCGTGGCATCGACAATGGTACTGAGCGCTCAGTCACCCGGAGTATGGATTGTTTGAACAATGCCCACAGCTCGCCGACTGAAGTGATCTCCATGAAGGAAGCCCAGTCAACAGCCTCGGAAGCCTCCTCCAGTGCGTGATGATTCAGGGTAGCAAACCTTCTCTTCGGAAGCATCACGCTCTGTAAGGCCGGAATTGTTGCGTGCCAGTTGAACTTGAGCACCGCATGGTCAGACATGGAGAGCGGCGGGAGGATGATGAGAGACGATACCGACGACGGGTAGCACGTGAGTACCAGGTCCAGAAGAGACGGGCGTTGGTTACTGCGGAAGCGTGTCGGAGCTGCAACATGCTGTGTTAAAAAGCAGTTATCAACTGTGTCGAGGAGTGCCTGGTCGAACCGGTCGGCTGATGAGCAGACGACATCGCTCCAGTCTATTGATGGTGCGTTGAAGTCGCCAACAATAAGGCAGTCCTGGTGTGATGAGACCGAGCGAATTGCACTGATTACGTGGTTGTCGTCTTCGGCGGTAGCTTGCGGAGATCGGTAGACTCCCAAGATAGGCAGACAGACTCCGCCCACAGTTACATTGCATCGCACAACCTCAAAGAAGTCGGTCTGTTGAGCAGCGGGAGGGAGAGGACAAAGGGAGGGCTTTAGCTCGCCCTTAGCATAGATGATAACTCCACCACCACGTCTGTCTCGCCTGTCGCACCGGAAGGGGATGTAGCCCATCAGGTTTATCTCAGCGTCGTGCACTTCAGAGCTTAGCCAAGTTTCAGTAATGACGATCAAATCAGGCTTGAGTCCTGATACAATACTGAAGAGGTCACTGAACTTGGCGATCAAACTGCACGCGTTGGTGTAGATGATGACTAGGGGTGGACCACCGCCATCCCTTGTTCCCTCATCGTCACCCAGTTGTTTTGAGTCTCTGTGGTCACCTTCAGTGGCGGGTGGATGTAGCTTGTCAGGGCTAGTTGGCCGTTGCGGATGCACAGACCTCTTTCGCCCTTCTGCCGCCTCGCTGCCAGCTCTGCTACAAGGTTGCGCCAACGAATCCTCTCCCTCAAAGAGTACTCCTTCCGAAAATCCAGTTCGAGATCAGGCCATTGGATTTTCTTGGCGCTTGTTAAGAAGGTCTCGACTTCAGATGGAGTGCCAAGAGTCATCTTTAATGGACGGGGGCGCGCGTCAGCAGAGGATGGTGGCTCGCGTCCAAGCCTCACCAATCTTCCGAGTGAGAGAGATGCCCCGGGTGCCAGTGTCTCCAGGACCGACTTGATACAATATATGGCCAACTCGCGATCTTTCATCGCGCTGCCCACAGCTGGGAGTTCGGGCGACTCGGGAACACCATAGATTATCACACTCCTCTCGCGTTCCGACACTGCCTCTTTACTGGATCTCACGAAAGCAGTTGAATTTGCAGGGGCTTGAGTTTCAGGCTCACAGCTTTGCCTACCGATGACATCACTGCCACCTGCGGTGTCTAGGCAGGCTGACACGTAGTCATCGTCATGATCTGGCGCCTCGCCAGCGCTAAACTCCGCGGCTGAAGATTGCTTCGGAGCCTGTTTGGTCTTTTTTGCCTTCCTTTTCTTTATTGGACTATGGCAATTTGCTGTCTGTTCCGCACCCGTGCAGGGGGCAACAGGCAGACTCTGCGTCGTGGCTATACAAACAGAGCTCGCGTTTGATATCTCATCCAGCCTGATGTGTATCTCTGAGATAGCTTGCTGCAGCTGGTCATACTTTTTCTGGAGATCTACAAAGCGATCCTCCCAGGGACTGCACTTACATGAGCAGGTAGGTGCAGCAAATGAACTTGGAGGTCTGTTCATTTTAGATCTTGTAGTCGCGGGCATTTGGAAGTTGAAAGGTCCGTTACGTAGGAGCGAAAAACTTTTGCTAACAAGCTAATGCTACCAAGCTCATGCACGCACAATCAACTCTAAAGCTGATTTGAAGTTGTGATCTAAAGCTCAGTAATCAAAAAAGCTTCGCGATGGCGTGGCAGCAATAGTAGTCCAACTCACTAGCTTTTCCCGGCTGATTTTGATGAAATGTCGACAAGAGCTCAAGTGACAGCTCACTCTGACGTAATCGAAACCACTTCAGTCCAGGCACTGACGAAAGCTGTGACAACAACAGGATAGGCTGCCTGGCTCAAGATATCTGCAGTCCAATGCTGGAACCCTTCACATATAATGGTTTTGATGGTGTCATGAAGTTTAAGGACTGAGTGTTATACTCCCCACACTCTTTCCTACATTCTTTTATTTTTTTGTTCTGTTTTCCTTGAAGAGCTGAGCTGGATAACCTATTTTAAGTAAAAACTATTTTTTAAAAAACAACTGCTCCGCGACACAATACTGGCAGCTTGTCATTGCCTAAATAATACCCCAAAAAAATCGAAAACCGTAAAACAGTCATTGTCAACATCAATGGCGTACGGGCAAACATTGCCCGAAAATGGGGTAAAATCCAGCCAAAAACAGCATTTATTGATTAAATACAAATACTGGAGCTTTTTAGACATCAGAACTGGGCCCAGAGTATCATTTCCCCGGTAAAAAGACAGCGATGAACGTTGATACGTCCATACGTGAAATGACAAAAAATGCACTAAAATACTAAAATTAGGTAAAATCCACTTCCTAGCATCATTTATTGATTGAATACAAATACTGGAACATTTGAGACATTACAACCTGGCCAGGGGGGTGATTTATCCCGGGAAAAGACAGCGATGGACGTCAATGGTGAAACGCCAAAAATTAAACTGGGGTAAAATCCACTTCCTAGCAGCATTTTGTGATTAAATACAAACACTGGAGCTTAAATACAAACACTGGAGCTTTTCAGATATCAGAACTTGGCCCACAATTGAAATATTATTTAGGAATATAGCCATATTTGTAATTTTACTCACCAAAAATCCTTTTTACACAATATCCATCCTCCTTTCTTTCTTCCTTCTTTCCTATCGCCATCGAAGCTAATGATGAAAGTCGAGCCTGTCCTGTCATATTTCCGGCATAGTCCGTTTTGAAAATGGCATTAAATCAACACAACAATATACTATTTGCTTGTGGAGCTAAGTTAGCGTGCTGAAAGTGCCCCACACACCATTTTCCCGGCTGTAACAGGCTTGCTAGCTTCGGAGTTGACCGCCCTTTCTTAATGATGTCCATTTTTTCCTGAAAAAGTCCATCTAGAAAATAGCTTTGTGAGCAAACAGAATCTATTTGTTTTTGCTTCTGTCGGCCATAGTGGGTGGAGTTTGCGATCTCGGCTGCCTCGGTACTGCTTTGGCCTGCCTACTAGCCAATCATAGTTTGTGAAAGCAATGACATGTCCCAGCCAGCAAAATGCTAACGCCTATGAAAAATCATTGTGGGGTTGCCAACTCGAAATCTGATTGGCTAAAAGTGACAGTCTAGTTTAATGCAGCAGAGCCCGCAAGAACTGATTGTGCAGGCTTTAAGGCAGATCTGATCTGGCAACAAATAATGGCTGAAATGTGATTGGTTAAATGATTTAATATGAAAACACACATCTGGAAGCAGTGCAACCAGGGGGAAAAGCAATGAAAGGAAGCTAACAGACCATTTGGAATAATAAGTACGTATTGATGGACAAAATATAATATGATTCAGATATTTCTTAGGCCAGCAGAGAAGGCCTTGAAGGCCCTGATGGCCCGTCACTGATATATATAAACGAATGGGAAACAAATTAATTCGTTCCAACTCTGAAAAAAACACCCAAAACAGGATATTGGATTGAAAAAAATGTTTTATTTCTTATAATTCGCCATATATTGACAAAGTAATAAATAACGAGTGGTTTGATAGTAATAAAATGTGTTTAATAGAAGTAAAATTAGACGCATTTCGCGGAGGGGAAGGGAACGACATACACACGGAGGCGGGGGGGCTTTATCCACGGCAACAATGCACTCGTAAACGAACAAACAAATTTAAATTAACTTGGATAACTATATACAGACACTCAACGTTTAATGTAACTTCAAACAAAACTAAATTCTAAATTTGTTGTAATCTTTTTTACCTTACGTAGTTCTACGAGTTGACACCACCTGGCCGCTCCGCCGAAGTCTTCAAAACGAACGCATCAGGAGTTGTTTGTTTTTGTCTACCCTTCAAAATATTTCGATAATGTCGCATACAAATGTCATCACAATAGGATAACGCACGACCACTTGCTAACGAGAAATAGTCTTTAAAGAACGATCGCGGGACCTTCTTTCCTTAGAAAGAATAACAGGAAATACAATAGTTGAGCTTACCCACGTATTGATTGTGGGTAATGAAGTTTTATTCTGAGAAAGGTTGCCATTGCCTATGGGTGTTGTGTGCACGAGTATACTTCATGACCCAGAAAGCCCTCTTTTTGCCCGCGCGTTGTGCGTTTCCTGGTCTGAATAACTCATCCGGTGCTCGTAAATATTGTTATACACGAAAGATATGCAAAAAAAAATGGCATGGACACCTGGCTTGGTTGCATCACGAAATTTTGACCGCATCACGGGCGAATTATTCGATCGAAATTTCCCCCGTAAGACGCGCATTTTGTATGACGAGCGGTCGTATGACGAGGTACCACAGTGGCGGGCCGTCAGGGCCTTCAAGGCCTTGTCTGCTGGGATAAGAAATATCTGAATCATATTATATTTTGTCCATCAATACTTATTATTCCAAATGGTCTGTTAGCTTCCTTTCATTGCTTTCCCCCCTGGTTGCACTGCTTCCAGATGTGTGTTTTCATATTGAATCATTTAACCAATCACATTTCAGCCATTTTTGTTGCCAGGATCAGAAATCTGCCTCAAAGCCTTCACAATCAGTTCTGCAGGGTCTGCTGCATTAAACAAGACTGTTGCTTTTAACCAATCAGATTTCGAGTTGGCAACCCCACAATGCTTTTTCGCAGGCATTGGCATTTCGCTGGCTGGGATACGTCATTGCTTTCACCAACTATTATTGGCTTGCTATAGACTAGGCGGGCCAAAGCCAGAATGAGGCAGCCAGACTAGCAAACTCCACCCACAATGGCCAACGCAGGAAAGCAAATGGATCCGGTTGCAGATTTGCTGGCAAAGCCATTTTCCATACGGACTTTTCCAGAAAAAACGGACATCATTAAGAAAGGGTGGTCAACTCCGAAGCTAGCAAGCCTGTTACAGCCGGGAAAAGGGTGTGTTCGGACCTTTCAGTGCGCTAATTACGAGCGCTATCCCTGGCTCACGGGCTCCGATGAACACAGCAAATTGTATTGCTGGGAGTGCTTGTTATTTGCCACCGATCGACATGGTGTTTGGAGCAACACTGGATTTGCAAATTTGTCTTGTTTAACCAAAGCAGCAACGAGACACCAAAGCTCTGCCGGACACTTACAAGCAACAGTCCGCTCCAAAACTTTTGGAGATACTCGAGTGGAGTTACAATTAAACGGGCAAGTGCGGAGGGAAACGGAGCGCCATAACGAAAAGGTAAAGAAAATTAGGGAAATCTTAAAAAGTTTGATAGACTGTGAAGAATATGACATATTTTACTCCTTCATTTTATTGTTGCTGTTTCATTTTGATATAGTACCACAGTAAGATTAAAACTATTGTTCTCAACTCAATTACAATGAACAAAAGGTATTTTGTCTGAGTTTCTGCTTCAAGGTGTGGTCCATGTGATAAGTGGTCCAGGTGAAACCAGAGACAAAGGAATCCCCGCGGAGAGGGCGATGGTCCAGGTGAAACCAGAGACAAAGGAATCCCCGCGGAGAGGGTGACCAGGCCAGACGTGGATTCACGGCCAAGCAGATTCTAGGAGAGGACACCGCTCCAGAACGTCGTGGGACAGTCCACATATAATTAAAATCAGCGAATGAATATTCATCTTTGTTATACTATAATTGGGCAGACGCGGGTTTGGACTTTAGTCTCTTTCATCCTCCACTGAAGCACGGCGACGCTCAGCTGGTTTTATATTTGGGAAAGGGACCCGGAGCTCTGTAAGGATCAATATCAGGAATAAATCATCTGTGTAGTAACGCGCAAACCCTGGTCTCTTCCTTCGATGCTGAACACGCACAAGTTGTTAGAGGGGATCAGACTAAGTTAAGGAATCATGGATAGGTGCTAAAACTGTACGTCTAACAACTGCGTCATTTTTTTGGGCAAGCAGGAACTTTCATTTCGGGGACACGATGAAAGCCCTGCCTCCCCAAACAAAGGAAATTATGTGGAACTTCTTTCTCTCATTGCTGAGAAAAACACGGATTTACAGTACCACCTGTCCACTCATAAAGTATTTAGAGGCACGTCGCGCAAAATACAAAACGACCTGATCACTGCTATTGCTGAAGTGATGGAGGAAGAGATCAGAAGCGAAATAAAAAAAGTACAGTTTGTCTTTGTAATGGTGGATGAGACGACAGACGCGAGTAATGCAGCACAGCTCGACCTGGTTCTGCGTTACGTCACGGGCAAAGGTGTCAAGGAGCGTTTCGTCAGATTTGAAAATGTGTCCAGTGGGAAGCGAGCCGATGACATTGCAGGTCTCATCATTCAATTTTTGGTGGAAAATTAATGTCTGCGTAAAGTTGTGGCACAGTGTTATGACAGTGCAGCGGTCATGTCTTCTGGATTAAATGGGGTGAAGGCTAAAGTTAAGGAGAGAGCACCGTTAGCTTTATTCAAGATATTTTTTGCTCACCTGAATGGCTTTGCTGCATTTTTTTCGAGATCGCCTCGACGCACACAGCTGCTGGACGAAATCTGCCAGTGGCGTCTGCCCCGTGTGGCACCAACACGGTGGCAGTACGCATCCAGGGTGGTCAATACAGTATTTGAGAAGAGAGCTGCTCTAAAGGAACTGTTTCATCACATCCTGGAGCATCATGACGAGTACGACGAGGAGTCTGTGCGGTGTGCTGATGGATTTAAAGCATCTGGATGATTTTGAATTTTGTTTTTTTCTTCACACATTTAATGGCATTTTTGAGCATTCAGACATGCTTTATTCAATACTACAGAACCACAAACTGGATGTACAGTTTTGTCTTGCAAGAGTAAAGGAGTTTTGTGACACAGTTGAACGCGAGAGGAGCCGATATGAGGAAATCTACGAGGCCACCGAACGCAGTGCGGGTGCTCCAAGCGCACGAAGAGGTCAAGCGCAAAATTCTAGCGTGCACTACCAACAACTTCACGACAGGATTCTGGACAATATTATTTGCCAGACGCGGACCAGATTTCAAGACCACGAAAGAGTGATATTTCTCTCCCTCCTCGATTCGCAGATGTTTCAGGAATACCAGGAAACTTTGCCACATGCAGCCTTCTTCAGCTTAACGCAGAGCCATGGAAGACTTTTCGATCTGCCTCGGCTAAGAACAGAACTGATTGTTATGTATGCCATGGATGATTTTGCAGGAAAATCTCCCACTGATCTCCTTGACTTCCTTCAACAGAAAAATCCGAGTGACTTCCTTCAGCAGAAAAATCCGAGTGAGAGAATGGGGCAGCTGTACACATTAGTGTGTTTGGCAGTGACCATCCCCGTGTCCACTGCTTCTTTTGAACGGACGTTTTCAGCCCTAAATAGAATCAAAACTTATGCCAGAAATACAACAGGACAGACTAGACTTTCAGCATTAGGTTTGATGGCCATAGAAAGGAACTTCTTGATGGACCTGAAACGCACGTGTAATCTGTACAACAAAGGTATATTGAAATCTTCTTGAGGAAAGAAAGGAGGATGGATTTTGTGTATAACTAAAAAGAATTTTTGTTGAGTAAACTGTCTATTTTCCAAAATAATATTTAAATTTTTGAGGTTATTATTGATTCTTTTTATGTGTCGCAGCTGTAGCTGCATTAAAGGTTTTATAGACATAAAATACTTATTGAGGGTTGGATTGATTCACACGTAGCACTACTGAAGGCCCAGGTGTGATATGCACGGCCCACCACTGATATATATATATATATATATATATATATATATATATATATATATATATATATATATATATATAGATAGATATATATAAATATAAATATATAAATATATATATATATATATATATATATATCAGTGCTGGGCCGTCAGGGCCTTCAAGGCCTTCTCTGCTGGCCTAAGAAATATCTGAATCATATTATATTTTGTCCATCAATACTTATTATTCCAAATGGTCTGTTAGCTTCCTTTCATTGCTTTCCCCCCTGGTTGCACTGCTTCCAGATGTGTGTTTTCATATTGAAGGATTTAACCAATCACATTTCAGCCATTATTTGTTGCCAGATCAAATCTGCCTCAAAGCCTTCACAATCAGTTCTTTGGGGTCTGCTGCATTAAACAAGACTGTTGCTTTTAACCAATCAGATTTCGAGTTGGCAACCCCACAATGATTTTTCATAGGCGTTGGCATTTTGCTGGCTTGTTGGCACTTTCATTGCGTTAACTTAGCTGCAGAAGCAAATATATTGTTGTGTTTATTTAAAGCCATTTTCAAGACGGACTATGCCGGAAATATGACAGGCTCGACTTTCATCATTAGCTTCGATGGCGATAGAAAAGAAGGAATAAAGAAAGGAGGATGGATATTGTGTACAGTTAAAAAGAATTTTTGGTGACTATAATACGACTCGTACGGTGTTTGTAAGGTTTTTTTGGGGTTTGTAAGAGGAATCATAATCATTTATAAGGGCAGTTATCGGCAGAGGTTGACAGGTATGATATGGCTATATTTCTAAATAATATTTCAATTCTGGGCCCGGTTCTGATATCTGAAAAGCTCTAGTGTTTGTATTTAAGCTCCAGTGTTTGTATTTAATCACTAAATAATAATAATAATAATAATAATCGGACATAGGCCCTGTCGTCATTATCAACAACAAAAAAGCCTACTTGTCATCACACCCAGAAACTGCGTGTGACGAAATTGGTGGTGCTTCTCCATAAGCTGTGTTTACTCGGCAAAAGACCTAAATAAGTGATAGTTACGGAATCTTGTAATTTGGCATTCTGCTGTTATGGATACAGGTCGCTTACCTCTCACTGTCTTTCACTTACCTTCAGTCAGCTAGTAGGAGGCAGATCACCACCCAAACATCTTTTCATATTACCGCAAAAGGGAATGTGTGTTATGTTATCGCAAATTTAGAGTTCTGATGGATGTGGGGAAAAACTGTCCTTAAGCCTATTTGTCGGTGCTTTGTGGGACCTATAGCGTCTGCCAGAGGGCAGCAGCTGGAACAGATTGTGACCAGGGTGGTAAGATGTTCCTGGCTCTGCTGAGGTAACGAGGGCTGGCAATGTCTTCCAGTGAGGGCAGAGAGCAGCCGACAATCCTCTGGGCAGTGTTAATCACTTTCTGCATGGCCTTTTTGTCAGCCGCCGTGCTTCCAGCGTACCACACTGTGATGCAGTATGCCAGGATGCTCTCTACAGTGGTTCTATAGAAGGTTATCAGAAGCTTGGTGCCCAAGTTGTTCTTCCTAAGTACCCTGAGGAAATGGAGTCGTTTCTGAGCCTTCTTCACCACTGCCGTGATGTTTGTAGACCATGAGAGCTTATCCGTGATGTGGACCCCCAGGAATTTAAAGGACTGGACCCTGTCTACACATACTCCATTTATGAGGAGTGGGGCCAGATCTGTGCCGTGTTTGCGAAAGTCCAGGATTATTTATTTAGTTTTCGTGGTGTTCAGTGTGAGATTGTTCACCGAGCACCACGAAGACAATTTGTTGACCTCATCTCTGTAGGCCGACTCATCCCCTCCTGAGATGAGTCCGACCACAGTGGTGTCGTCAGCGAATTTGATGATGGCGTTAGACTGGTGGGTGGGTGTACAGTCGTATGTGTACAGAGAGTACAGAAGAGGACTCAGTACACAGCCAGTGCTCAGTGTAATGGAGGAAGAGAGGTGGGGACCAAGTCTAACAGTCTGTGGTCGGTTGGTCAAGAAGTTCTTCATCCAGCAGCAGATTGAAGAGGATAGTCCAAGGTGGGAGAGTTTGTCAGTCAGAATGTCCGGTTTTATGGTGTTGAAGGCTGAGCTATAGTCAATGAAGAGCATCCTCACGTAGTTCCCATGGTGTTCCAGGTGGCTCAGTGCTGTATGAAGAGCAATGGCAATAGCATCCTCAGTGGACCTGTTTGCTCTATAAGCAAACTGGTGAGGGTCAATTGAGGGAGGGATTGTATTCCTGATATGGCGGGGTACCAACTTTTCAAAGCACTTCATGATCACAGGCGTGAGTGCAACAGGCCTATAATCATTCATGCTGTCAATGGTTGGCTTTTTGGGGACAGGGATAATGGTGGCAGATTTCAGACAGGATGGAATGATTGATTGTTGCAGGGAACAATTGAAATATTTTGTGAAGACTCCAGCCAGCTGGTCAGCACAGGCTTTGAGCACCTTCCCAGGTACTCCGTCTGGGCCAGCAGCCTTCCTGGTGTTCACAGACCGCATTACCAGTCTCACTTCCTGTTGCCGGAACGTCAGTGTATTGCTGCAGGGTGGTGGAGGGGGTGTTGAGACTGGGTCTGATTTGTCAGTCTCAAAGCGGGCAAAGAAACGGTTCAATTCCTCCGCTAGTGAGGCATCTGCGTTAACAGACATATTATTGTTATTGTTGTTGGTAATATGTCGTATTCCTTGCCACATCTTCTTTGGGTTATTTTCTGTGAAGTGCTCCTCAATTTTCTTAGTATATGCTGCTAGGATGTGGATTTTACCCCAGTCTAATTTTTGCCGTTTCGCCATTGATGTCCATCGCTGTCTTTTCCCGAGGAAATCACCCCCCTGGCCTGTTTGTAATGTCTCAAAAGCTCCAATATTTGTATTTAATCAATAAATGCTGCTAGGAAGTGGATTTTACCTAATTTTAGTGATTTTTTTGTCATTTCACGTATGGACATATCCACGTTCATCGCTGTCTTTTCACCGGGGAAATGATACTCCGGGCCCGGTTCTGATGTCTAAAAAGCTCCAGTATTTGTATTTAATCAATAAATGCTGTTTTCGGCTGGATTTCACTCCATTTTCGGGCAATGTTTGCCCGTACGCCATTGACGTTCATCGCTGTCTTTTCCCTTGAAAATCCCCCCCCTGGCCTGGTTTTAATGTCTGAAAAGCTCCAGTATTTGTATTTAGTCATGAAATGCTGCTAGTAAGTGGATTTTTCCCCATTTTTGTGCATTGATTTATTGATTATTTTTGATGTGTCGCAGCTCTAGCTGCAGTAGAGGTTTTATAGCCATAAAATAGTTTTTGAGGGTTGGATTGATTCGTTGAAGGCGCTACGAGAAAATGCATTGACCGCCACTGATATATATATATATATATATATATATATATATATATATATATATATATATATATATATATATATATATATATATATACACACATACACACACATACACACACATACATACACACACACACATACACACACACATACACATACACACATACATACACACATACATACACACACATACATACACACACATACACGCACACACATACACACACGTACACAGATACACACGTACACACATACACACGTACACACATACACACATACACACGTACACACATACACATACACATACACATACACACGTACACATACATGGAAACACCTTATTTTGAACGCGAGGTTGTAATTTGTGTTGGTTTGCGTTATGATTGTTCTGAAGACTGTCTTTCCCATCCGGCAACCTTCATTGGATGGGATTACCGTAAATCCAGACTATGAACAAAATTTGGGGCGGCTGTCATAATTTCGTTTGTTCGAAAGAAGATTGGTTTGCCGGATTTCCATACACTGAATGACGGCAATTTTGCGAGAATAGTCTTCAACTACACAAGGCAGCCAGAGAAAGAAGTTTCTTTCAGACAAGAGAAGTTTATCTTTGCAAAGTCAACGTCGGCAACATACCTGAAACAACAACAGTATACTACTAAAAACCGAGGTGTGTAGCTACATATTATTATTTTTGTTTGTTTTGTTGGTAGGAATGTGTCTGACGGTGTTACTAATTGTTAGCATTTCAAACGCAATTAAAGTGTTTATAGATTTACGGACGAGATGTATTTGTGGCATTTAGATTTAATATAGGCAGTCATAATTTAATCAAGCGTCCCTTTATATCATTATTGGCCCGTCAATTTGTAAACTGGATTGTGTTTATTGCGGGCTAGCTCGGACCGCCAGACGACTGTAGTCAATCCCAAATCTGTTCCAGTGGAAAATGGTTTTTCCATGCGTAGGGCACGTGGTAGAAAGACTAACTCGAGGAATTCCGCAGTCATAGAGGGCATTTTTTAGTCTCAGATTATAATAAATAATGCAGTGAAACGCGTAATCAATCCTGCTTTTATTTCACTTCTGACAGTCATCTGCTACAAGGACGAGTAATTTTAAAGCGACAGCTGGCATGTGCAAACGACATCGTTCCATTCTAAAATAAAACACGATTGATTATAGTTGATAGTAAAAATATATATTGTATAGTTATATTCCTTATTTTATATTACCAACCAGTTACTACGTTTATTGGATGCACGTTGCCTACATGTTAAATTCCCTTCTGCCAGGAATGTTTTGTTTGTCTTACTGCTAATCGTGACATAACTTGAAATGTGTCCATTCCTTTTACTAATACAGTAATACCTTGACATACAAGTGCCACAACATACGAGTAATTTTAGATACGAGTAAAATTCCGAGCAAATATTTACTTTGAGATACGAGAAACATTTTGAGATCCGACCATTCGAGACAGCCAGGTGTCCAGGCCGCAAGAGGCCGAGAAAATCAAGGAATTAGTGTAATATGCCCACACTAGCCTTAAGTGGGCCGCCTCGTGGTGTAGATGTTCCCTCGCCAGACTCGGACTCAATTCCCGCTGATGGCGGTATGATTGTGAGTGCCGATGGTCGTTGGTCTCTCTGTGTGCCCAACGGCTGACTGCCGACCAGTTTAGGGTGTAGCCTGCCTTTCGCCCGATGTCACCTGGGTTAGGCTCCAGCAACATCTGCAACTCTTTCAAGGATGCGCGGTATGGAAGATGAATGAATGAATGGCCATACAGTAATAGCTTCACATACGAGTGCCCTGACATACGAGGAATTTGAGATACAAGTAAAATTCCGAGCAAATATTTACCTTGAGATACGAGACAAATTTTGAGATACGAGCATTCGAGTCGGCCAGGCTGCTATAGGCTCTTTATGATTTCAGTGCACTGTCTTTCTCGGCGCATCTCCCTCGTGCAAAGATCTCTACGAGCATTGGGCGGAGCGTTGCATTTTTTTCCATATTTTTTTGCGTTAGTCATTACAGGATTAAGGGAAACGCATTGGATCCAAAGCAAGCTGGTGCAATGAAGTGTAATGCAAAGAAAAGGCGTATGATGACAATCAATATTAAGCATGAAATAATCGTAAAACATGAGTAGTGTACGTGTGACTGAGCTGGCTCGCCAATACGTATGGAGAAGCAGGAAGTTCGCCACGGTGGATTAGATTAACCTCTTTGCCTTGGTTATTGCACAAGAAGATTTGAATTTAGTGTAACGTAAGATTAAAACTTTTTTTTAAAGTGTGTGTATAGGTATCTAAGTTTGTTACATTACGAGCGCATCCATCAAGTCTCTCTCTCTCTCTCCCCCATCCGCGAACTCCGCGTTGTATGAAATGTCTCATTTTATTATTAAACATCATAACCACTAGTTATTTGTTACTTTGTTAGTAGATGGTGAATTACAACCAATAAAAATGTTTTTCCATTGTAATATCCTGTTTTTTTTGTTTTTTCAGAGGGTGACAACGAATTAACTTTATTTAGTTCATTTCTATCGGAAATGTTGATTTAAGATACGAGTAAATTGACATACGAGCTCAGTCCCAGAACGCATTGAGCTCGTATCTCAAGGTATGACTGTATGTGATCGGAACGTTTTCAACACATACAATGTTCCTCTTAGTTCAAAGCATTACTTTAGTCAAGATCTTTCAATGTCTTAAGTTTTTGTCTGTACTAAAACTAAGTTTACTTTAGTTCTGGGTGTTTACTTTTCTTTTTCTGCAAGTAAATATGGAGTCATCAAAGCACCCAAGACCCTCAGACTGTGCAAATGAGGATGTTAATCCTGTTTATCTTCAGCAACTTCGGGACCTGGATATTCCAGAAGAGGCAGCTAAACAGGTAGAACAATACACTTTTTTTGTAAATTTTCCGTGCGTTTTTGCTCTCCTAACTTCTGGGCATTATGAATTGATTGGTCTGGAATTGGATAAAAGTAGAGCTGATAAAACTAGAAACTTGTTATCACACTAAATAAAATTATCAGTCTTTTGATAATTATCACGATAACTATCATCTTTTTTCTTTCAAATTTGAAATTTCAAACTTCTGTGAATAAGTAAATAAATGACTTTCCTCCTTATTCCCAAAAATATATTTTTTTTACTTCAGTGCTGAGTCCTAGTAGCAAGCAGAGGACAGGGGAGTGTCTTCCGCTTGCGAGTTTCAGCGTGGAGTTTCACATTTTTATGAACTTACAAAAAAATTAATTCGAAAAAATTCCCCCAGAAAAAAATCTGCGATGTGGTGAAGCAAAAGTTAAAGCCACGATATTCGAGGGATTACGGTATGAGGCATTTAAAAAAAGTGAGAAAACACCAGGGAGAAATCACTTGGATCTTGTAGTGGATCTCTGTGTTGTCCTGCATCTCATAATAGCTCATTTTGGCGGTGTTATTGTCCTTTTGCGTTCATGCTCCGTGTTAGCCTCTATTGCTAACCTAAAATGATGTTTCCTTATCATCCTCTTTTTCTCCTGAGCACTGGTCTGTAACTAGCGTTCATCTAGCAACAGCACCCATGTTCTCTGTGGTGGCCAGGTGGTGTAATTGGAGTTTAAAATTATCGAGTTTTTCATTCTTATTGTTGACAAAAAATATTTCACTAATTATCGTTATCATTTCATTGCCCAGCTCTAGATAAAAGTAAATTGCACACAGTTTTTATGTAGTTTGAAATGCAGTCAAATTGTTGAAGCTACACTGCCGTGCATCATTGATTGCATTTCAGTTCCTTACTGCCTAGACCAGTGATTCTTAACCTTGTTGGAGCTACCGAAGCCCACCAGTTCCATATGCGCATTCACCGAATCCTACTTTAGTGTAAAATAAAATATGATGTTTTTTCCTTCAAATTATATATATATATATATATATATATATATATATATATAAATATATATATATATATATATATATATATATATATATATATATATATATATATATATATATATATATATATGTATATATATATATACAGACGCTCCCCTACTTACGAACGCAATTGGTTCCGAGCGATTGTTCATAAGTTGAATTTGTTTGTAAGTTGATTCAGTGCTATATTTTGTATTATAATTTATGTTTAAGGCCGATATAAGTATATTGAAGGTTTATATAAGTGCATTTGTATGTTTAAGGCTTGTATAAGTAACAAGGATTGGTTTGTACTGAAAAAAAAACCATTTTAATAAAATGGAGAGAATATGTACAGTACTGTAGAGAGAGAGAGAGATTTATGTATTAGAAACTGGCCAAAAGAAGCGACCTAATGACGATTGCACAGTTTTCTTCTTTTTTTCATCATAAATGATGCGGTAGCACTGTATGGCATCATTCAATTGATTTGCAAACTTTGTGCAACGTTCAATATTTGGGTCCTGCTGCTCGATCTTTCTGTTTATAAATGGTACTGACGGTCGAACGATTCAATGCCCGTGAAACGCTCACCACTCTCACGCGCATCAAGCTTCGTTATTATTGCCACTCGTTTCAAATGAAATGGCTTGCCTCTTCCTTGCAACTCCCTCAATAGAAGCCTTTAGCTTTTTACCAACCATATTCAATATTGGATGCATGAGATATTTAATGATACAAATAAAAAAGGTTCTTTGCACACTGGAGATACATTCACGCACTTCCGCATTGCAACGAAGAAGAAGGTAGATGCTGGGTGAGCTGAGCTCTCACAGCGCCAGGCGTCGGTATTAGCGGCGGAAAGAAGTACTACTCCGAAAAAGGCGCGAAATACAAAATTGGACTTGCGAACATTTTTGGACTTAAACGCAATTTGCAGACATGTTCGTATGTACCGTTGTTCGTAAGTTGAATGTTCGTAAGTAGGGGAGCGTCTGTATATATATATATATATATATATATACATACATACGTATATATATATATATATATACATATACAGATGCTCCCCTACTTACGAACATTCAACTTACGAACAACGGTACATACGAACATGTCTGCAAATTGCGTTTAAGTCCAAAAATGTTCGCAAGTCCAATTTTGTATTTCGCGCCTTTTTCGGAGTAGTACTTCTTTCCGCCGCTAATACCGACGCCTGGCGCTGTGAGAGCTCAGCTCACCCAGCATCTACCTTCTTCTTCGTTGCAATGCGGAAGTGCGTGAATGTATCTCCAGTGTGCAAAGAACCTTTTTCATTTGTATCATTAAATATCTCATGCATCCAATATTGAATATGGTTGGTAAAAAGCTAAAGCCTTCTATTGAGGGAGTTGCAAGGAAGAGGCAAGCCATTTCATTTGAAACGAGTGGCAATAATAACGAAGCTTGATGCGCGTGAGAGTGGTGAGCGTTTCACGGGCATTGAATCGTTCGACCGTCAGTACCATTTATAAACAGAAAGATCGAGCAGCAGGACCCAAATATTGAACGTTGCACAAAGTTTGCAAATCAATTGAATGATGCCATACAGTGCTACCACATCATTTATGATGAAAAAAAGAAGAAAACTGTGCAATCGTCATTAGGTTGCTTCTTTTGGCCACTTTCTAATACATAAATCTCTCTCTCTC
The DNA here is from genome assembly GCF_051989625.1 of Stigmatopora argus. Taxonomy (NCBI): domain Eukaryota; kingdom Metazoa; phylum Chordata; class Actinopteri; order Syngnathiformes; family Syngnathidae; genus Stigmatopora; species Stigmatopora argus. Next base: position 19,710,360 of record NC_135392.1, on the reverse strand, counting down.
TCTACAGTACTGTACATATTCTCTCCATTTTATTAAATGTTTTTTTTTTTCAGTACAAACCAATGCGTGTTACTTATACAAGCCTTAAACATACAAATGCACTTATATAAACCTTCAATATACTTATATCGGCCTTAAATATAAATTATAATACAAAATATAGCACTGAATCAACTTACAAACAAATTCAACTTATGAACAATCGCTCGGAACCAATTGCGTTCGTAAGTAGGGGAGCGTCTGTATATATGAGACCGACTCACCGAACCCCTAGGATTCGATCGAACCCAGGTTAAAAACCACTAGCTTAGACATTCATATACTTTTTCTCTCCTCGTTTCTAGGCACTCCTGCGTACTATGAATGTTTCTGCTGAGGATGCGGCCATCTACTACTTCAATAAACTGGATAATGAGGTGCCCTTAAGATAAGCTTAGTCTCAACAGGTACCCGTTGGTTTGTTTGACCAACTAAGATTTTCGAAAGCCAAATATGAGTGCCTTTTCTGTCTCCTTTACAGGAGGAAAATGAGGACTTCATGTATAAAATGGTGTTCGTGGTCAACATAGACCTTTCTATGGGCGTTGGAAAGGTACATACATGGAGTGCTGGTACTTTTAATAATATGGATTTATCTGAATCGTTTAAATGTCTTGCTCCCATTGTGAATGCACATATTCATTTATTCATTCATTTTCTGAACCGCTTTATCCTCACTAGGGTTGTGGGGGGTGCTGGAGCCCGTCCCAGCTGACTTCATGACAGAGGCGGGGGACAACACCCTGAACCGGTGGCCAGCCGATCGCGGGGCACACTGGGACAGACAACTATTCACTCTCAGACTCGCACCTAGGGGTAATATAGAGTGTTCAATCAGCCTACCATGCATATTTTTTTTATGTGGGAGGAAACCGGAGTACCCGTAGAAAACCCACGCAGGCCCGAGAAGAAGATGGAAACTCCACACAGGTGTGGGCGACGTGGTAACCTCTCAAGTCGCCGGGCCGCCTGAATGCAATTAGTTAAAGCTTTTATGAAATATTACTAGTTACTTCAAAATGATAGCTGACCATATTTCTGACAAAAACCCATTAAAAGGTGACAGAAAAACCTTATGAAACAAAGTACAGTAATCCCTCGAATATCGCGGTTAAGTAGACCAGAGATGGCCACTATAATCAATTTTTTTCTTCAGTGCTGAGTCCTGGTAGCAAAAAGGGGTTCCGCTTACGAATTTCAGCGTGGATTTTCATTTTTATGAACTTAATTTTTGAAAAAATAATTAATAGTGGGAAAAAATTGTGAAGTAGTGAATTCACGATAAGTGAAGACGCGATAACCGAGGGCTTACTGTAAATCCTAATAATTCCTCCTTTCTCAACTGCCTATGCCACCTACACTCAAAAATCAAATGAGATGCAGATTTTTGCAGTCTGCTTACTCTGCTAGTATGCACTTCACAGTCTTTCTGTTATCTTTTTGTTATGTGATAGTTCTGTCATTCTGTCAACATGATGTAATTAGTTTAGAACTACACAGCAGGAAAGCAACTCATGAAAAGCTAGATCATCAACTATCATACCTGTCAACCCCAGCCAATTGCAATAATTGCACTTATTTTGCATTGATAAACTTTACAATCACAACGCGGCACCTATTTACTCAATGCAAGACAGACAATGTAGAACAGGGTTTTCAAACCGATTCCGCAAAGGGCCGCAGTAGGTCCTGGTCTTTGTTTCAACCGATCCAGTGTCGACAGTTTAACCAATGTGGGGTCTTCTAAAATAAGTAGCAACTGGCTGCAATCAACTGATTACACTTGCAAAAGGTGTCCACTTGTTCAGTTTGAATGAAAACTAGCACCCCCTGCGGCCCTTTGAGGACCAGTTTGAGACCGCTGATGTAGAATAAAAACAAATATAACTGTGTAAACAAGGTATTTTATTGACCAAATCAACAACAACAAAATTCTTTCCCCACAAAATTTAGTGTTGCTTATTATAAGTGGTAGTGAAGGATTTCGCAGACTTGATCTGTTCTAAAGATGGCTTTACTCTGTAACAGAAACTATCACAATTTAGTTTAATTTGCAACAAAAATATTAGAGGATCAGCTCCTATTGTCTTCTTATACTCTGTATGTATTTTCATCGGTTGAAAACTCTCGATGTCCCCATTAGAGTGAAGAAGGCAGATCAGAACTTTGTAAATCTCTTTCATCAATGGAAAGCGATTTTTCCCAAATGCACTCTAATGTGTGGCCAAAAGAACTCTGGTTTAATGGTACTCGGACAATTCGCCGAAAGATGTTTGGCCGACGGACGTTTGGCCGATGGACGTTTGGCCGACAGACAGTTCGCCGAACGGACGTTTCGTCAAAACGGGATTCGCGCGCTCGCCCCGCCCCCGGATCGTGTGTACATGTTTTTCAACCTCGGCCCGCGGGACATATACGGCCCGTTACAAATAACATTCATTTAGGAATAACAAGGGCATTTATTCACGGCCAAACACACGCAGAACAGTACGTGACAGAAGAAATAGAAAAGAGTAGGATTTCTGGATTTACAATTTCATTACAGTAGTACTTACTGTTACTACTACTTTCTTTTCTCTATTTCTTCTGTCACGTACTGTTCTGCGTGGGTTTGGCCGTGAATAAATGCCCTTTTTATTCCTAAATGAATGTTATCTGTAACAGGCCGTATATAGCCCACGGGCCGAGGTTGAAAGACATGTACACACGATCCGGGGGCGGGGCGAGCGTGCGAATCCCGTTTCGGCGAAACGTCCGTTCGGCGAACTGTCCGTCGGCCAAACGTCTTTCGGCGAATCGTCCGGTCACGCTGGTTTAATTGGTCTTCCACCTTGGCTTTTCTGTGGGATGAGAGCATCAGATAGCAGCTGGTAATCTTCCCACTCGTCCTTTATGTCCTCCTGAACCAGGTGCGGTGCAAATCTGTCAGCCAACCTCACTGTTGGAATAATCCTTAGGTATTTCCAAATTCACAAGAAAAGAGGCATCTGAAGTCATATCTTTGTTTAATTCTTGCAAGAAGAGAATACATCCATCCGCGACTCCGGTCAGGATAATTCTAACAACTCGAGGTCTCTCGCTAATTTATTCATAAGATTTTAACGCCATGGCCCACAGAAGTCTAAACATCTTTAGAGTCTCATAACAATTTATCACAGTCATCAAAACAATTGTAGGTCTGTCGAATCTTCCCAAGAGCGCCTGTTGTGGACCCGTCCTGCGAAGCCAAAACAGTCCACAGTTCCCAAGGGCGCTTTTTGTGGACTCATCCTGCCCAAGCCGAAAACAGTCCACAGTTCTTGTTGTGAACCCATCCTGCCCAATGCCATTCCCAGTTCTCTTGATGCGAACCACAGTCCTTACTTTTGCAAAAGAGGCATTAAAATGCCCTTTGTAGTAATGTCAATAACTCTTCGTTGCAAGTACATATAATATAATAATATTGATACACATCTATAATAATGATAAACCTAACACTCACAATGTGGCTATAATGTCCATTTTCTTGTGTCCAACACCACCAAATCATTGAGAACAGCATTATGAAAGGGGAATTTGTTGATCATTTTGGTCACAACAACCTCATTGAAAGCATGCATGGACGAATAGAAGATTGCTTCCTTTGCAGGTGTGATGTTTAGGTTGCTTTCATCATCATTGTCTTTGAAGAGAGCCCTAACACTCACGCCAGCTGCAAGTCTGCCATCTTCATGCTGTAGGCTCCTGTTGGTAAAGTCTACTTCTGTCAAAGTGTCAGCAGATTTCACATGCTCCACCTGTACAAATTTTACCAACAATTTATTTAGCAGCCGTTCCATTTCTGGAATCACATCACCGATCATGCAATCTTCTGTTTGGAAGAGTATGTTGAATAAATTGATGTGGGGTAAGATCATGCTGAAGAAGTGGAGTGTGAGAAGAGTCAGAGGGTCCTGTCGACTATCATTGATTAATTTGATTTTACCTGGCCTTTCAACATCTGCGTGGCTGGAAAAGTAGCTTTTGAGAGCCTTAAATTCTGTCAGTTTTTTCTACCAATTTTAGCAGAGATAGCCATCGTGTTAGTCAATGCTTGAGGATTTGTTCATGCTCGTTGATTGTAAAGTCCTTAAAATCCTCCATTCGTTTTGAGCTGTTCTTAAAAAAACAAAAGATATCCACCAGCAAGTCATCCACATTGACTGGCAGTGTCTTCAGTTAGCTTTTTACACAGAGATTGCCAATGTGGCAAATGCTTCCAATGCTAAACACAGTCTCATTACTTTCTATATTCTTGAGAGTTTTTCTTTCCAGCCATAGTGTTACAATTGTCACTAGCAAATACCGCAACATTTGTCCATGGAATGTGTTTAAAATGGCTCTTCAGACCGTAAAATCCACTAGCGGCAACTTTCACATCCTTTTTACACAGAACGAGAACTGAGGAACTTTTGTTGACGATTTAATCCATCCGGCATATGGATATACTCCCATTCCTTTTGGTGTCAACCGGATCCTTGATTTCTTGTCCTCTTACTTGGCGGTCTGTCCATACTTGCCGTGTTTCTAAAACCATTCAAAATTCTGACCGGTCTATATGTGTAACTGTGGGCGTGCTTTATTTTTATAGTAAAAAGGCGGACATGACTCTCGACCGAATGCAGGTGTGAAACGGAGTGGTATTTGGGGCTTGCTGAGGTAGTGAAAAGGCGGACATCACGGACAACCGAATGCAGGTGTGAAAGGGGAGGGGGATTGTGAAAGAATAGTGCACGTATACGGAAACAAAACGTGTGCGCATATTATGCTTGAAGCAACCAATGACTGAGAGGACACGGTTTACAGCCGAAAAGGGAGTTGTTATAACGGCGTACACAATTTGAAAACGCTCAAAAAACGTATACAATCCGAGGAAACTGTATACAGTGCCGTGAAAAAGTATTTGCCCCTTCCTGATTTCAGTTTTTGCATAATCATCACACACAAAGGTTTCAGATCATCAAACCAATTTTAGTATGACACAGAGACAACCCAAGGAAATAGAAAATGCAGTTTCTAAATGATGATTTTATTTACCAAGGCAGAAAAAAATACTGTATTTACTCGCATATAAGCCCCTTTTGTGGGACAAAAACATGATGACTGAATCGAGGGTACGGCTTATATGCGCATAAAAACACGACATGCACGAAACTGCAAATTGACGCCGCTATGACACGATGACGTCATGACAAAATGACGCCGTGACATCACGACGCAAGGGAATGTGGCCAATACTTCAAAATAGAGAAAAGATAAACAGATAAAACACTAAACAATATTCTTTTTTACGTTTAAGAATGAAATTCAAGAAAAAAACGTACGTATCGTACATAAAACGTGAAAAAACTCACGTTCGAGTCATTGCTCACTCGTGGCACAGCCATCTTACCTAGGGTGGTGCCGTCTAAACCTAGTTAAATGTGCTCTGCCTGGCCAGAAGCGAGTAGCCTTGATTTTGAAATAAAACAAAATTCCACTTTGATTTTTTTCTGTTTTATTTTTGTTCGAAAGTGACAACTCTTTGAGTAATATGAACCATCGAAAAAAATGAGATATTTTCACATTGTAAGCAATATGGCTGCCACAACATCTTAAACCTCTGGTAAGAAAATTATAATTTCTGTAATTAGAAAACATTGGATTGGATAACTTTATTCATCCCGTATTCGGGAAATTTCGTTGTCACAGTAGCAAGAGGGTGAGGATGTAGGAATAGGAAAGGCATTTTAGACATAAATAGATAGGTAATAAGTAAGTTAATAAATACATGAATAAATATATGAATAAGTGTCTCTGAAGTATATATATATATATACATACACATACGCATACACATATATTAGCACACATATACATACATACACATAAATGTACATGCATGCATACGGTAGGTCTTAAAACACAGCCATTTTTTGTTAAAGAGCCTGACAGTTGATGGGAGGAAGGATCTGCGGAAGCGCTCCTTCCTGCAATGAGGGTGCCGCAGTCTATTGCTAAACGTGCTTCGGAGGGACTCCACAGACTCATGCAGGGGGTGGGAGGTGCTGTCCATGATGGACATCATCCTGGTCAGCATTCTCCGCTCTCCCATTTCCTCCACAGAGTCCAAAGGACAGCCCAGAACAGAGCTGGCCCTCCTGACCAGCTTATTCAGCCTGTTCCTGTCCCTCTCCGTGCTCCCGCATCCCCAACAGAGCACTGCATAAAACACTGTAGATGCCACCACAGTGTCGTAGAAAGTCCTCAGCAGTGTCCTGCAGACTCCAAAGGACCGTAGACTCCTCAGTAGGTAGAGGCGGCTCTGGCCCCTTTTGTACAGGGCATCTATGTTTGTGGACCGGTCTAGTTTGTTGTTGAGGTGAACACCCAGGTACTTCAAATTCTCCACGATTTCAATGTCTGTACCCTGGATGTTCACCTGAGTGGTCTGTTGAGGATTCCTCCGAAAATCGATGACCATTTCCTTTGTCTTACTGGTGTTGATGTAGAGGTGGTTTTGCCTACACCAGTCAACAAAGGCTGTGATGACTCCCCTGTACTCCAGGTCGTTCCCGTCTGTCACTCGTCCAACAATAGCGGTGTCGTCAGAGAACTTCTGGAGGTGGCAGGTGTCTGTATTATGTTTGAAGTCTGATGTGTAGAGGGAGAAGAGGAGTGGGGAGAGTACTGTGCCTTGTGGGGCCCCCGTGCTGCAAGCTACAACTTCAGACGTAAAGTCCTGGAGTCTCACATATTGTGGTCTGTCCGTGAGGAAGTCGATGATCCATGCGGCTAGGTGGTTCCTTACTCCAGCCATGATGTGATTGTGCAACATGATGTTCTCATCAAGATATAATAAGACTTATTTCTTTTTTCAAATTGAATAATTTGATATTTAGCATTTACATTTTGAGGCATATTAACTTCCTTATGATATTGACTATAATAATGTGCTTTTGATTCAGTATCTCAGAAATACCACGTGGGATTTTTCTTTTTCCCTTCAAAGTAACACATTTGTACTCCCCATTAAAACCATGAACATGGAGGTGAAAATTGGGAATCAGGAGGCATCTTATACGCGAGAAATTGTAAAATTCAAGCATTTTAAGGGTGCGGCTTATACGCGCGGGCGACTTATATGCGAGTAAATACGATAAATATTTTCTTGATTCAACCGATGTGGAGGTAATCAGGTGTGGCCTGTGAAATTGAACTCGGCTGCCCTACAATTGTGATTAGTCACAGTTATTTTGTGATTTTAAGAAGGGAGGCAATTACTTTTTCACAGAGGGCCAGACAAGTTTGTAATTTTTTCCTCCTTGGTAAATAAATTCATCATTTAGAATCTGCATTTTCCATTTCCTTGGGTTGTCTCTGTGTCATACTAAAATTGGTTTGATGGTCTGAAACCTGTGTGTGATAAATATGAAAAAATCACAGAAATCAGGAGGGGGGCATATACTTTTTCACGGCACTGTATGTTGACAGGTATGAACTATGGTTGTGGGTTCACACCCAGAATTGCTGTGGGGGGAAAGTGGATGTTCCCTGATACTTCCTTTTGGATAAAATTCAAATAGATTTTCTACTGGTAAAATAACATTGAAGTGGTACATCCGACGTATGAGCAGAGAAAGTTGGAGCCAACTTGATAAAGAGCACTGTTGTTACACTAAACTTTTAGAAAATATATGCTGTCATCGAAAGCCACAAGTGGTGCAATACATTTGCATTGTTTCTGAAATCATTCCATATTTATTTGGTCTTGTTTTCTTTTCTCTTGATTTATTTTATTATTTTTTAAAGTGGCGGTCTGGCGGCTTGAGTGGTTAGCACGTTGGCCTCAAAGCCACTCCCCTGTCCTCTGTTGCTACTAGCTCTCACATTCCAAAGACATGCATGGTAGGCTGATTGGACACTAAATTGCCCCTAGGTATGGGTGTTTAGTGCGAATGGTTATCTGTCTGCTTGTGCTCTGCGATTGGCTGGCCACCAATACAAAGTGTCCCCCGCCACTGGCCCAATGTCAGCTGGTATAGGTTCCAGCACCCCCTGTGTCCCTAGTGAGGATAAGGCGGTTCAGAAAATGAATGAATGAATGAATTTCTTAAAGCCAGAAACCTGGCATTTGACATCAAATGTTAATGTCACCACTATTTTTTCTTTCCTTTTAGGGAAAAAAGTGATACTCGTGATTCTATAATTTTAATTTATATATTGATACATGATAATACTCTTACAGAAAATTGTGTTGTCATGCTTTTTTTGTGCAGGTTGCTGCTCAGGTTGGACATGCTTCTGTTTCTTTGTACCAGACTCTGCAGGAGAAAAACAGCTGGAGAGAGATGGCCAGGAAGTGGACTTACAGTGGGTAAATTAACGACGTCCTCGACAGCTAAAGACGGATGCTGTGAACGCAACACGACACCAAAACAAACAAGTCGCATATATAATTTCATTTTCATTCATTTTCCAAACCGCTTATCCTCACAACGAATAGCTGGAGCCTATTGCAGCCGACTATTGACACCAGGGGTGGGATAAGGGCCTGGAAAATATTATTTTTTGTCCCAGAAATCTATTTGCCTAGAAAAATAAATATATTTTAATTTAGGCCAGAGAAAATAAATATATTTAAATTTTCGCCGTAGAAAACAATAATTGTTTTTTTTTTGCAATAAATTTCTAAATCTGAATGGGAGGAAGGAAGTGCTTCTTCCTGCAATGAGGGTGCAGCAGTCTATTGCTGAAAGCTTCGGAGGCATTCCACAAACTCATGCAGGGGGTGGAAGGTGCTGTCCATGATGGACATCATCCTGGCCAGCATCCAATAACGTTCACAGTTAGTGGTGTGCAGCTCAAAGCGTGCGGTCAACGTGGGGAAATGCATGAGCCAATCAACTAGTTCTAAGTATCCCGACCAATACTTAGCCGCATTGTGACCACGCGGATTACGCATTGACATGCAATACTGGCGTGTGCGCACGTGCGTGCACTGTGCACAGCACACACGGCATTTAACCTAGAATACATGGAGAAATGCGAGCAATGTGTGTGCAGGCTTGTTTTTTGCGCGCATGCATTTGTGAATTTCTCGCACGCTACGGAAAATGGAAATAATTTTGGTTTGGCAACCAATAATTGATATTTTTTTAGCATATACATCAATATATTTGCATCGTGAAAGACAAATTGAAAATATATTTATGGCAATATACTGAAATAATTTTCTACCAATTATTTATTGCCGACCCCTGGGTAGGACACCCTGAATTAGTGGCCAGCCAATCGCAGGGCACAAGGAGACAGACAACCAATCACGGTCACGATCACACTCATACTTAGGGACATTGAGTGGTCAACCAGCCTACCATGCATGTTTTTGGAATGTAGGAGAAAACCCATGCAATCCAAGGGAGAAGATGCAGTCCCCAAGACTTGCAAGACTGACATGCTAACCACTCCTCCAACGGGCCGCCTACAAATGCATTAATTTATTATTATTATTACAGTCATACCTTGAGATACGAGATTAATGCGTTCCGGGACTGAGCTCGTATGACCGTGTGCGGTCGATTGGTCGCCGGTCTTTTGGTCGCGGTCTTTAGGTCGCCCGGAAGTTTGGTCGTCGTCTTTTGGGTCGCCGGTCTTTTTTGTCGCCGGTCTTTTTTGTCGCCGGTCTTTTGGTCGCCTGATCGGCTGCTGCCATCAACTGTCAATTTATTAAATAGCAGATGGTGTTTTTATTGAAGCAGTCCAATGAACCTTAATTCTCTCTGGGAGAACTTGCAATGTTGAAATACTTTAGATTAGATGGTCATTTTTATCAAACAAATAAAAGTATTAGTATACTTTTAGTTAGACAGTATTTGGATCGTTTCAACAGTATTTAGACTCTAAATACTGTTGAAACGATCTAAATACTGTTGAAACGATCTAAATACTGTTGAAACGATCTAAATACTGTTGAAACGATCTAAATACTGTTGAAACGATCTAAATACTGTTGAAACGATCTAAATACTGTTGAAACGATCCAAATACTGTTGAAACGATCTAAATACTGTTGAAACGATCTAAATACTGTTGAAACGATCTAAATACTGTTGAAACGATCTAAATATCTAATATCAAAATATCAATAAGAGCACTCATTTAACACATCGGCTGCTGCCATCGACTGTCATAGGCGTCCAATGAACCTTCATTCCCTCTGGGAGAAATAAGAGCACTCATTTAACACATCAGCTGCTGCCATCGACTGTCATTTTAGCTCCAGTATTTGTATTTCATCACTAAGTGCTGATTTTACCGCATTTTAGTGCATTTTTGGCACTTTTGCGAATGGTCGCATATCGTCGCATTTGGTCGCGCCGACTTTTATCGCTGTCTTTCCGGTATTTGTATTTCATCAATAAGTGCGTATTTTACCCCGTTTTAGTGAAATTTAGGCCGTTTCGCAAATGGTCGTCACATTTGGTCGCGCCGAGGTGTATAGCTGTCTTTCCCCCAGGAAAATCACCCCCAGAGCCCGGTAGTCAAGTCTGATAAGCTCCGGTATTTGTATTTCATCAATAACTGCTGTTTTAAAAACTATTACTCCGCTTTTGGAACACTTTTCTGGGCATTCTTAACCATTTTTCTACCTTAAGAGAGATTCTCCCATTCATTCTCCCAGAGAGAATGAAGGTTCATTGGACGCCTGTGACAGTCGATGGCAGCAGCCGATGTGTTAAATGAGTGCTCTTATTTCTCCCAGAGAGAATGAAGGTTCATTGGACGCGTATGACAGTCGATGGCAGCAGCTGATGTGTTAAATGAGTGCTCTTATTTCTCCCAGAGAGAATGAAGGTTCATTGGACGCCTATGACAGTCAATGGCAGCAGCCGATGTGTTAAATGAGTGCTCTTATTGATATTTTGATATTAGATATTTAGTACTTAAAATTCTCCACAATTTCAAAGTCTGTACCCTGGATCACCATATTTAGATCGTTTCAACAGTATTTAGAGTCTAAATACTGTTGAAACGATCTAAATACGTTCTAACTAAAAGTATACTAATACTTTCATTTGTTTGATAAAAATGACCATCTAATCTAAAGTATTTCAACATTGAAAGTTCCCCAGAGAGAATGAAGGTTCATTGGACTGCTTCAATAAAAACACCATCTGCTATTTAATAAATTGACAGTAGATGGCAGCAGCCGATCAGGCGACCAAAAGACCGGCGACCCAAAAGACGACGACCAAACTTCCGGGCGACCTAAAGACTGCGACTAAAAGACTGGTGACCAAAAGACCGCGACCAATCGACCGTGTACCCGTATGACGATTTACTCGTATTTCAAATCAACATTCCCATAGAAATGAACTAAACACAAGTTAATTCGTTCCCACCCTCTGAAAAAACACCAAAAAACAGGATATTACAATGGAAAAACATATTTTTATTGGATGTATTCACCATCTACTAACAGAGTAACAAATAACTAGTGGCTATGATGTTTAATAATAGAAAGACATTTAATACAACGCGGAGTGAGGCTAGGTGAGAGAGAGCGAGAGAGAGTGAGAGAGAGACTCGACAGATGCGCTTGTAACATATACTTTAAATTTAACTTAAATGAACTTAGATTCCTATACACACTTAAAAAAAGTTTTAATCTTATGTTACACTAAATTTAAACTTTCTTGTGCAATAACCAAGGAAAACAGGTTCATGTATTCCACCGCGGCTTTCGAACCGAACTTCCTGCTTCTCCATACGTATGGGCGAGCCAGCACAGTCACGCGTACACTAATGTTTTTCGATTATTTCGTGCTTAATATCGATTGTCATCATATGCCTTGTCTTTGCACTACCCTTCATTGCACTGGCTTGCTTTGGATCCAATGTGTTTCCCTTAATTCTGTACAGACTAACGCAAAAAAAACAGGGTAAAAAAATCCAACGCTCTGCCCTGTGCTTGTAAAGATCTTTGCACGAGGGAGATTGGATTGGATTGGATAACTTTATTCATCCCATATTCTGGAAATTTCGTTGTCACAGTAGCCAGAGGGTGAGGATGCAGAAATAGGAAAGGCATTTTAGACATAAATAGATAGGTAATAAGTAAGTTAATAAAGAAATACGTGAATAAATATATAAATAAATAAGCGTGTCTCTGAAGTATATATATATACAGTGGTACCTCGACATACGATCGTAATCCGTTCCCGAGAATGAGATCGTATGACGAGGTTCTCGTAACTCGAGCGGATGTTTCCCATTGAAATGAATGGAAAAAATAATAATTTGTTCCAGCCCTCTGAAAAAACACCAAAAACAGGATATTGGATTGGAAAAAATGTTTTATTTCTTCTAATTCCCCATCTATTAACAAAGTAACACATAACTAGTGGTTTAATAGAAATAAAATGTGTTTAATCTAACTAAAATTGGGCGGATTTCGCCGAGGGGAGAGGGGCACAAAAGGGGCGGGGGGTTTCGTGTTTTTTTTTCCACACAAGGCACTCGTAAACGGAACAAACACTCCATCCTCACGTTCACTATCGATGGGCTGTTTGCTGTTGTACTATTCCCTTCAAAATATTCCGAAAATGATGCACACAAATGTCCTCACAATTGGATAACGCACGACCACTTGCCAACGAGCAGCAGTTTTTTATCAGCGATCGCTCCGCTGCTCATGGGAGCTTCGGGGGCGCTGGCTAGCGGCTACCTTTTAGCTTGTAGCATCTGTGTTCGCATCCCTTCGAACGGCGCCTATGATAGAGTTGCTACCGTGGATGCTATTGCGGGGAGTTGCGAGCCAGTGCCCCTGATGTTCTTATGAGCAGCGAACGAGAAGTGATATAATACTCCTCGTATTAGATAAAAAATAACAGGAAATGCAGCAGCTGAGCTTACCCACGTATTGATTGTGGGTAAAGTTTTATTCTGAGAAAGAGTGCCATTGCCTGTCGGCGTTGTGTGCACGCGTATACTTCATTACCCAGAAAGCCCTCTTTTCCCCACGCATGCGCGTTGTGCGTTTCCTGGTCTGAATAACTCATTCGGTGCTCGTAAATATTGTTATACACGAAAGATATGCAAAAAAGACGGTGCCATGGCCACCTGCCTTGGTCGCATCACGAAATTTTGATCGCATGACGGGAGAATTATTTGATCGAAATTTCCGTCGTAAGACGAGAATATTGCATGACGAGCGGTCGTGTGACGAGGTACCACTGTATACATATACATATACATATACACATACACATACACACACATACACACACACATACACACACACACACATACACACATACACATACATATACACATACATATACACACATATATACAGACGCTCCCCTACTTACGAACGAGTTAGGTTCCGAGCGATTGTTCATAAGTTGAATTTGTTTGTAAGTTGATTCAGTGCTATATTTTGTAGTATAATTTATGTTTAAGGCCTATATAAGTATATTGAAGGTTTATATACGTGCATTTGTATGTTTAAGGCTTGTATAAGTAACACGCATTGGTTTGTACTGAAAAAAACATTTAATAAAATGGAGAGAAAATGTACAGTACTGTATAGAGAGAGAGAAAGATTTATGTATTAGAAACTGGCCGAAAGAAGCGATCTAACGACGATTGCACAGTTTTCTTCTTTTTTTCATCATAAATGATGCGGTAGCACTGTATGGCATCATTCAATTGATTTGCAAACTTTGTGCAACGTTCAATATTTGGGTCCTGCTGCTCGATCTTTCTGTTTATAAATGGTACTGACGGTCGAACGATTCAAGTTGTATTCACGTGCAACGCGCATCAAGCTTCGTTATTATTGCCACTCGTTTCAAATGAAATGGCTTGCCTTTTCCTTGCACCTCCCTCACTAGAAGCCTTTCACTTTTCACCAACCATATTGAATAATGGCTGCACGAGATATTTCATGATAAAAATGAAAAAGGTTCTTTGCGCACTGGAGATACGTCACGCACTTACGCAACTTACGCAATTTACGCAACTTGCGCACTGCAACGAACTGGGCAGAGGAAGGTGGATGCTGGGTGAGCTGAGCGCTCACAGCGCCAGGCGTCGGTATTAGCGGCGGAAAGAAGCACTACTCGGAAAAAAATACAAAATCGAACTTACGAACATTTTTCGACATAAACGCAATTTGCAGACATGTTCGTATGTACCGTTGTTCGTAAGTCGTATGTTCGTAAGTAGGGGAGCGTCTGTACACATGCATATACACATGCATATACACATGCATATACACATGCATATACGTGTACATATGTAGATGCATGCGTACAGTAGGTCTTAACACTCAGCCACAACATACACTAGCAGCAAGCATAACATACGCTAGCGGATAGCACAACATACGCTAGCAGCTAGCATAACATAGGTACGCTAGCGGCTAGCATAACATATGCTAGTCTAGTCTAGTGTCATGCCTTTTCGGACGAGGCGTCCAATGTATTTCCTTTTTTTTTTCCGACCCCCCAAGATGGTGTCGTCACGCGGAAGCCAGTGACAGTAGCTCTGTATATTCTTATGTTTTTCGTGTTTTACAGCCCTTCTATCTTTTTTTAAATTACATTTTAATATTTCCTAATACATTCCTCTTTACTTTACTTTGTACTTTATACTTTTTACTTTAATGTTTTTACAACTTTCTTTGTTCTGTGAGCCTGGCTTCTTTCGGCTACTTCTTGTAGTGCTTCTTTCCGCCGCTAATACCGACGCCTGGCGCTATGAGAGCTCACCCACCTTCCTCTGCCCAGTTCGTTGCAGTGCGTAAGTGCGTGAACGTATCTCCAGTGCGCAATGAACATTTTTATCATTAAATATCTCGTGCATCCATTATTCAATATGGTTGGTGAAAAGCGAAAGGCTTCTAGTGAGGGTGGTAATGCAAGGAAGAGGCAAGCGATTTCATTTGAAACGAAAGTGGCAATAATAAAGAAGCTTGATGCGGGTGAGAAAATGGTGAGCGTTGCACGGGCATAGAACTTGAATCGTTCGACGATCGTTCGTTAAATGTTTTTTTCAGTACAAACCAATGCAGGTTACTTATACAAGCCTTAAACATACAAATGCACTTATATAAACCTTCAATATACTTATATAGGCCTTAAACATAAATTATAATACAAAATATAGCACTGAATCAACTTACGAACAAATTCAACTAATGAACAATCGCTCGGAACCTAACTTGTTCGTAAGTAGGGGAGCGTCCGTATCACGCAAACTGGGAATTAATAAAATTTTGCTATGCATGTGAGCTAACATATAATGTTAGGCGTGAAATAAACTTTTCCATCCTAGTCTAGATGTAGCCTGAGATTCTTGTGTCAAGACGAGAGTGGATAAGGTCATACAGCGTGTTCCACAGCTAACATTACACCTGGCCACTGAGGGATTTTCATTCCCCCTCACCACTCCTTGGTTCCCCCCAAAAAGTAATGGCCTTTTGTAAACTTTGATCGTGACCACGTTCCAGTTAATGCTTTGTGAATTAATTTTGACTTGTGCCCTACAGGGCCAAGAAAATTGTGGTCCAGGGCATGAATGCGGCCCATCTCTTAGACCTGCAGGCCCAGGCTATGAGCCTCTATCTGCCTACTCACTTGGTTCAGGATGCAGGACTTACTCAGGTGAGCCAAAAACTGTAAATGTGTCATGTAGGGGTGATATTGCTATTGATACTGTTCCGAAGCACGATTTAACTTTCATGAAAGGACAGCTAGGAATCCCAACAATGAGCGCATTACGTGTCTTTTGGTAGGTGCCGTCTGGTTCCCATACTGTTTTGGCTATTATGGGTGAGGAGGACATGGTGAATGATGTAACAGGGAGTCTGAAGCTGCTCTGATGTCCTCCAGGGCATTGAAGAAAAGAATGCATCTGTGATAGCTGAAAGCATCAAACTAAGGGCGTGTAAAAGGACACTAATTACAACTACAGATTATTCCACCGGCCACTAGGGCTCAGTGTCCACTCATTGATAAGATTCCTCTTTGTGACAAAAGCGTTTCCATGTTATTTATTTGAGTTCTGAATGCTGATGATGATCAGTGTGCTGCACACATTTTCTGTAAAATAATCTGTCTGACAGCCATGTTACATGCTTGTGTCATCTCTATTAATCATATAGATAGTATGTGCTGTTAAATGTATAGACCCCTTTAATTGTGTTAAGTTAGTGCTAGATATGCTATGTAGTCTGCTTAGTTGTGCTTTTGGTGTGCCAATTTCATGTTTTTATTAAACTTCTAAATCAATATTCAGGAGCATATTTCTAAAGAAAAGTGGTAATGTAGGTATATTCTTCCAATAGTGTCAGTTATCTCTTTTTGAGCCAAAAAGGCCAAAGTGGAGCCCTGGCACTAACCTACAGGGCTACTCAGCATTTCCCTTTTTGGGCACTTATGTACATCTGCATTGGCATCGCTGAACAGTTACCACAGACACACCATCCAACATGACTAACTAAACATTCCTCCTGAATGATGTCATTTTTTTACAAGTTACGAAATCCCCCCAAACGTCAATACGTTTCCCACAACCGTTATTTTATTTAGAAATTGTGGCGGATGCATTGATTCTTACTTTACAATCTCGCTACACGCTACTGGGCTCTCATTGGCTGTATCATAACAACCACTATCCATGTTTTGTGATTCCCGTATGTACTTTTGACTGCCATTTGTCATCACGGAGTTCTAACTGTGTTTTTTGTTGAGTTTTTCCAAGTGTGGATAAAGCAGCTTCTTCTGTTTTTATCATCATGCTTCCTAGGAAAATTACCAGTGCAAATTTTTCAACGGAGATGAAGAAACTACAGTTAATGCAACACTCGGCAATAGAGGAGGATTATAACGAAAAGGGGGCGAGGAGGAAGCAGCGAGCATTCCAACAGCAAAAATTTGATTGGCTAACTTTATTCATCCCGTATTCGGGAAATTTCGTTGTCACAGTAGCAAGAGGGTGAGGAAGCAGAAATAGGAAAGGCATTTTAGACCTAAATAGATAGGTAATAAGTAAGTTAATAAATAAATACATGAATAAATATATATATAAATAGTGTTGCTGATGGCCCTGATGGCACACCACTGATATATATATATCTATCAGGCCATCAGGGCCTTCTCTGCTGGCCTTAGAAATATCTGAATCACAGACTGATGTTAATTGTATTTTGTCCATGAATACTGTCTGTTAGCTTCCTTTCATTGCTTTTCCCCCTGGTTGCACTGCTTCCAGATGTGTGTTTTCATATTGAAGCATTTAACCAATTACATTTCAGCCATTATTTGTTGCCAGGGTCAGAAATCTGCCTCAAGGCCTTGCAGGCTCTGCTGCATTAAACAAGTGTCGATAAGACTGTTGCTTTAACCAATCAGATTTCGAGTTGGCAACAACACCACAATGCCTTCTCGCAGGCGTAGGGATACGTCATTGCCTTCTCGCAGGCGTAGGGATACGTCATTGCCTTCTCGCAGGTGTAGGGATATGTCATTGCCTTCTCGCAGGCGTAGGGATACGTCATCGCTTTCACCAACTATGATTGGCTAGTGATAGAGTTGACTAGCCAGAGCTAACAAACTGTATCTTGAGTGAGCTGCACAAGCAAATATATTGTTGCATTGATTTAAAGCCATTTTCAAGACGGACTATGCCAGAAATACGACAGGACAGGCTCGACTTTCAGCATTAGCGTCGATGGCGATAGAAAAGAAGGAAGAAAGAAAGGAGGATGGATATTGTGTAGTTAAAAAGGATTTTTGGTGAGTAAAATATGGCTATATTCCTAAATAATATTTCAATTGTATGATATTCCCGGGGAAAGTCGTCCTCTGGGCCCGGTTCTGATATCTGAAAAGCTCCAGTGTTTGTATTTAAGCTCCAGTGTTTGTATTTAATCAATAAATGCTGCTATGTCCATTGCTTTCTTTTCCCGGGGAAATCACCCCCCTGGCCCGGTTGTAATGTCTGAAAAGCTCCAGTATTTGTATTTAATCAATAAATGCTGCTAGGAAGTGGATTTTACCCCATTTTAGTGCAATTTTTGCCGTTTCGCATATGGACGTATCGACGTTCATCGCTGTCTTTTTCCCGGGGAAATGATACTCCGGGCCCGGTTCTGATGTATAAAAAGCTCCAGTATTTGTATTTAATCAATAAATGCTGTTTTCGACTGGATTTTTCCCCATTTTCGGGCAATGTTTGCCGTTACGCCATTGACGTTCATCGCTGTCTTTTCCCGTGAAAATCACCCCCCTGGCCCGGTAGTAATGCCTGAAAAGCTTCAGTATTTGTATTTAATCATTAAATGTTGCTAGGAAGTGGATTTTACACAATTTTTGTGCATTTACTTAGTGATTATTTTTTTATGTGTCGCAGCTGTAGCTGCAGTAGAGGTTTTATAGCCATAAAATAGTTTTTGCTGAAGGCGTCACTAGGAAATGCACGGACCGCCACTGATATATATATATATATATATATATATATATATATATATATATATATATAATATATATATAATATATATATAATTTATATTATATGTATATATATATATATTTCTGTTGGATTTATTATTAATAAACTTTAATTAAGCAGAGAGACATCTTTAAACATACACTGGTTACAACTTGCAAGGAAAATCACTCCCGATTCGTCTTCATCCAGGATGATTCTGAAAAACGGTATCCTCCTCTGTCCATTTAGTCGTGCCATACTCAAAACATTTAATGTAATCTGATTCAAACAATTGCATAAGCTAACCGAATAACACCATTAAGGTAAAAAAACAACTGCCACAACAATCTCGAAACCAAAAACACCTGCGTAAGAATTTGTACAGGGTAAGCATACAATGTGACCCGAGCGGATCGGAAACCAAAACAACTGCGTAAGAATTTGCAGAATAGGCATAATAATTTCTTTATAAGGTAAACAGAGCAGCCATATTTTTAAACAATAATGCGATTATCGCCATCTGCCCGCGTCCAAGTCAAAGCAATTTATGAGTCCGTTGTAGATCTTCATTGCCAACTCAGATCAACAGTCTCGGCCTGGAACAAGGTGTCCTGTTCAGTCAATAGTCCTGAAACCAATTAACTGACCTCGAAAGCAGCTGTGGGGGAAAGTCCTCGTGCTTACTTGGTCCCAACATAAAGCACAAATGAATTTATAGCTTTATTACCTATTAAAATGCTTAATGAACATATAGAAACATCCCAGAATAAACCCAACAATTTCTAGATCGATCGATCGATCTCTCTATCTATCTATCTATCTATCTATCTATCTATCTATCTATCTATCTATCTATCTATCTATCTATCTATCTATCTATCTATCTATCTATCTATCTATCTATCTATCTATCTATCTATCTATCTATCTATCTATCTATCTATCTATCTATCTATCTATCTATCTATCTATCTATCTATCTATCTATCTATCTATCTATCTATCTATCTATCTATCTATCTATCTATCTATCTATCTATCTATCTATCTATCTATCTATCTATCTATCTATCTATCTATCTATCTATCTATCTATCTATCTATCTATCTATCTATCTATCTATCTATCTATCTATCTATCTATCTATCTATCTATCTATCTATCTATCTATCTATCTATCTATCTATCTCTCTATCTATCTATCTATCTCTCTATCTATCTCTCTATCTCTCTATCTCTCTATCTCTCTATCTCTCTCTCTATCTCTCTATCTCTCTATCTCTCTATCTCTCTATCTCTCTATCTCTCTATCTATCTCTCTATCTATCTATCTCTCTCTCTATCTCTCTCTCTCTCTCTCTCTCTCTCTCTCTCTCTCTCTCTCTCTCTCTATCTATCTATCTATCTGCATATATACACGCATATATACACGCATATATACACGCATATATTAGTGGCGGGCCATCAGGGCCTTCTCTTCCCTTTTGTACAGGGCATCTATGTTTGTGGACCAGTCTAGTTTGTTGTTGAGGTGAACACCCAGGTACTTAAAATTCTCCACGATTTCAATGTCTGTACCCTGGATGTTCACCTGAGTGGTCTGTTGAGGATTCCTCCGAAAATCGATGACCATTTCCTTTGTCTTACTAGTGTTGATGTAGAGGTAGTTTTGCCTACACCAGTCAACAAAGGCTGTGATGACTCCCCTGTACTCTAGGTTGTTCCCGTCCATCACTCGTCCAACAATAGCGGTGTCGTCAGAGAACTTCTGGAGGTGGCAGGTATCTGTATTATGTTTGAAGTCTGATGTTTAGAGGGAGAAGAGGAGTGGGGAGAGCACTGTGCCTTATGGGGCCCCCGTGCTGCAAGCTACCACATCAGACATACAGTCCTGGAGTCTCACATATTGTGGTCTGTCAGTGAGGAAGTCGATGATCCATGCGGCTAGGTGGTTCCTTACTCCAGCCTCTTCCAGTTTCCCTCTCAGTAGGAATGGCTGAATGGTGTTGAACGCACTGGAGAGGTCAAAAAACATAATTCTCACCGTGCTTCCTGTGTTCTCCAGGTGTGAAAGAGACCTGTGCATCAGGTAGGTGGGAGCATCTTCCACACCAATGCCTGGATGATAGGCGAACTGCAGAGGATCCAGCTCTGCATTCATCAGGGGGCTGAGGAGATTGAGGATGATTCTCTCCAATGTCTTGATCAGGTGAGAGGTTAATGCTACCGGCCTGAAGTGGTTTGGCTCCCTGAGGTTCGCAGTCTTTGGAACTGGGACCAGACAGGAATTCTTCCACAAGGTGGGGGGGACCTTCTGCAGACTGAGGCTGAAAATATGCAGAATCACTTTGCCAACCTGATCCGCACACTCTCTCAGTAGTCTGGAGCTGAGGCCGTCTGGACCGGTAGCCTTCCTTGCCTTGATGTTCTTTAGCGGTTTTATCACCTGATCGATAGTAATGCAGAGATCGGTGGAAGAGGGGGAGGAAGAGGAGGAGGAGAACGAGGGGGGAGAGTTGCTTCTGGTCTGGGGGGTCAGGGGAAAGGGGTCAGGACTGAATCTGTTAAAGAACTCATTCAGTTCATTGGCCCACTCCCTGTCTTCGGACTCCAAGTCTCTCTCACTGTTGCCTCCATGGCCCGAAATGGTCCTCAAGCTCCTCCAAACCTCTTTAGTGTTGCCTCTCTGGAGTTGGTTCTCTAGCTTCCTCCTGCAGATGGTCTTTCCCTTCTTTATCTTTCTCTTCAGCTCCTTCTGGACCATTTTCAGACTCTTTTTCTCCCCTGACCTAAAAGCCCTCTTCTTCTTGTTCAGGAGGGCCCTTAGATCCCTGGTGACCCACAGCTTATTGTTGGAGAAACAACAGAACTTCTTGGAGGGTACAATGTTCTCAACACAGAAGTAAACATAATCTGTGATGCAGCGGGTCAAGCTGTCAATGTCTTTCCCATGTGAATTGCACAGCACCTCCCAGTCAGTGGTCTCAAAACAGTCCCTCAGTACCATGCTGGTCTCCTTGGTCCATCTTTGTATGATCCTCGTGGTAGGTTTTATTTTCCTCACCATAGGGATGTAGGTGGGTGGGGATCAGATGGACCAGGTTGTGGTCTGAGCGGCCCAGTGGGGGCAGGGGGACTGAGCTGTATGCCTCCTTTGTGTTGGCATACAGCAGGAGTTTTTTGTTCCCTGGTGTGGCACTTCAAATACTGGGTGAAAATGGGGAGAGTAGAAGCCAAGGGATCAAAGAAATGTTGGACAAATTCCATGGACTTTTGTCTTAGTAGAAAAAAACCACATCCAGAAAGTATTCATGGGTCGTGCGATCGCGCAATATGAACCCATTTGTTGCATTATAGATACATTATTAAACGTCGTCAAAGTCTTTGGATAGTTTATCTTCAAAACGTAACTCAACCAGCATTGCAGAAGGGAAAGGAAAGTTAAATCCAAACAGGTAAGAACCTGTAGCGAGAAATAAAATGGGTGAAAAATTAATATTCAAAGAATTCATAAACCGTTAATGGAGTTGGGCGCTCGCTTCCCCTCTCGAATCGTCAGCCTCCTAAATGGATCCTCTTTGTTTGGACTTCCAGAAGTAAAGTTTATTAGCAAAAGGCAAAATTTAGGAGTCCAGTCCGCTCTGACTAACTAAGGTTATCAGGAGCAAAGCATTTACTTCGTTGCTAGCAAGCATGATACTAATAATGATGAGGCAAAGCAATTTCAACAAATAAGCAAAGCGTATTTTTCATTGCAAGCAAATGTATAATAATATGAAATAACATCCTGACATTCCCCCTTTTTATTATATATTTGCATACTCTAATGCCCTTATGCCTATATTTTAATAACTCATTTTTATGACAAATATGATTCCACCCGAGGGGGATGTTGTCTGCTCTCTACCCCAATTCCCCATTACTTGCAGGTCAGGTCTGAAAAAAGAAAAACAAACTCAATCTCATCCAATTCACTTTCAAATTCATCATAGTCATGGACATCAATGCCCTCACCAGTAGGTTGTGTAATAAGTGGATACAATTCTTGCATTCTGGAATTTGTAGGTGCGATGGCAGTAGTAGTTGTAAGCAGGGGATAAGACAATGCCCACACAATGTCAAAGTAGTAGCAAAAACAGCCATTGAGATCAACACAGAATGCCAATTCTTCACACTTGCCGAAGGTCTTATCCCACCAGTCTGTACAGACGAACTATTCCACTCCAGAATGCCTCTTCACATTCTGGTTCGGGGTCTGCAGGGATTCATTGTCTCTGGTTATGGTCCCATCGGGTGGTGTGCCGTCAGGGCCTTCTCTGCTGGCCTAAGAAATATCTGAATCACAGACTGATGTTAATTATATTTTGTCCCTGAATACTTATTAAATAATTCCAAATTGTCTGGTAGCTTCCTTTCATTGCTTTTCCCCCTGGTTGCACTGCTTCTCGATGTGTGTTTTCATACTGAAGCATTTAACCGATCACATTTCAGCCATTATTTGTTGCCAGGGTCAGAAATCTGCCTTAAGGCCTTCACAATCAGTTCTGCAGGCTCTGCTGCATAAAGCAAACGTCGATAAAACTGTTGCTTTAACCAATCAGATTTCAATTTGGTGATACCAAGGCCTTCCCGCAAGCGTAGAGTTACGCCATCGCTTACACAAACTATGATTGGCTAGTGATAGAGTAGGTGGGCCAAAGGCATAGCGAGCGAGCCAGTGCTCGCAAACTTTCGGGGAAACCCGAGTGGAGTTACAGTTCAGCGAGCAAGTGCGCAGGGAAGCGCCACAACAAAAAGGTAAAGAAAAATAGGGAAATCTTAAAAAGTTTGATAGACTGTCATTTCTTTTGGGCTAGCAGGAACTTTCATTTCGGGGACACGATGAAAGCGCTGCAACCCCAAACAAAGGAATATATTTGGAACTTCTTTCTCTCATTGTTGAGAGAAACACGGATTTACATTACCACCAAAAGTCGGGCAAAATGCAAAACGACCTGATCACTGCTATTGCTGAAGTGTCGAAGGAAGAGATCAGAAGGGAAATAAGAAAGTGCTGTTTATTTCTGTAATGGTAGATGAGGCGACAGACGCGAGTAATGCAGCATAGCTTGCACTGGTTCTGCGTTATGTCACGGCCAAAGGTGTCAAGGAGTGGTTCGTCATATTTGAAAATGTTACCAGTGGGAAGTGAGCCGATGACATTGCAGGTCTTATCATTCCATTTTTGGGTGAAGGCTAAAGTTAAAGGAGAGAGCACTGTTAGCTATATTCATACACTGCTATGCACATCGGCTCAATTTAGTACTGACTCAGGGGGCCTCAAAGCTTAAAGAATGAAAGATGTTTTTTGCTCACTTTAATGGCTTTGCTGCATTTTTTTCGAGATCACCTCGACGCACACAGCTGCTGGACGAAATCTGCCAGCGGCGTCTGCCTCGTGTGGCAACAACGCGGTGGCAGTACACATCCAGAGTGGTCAATACAGTAGTATTTGAGAAGAGAGCTGCTCTAAAGGACCTGTTTCATCACATCCTGGAGCATCATGTGAGTACGACAAGTACGGTGTGCTGATGGATTTAAAGCACGTCTGGATGATTTTGAATTTTGTTTTTTGCTTCACACATTTAATGGCATTTTTGAGCATTCAGACATGCTTTTTTCAATACTACAGAACCACAAACTGGATGTACAGTTTTGTCTTGGAAGAGTAAAGGAGTTTTGTGACACAGTTGAACGCGAGAGGAGCCGATATGAGGAAATCTACGCGGCCACCGAACGCAGTGCGGGTGCTCCAAGCGCACAAAGAGGTCAAGCGCAAGATTCTCCCGTGCACTACCAACAACTTCACGACAGGATTCTGGACAATATTTTTGCCAGACGCTGACCAGATTTCAAGACCACCGATGTTTCTCTTCCTCTTCGACCCGCAGAAGTTTTGGGAATACCAGAAAATGTTCCCACATGTAGCCTTCTCCAGCTTAACGCAGAGCTACGGAGCACTTTTCGATCTGCCTCGACTAAGAACAGAACTGATTGTAATGTATGCCATGGATAATTTTGCAGGAAAATCTCCCACTAATCTACTTGACTTCCTTCAGCAGCACACATTAGTGTGTTTGGCAGTGACCATCCCCGTGTCCACTGCTTCTGACGAACGGACATTTTCAGCCCTAAACAGAATAAAAACTTATGCCAGAAATACAACAGGACAGACTCAACGTTCAGCATTAGCTTTGATGGCGATAGAAAATAACTTTTTGATGGACCTGAAACGCACGGGTAATCTGTACGACATAGTAATTGAAATCTTCTTGAGGAAAGAAAGGAGGATGGATTTTGTGAATAAATAAAAATAATTTTTGGTGAGTAAAATGTGTCTATTTTCCTAAATAATATTTCAATTTTTGAGGTCATTGTTGATTCTTTTTATGTGTCACAGCTGTAGCTGCAGTAAAGGTTTTATAGCTATAAAATACAGAAGGTTGGATTGATTCACATGTAGCACTACTGAAGGCCAAGGTGTGAAATGCATGGCCCGCCACTGATGAGATTAAAGTCCTTTTGTTACGTATTTTTATGTAAAGTAAACTGGAAGCTCTTTGGTTTTCTGGGCTTCAACCTTTGTCAACGTTGAGTCTGTGTGAGCACAAAACGGCTTTTTTCGTAATGTTGAAGTAATATTGGGAGGAAAAAAGTCGTAATATTACGAGATTTAAGTAATTTTCCTGTTTTTACGGTACGTGAACCGGAAGTTGTTTGGTTTCAGGGGCATCAACTTTTGGTGACGTAAAATATCTGTGAGTACATTACTTTTGCGTAATATTGGGAGAAAAAGTCAAAAATTAAAATAAGGTTAAAAAAACGTTGCATTAATTATTTTAACCTCAGTCAAAGTGAAAGCTGTTCGGGGTCTGCGGACCTCAACTTTGACAACGTTAGATCGGTGTAAAAAAAGATTTTGGAATAATTTTGGGGGCATTATTTAATTCCTGTTAATAAAACTTTGATGAGAACGACTTTATAATGTTAACATAGTTTTAAATTAGAAGATTTTCAGCTAGTGGTGTGCCTTGAGATTTTTTCAATGCAGCGTGCTGCAGCTCAAAAAAGGTTGGGAAACACTGATCTAGAGTATGCGTTGTGACAAACAATGCTGTATAAATGAATCACTTAAAGAAGAAAGAACAATTTTTCTAACATTGCCTTTAAAAATAATTGGTCACTGAAAATTCCACACCAAAACATGAAGTGTAGCTAAAAACAACAAAGAAGTAAAACAAGAAATCACGTTACAAATATTTAGTAATTGCATATTACCAAAAAACAACAAAAACTCTTTTACCGTACAGCAGCATCAAGCTTAAAAAAGGACCTAATGTCACCAAGGCGGCAGGACTGAGTTTTTTTCCTTTTTTAAAAATCACACTTTGCAAAGTATTCGAATTGTATTTGTATGGGAAATTTTCATATTCTGACTGTACAATACCCCACTGTCCAAAATACAGTTGTCACACATGCACAAGTTCTTTAGCAGCTCTATTATAAAATTTTGAAATTATAACCAACGCTGTTTTGCTGTATGTCATGTGTATGTTCCTGAAAATCTTCACTACCATACTCCAAACTGATTGTTTTGTCACTGATGGAAGTTTTCTGTCACAAGTCTGTGACCTTATTCTCTACAGCTGCAGCAATCTGTTGTAGTCGATAAGCAAGCTGCATTTTCTGAGCTGTGGTGTCCTCCTCCAGAGCTGTGATTATCTAGAGGCAAGTAAGAAGGGGTGGGAAAAATAAGTTTATTGTTTCGTTGCAGCAACAAAGTTGGAATTTATACACAGTAGAATCTGTCCAATGGCAATTTTTTTGAAAATTCTCATCTCATCTAATTTCATTTTCTGAACCGCTTCATCCTCATTAGGGACATGGGGGGTACTGTAGCCAATCCCAGCTGTCTCCGGGCCAGAGGCAGGGGACAACCTAAATCGGTGGCCAGCCGATCGCAGAGCACAAGGAGACAGACAACCATGCACACTCACACCCATACCTCGGGGCAATTTAGAGTGTCCAATCAGCCTACCGTGCATGTTTTTGGAATGTGGGAGGAAACCCACGCACGCCCGGGCAGAACATGCAAACTCCACACAGGTGGATGTGACCTGGATTTGAACCCAGGACCCGAAAACTGTGAGGCTGACATGCTAACAACTCGCACCAACGCCCATTTTTTGAAAATTCTAATTTCAAAATGTATCTCAACCTCTATTTTTTTTATTCAAACGATAGACATCCAATTAAATGAAACGAGGAGGACTGGCTATGAATGCGCAAGTTTGAATGCCATTGAGTGTGCTGGACGTCCAATCCTTCCTCCCATCAGCTGTAAGGCTCTTTAACAAAAAATGGCTGAGTGTTAAGACCTACCGTATCCATCCATGTACATCTATGTGTATGTATGTATATATGTGCTTGCGCTTATGCGTATGCGTGTGCGGGGGGGGGGGGGGGGGGCTGGGTGTGTGTGTATGTGTATATATATATATTTCAGCAACACGCTTATTTATTTATATATTTATTTATTAACTTACTTATTACCTATCTATTTATGTCTAAAATGCCTTTCCTATGTCTGCATCCTCACCCTCTTGCTACTGTTACAACGAAATTTCCCGAATACGGGATGAATAAAGTTATCCAATCCAATCTTGCCAGTGAACGGTGAATCATTCGCCCCTTCCAGTCAAGATGGATTGGAGTGCGGCCAATGCCACTCAAAAATGATTTAAAAATAAAGTGAGCCTAATATTACCAAAAATTTACAGAAACTGAAAGCAAAGCATCCCCATGCAATTTCTCTAGAAATTGCTTCTTGTAGTTATTATTATTATTATTTTGGGAATGCTTTGCAAAACAAAGCTCTCTCTCTCTCTCTCTCTCTCTCTCTATATATATATATATATATATATATATATATATATATATATATATATAGCTTATATATAAGCTTACTTTTTGTTGCTCAGCCGTGCGATTTGACCAATTCTCACTGTTCCAACTTGGAAACATAAAAAAAATTACATGACCGCTTTCGATTTCACTCCTAACTCTTAGGGTTTAAAAAAAATCGACAAATGTAACTGCAAAAAACAATTTTCAAATTTCAAAATGTATCTCATTCTAAATGTTTATTTTGATAAACTTAATGTACATTCACCATTTCAGTTTTAGACAGAACCGTACAGTTCCACCAAAATTTGAAGAACTTTTTATTTTGAATAGGAAAAAAATGACCCAATATTAACAGGAAGTGACCTGAAAATGCCCCAATCTCAAGAAGTGACACAAGAAATGCACTAAACTCAACTCAACCCCCAAAACTGAAAACCACAAAAAGTCTAAAAAAAAGAAAAATGACTAAACAAAAACTTCAATTTAAAGGCAAAAAACTGAGAAAACAACATTAAAATTCCGCCCTCCCAAAAAAAAACGTATGATAGGAATTTTTTTGGGATCACGTTGTTGTTGCACAACTGAAACATTAATTCATTTTCTGTACCTCCTTATCCTCATAAGGGTTGTAGGGAGTGCGGGAGCCTATCCTAGCCAACTACTGGCAGCAGGCGAGGACACCCAGAATTTGTTGCCAGCCAATCACAGGTCACAAGGAGACGGACAACCATTCATGCTCACACACAAACCTGAGGTCAATTTAGAGTGTTTTGCCAGCGTACCATGCATGTTTTTCGAGTGTGGAAAGAAACCAGAGTACCCAGACAAAACCCACACTGGCCTGAGGAGAACATGCAAAGGAACACAAACACAGGAAGGCCGGAAACCAACAGGGATTGAACCTTTGATTTCAGAATTGTGAGGCGGAAGTGCTGACCACTCACACTGGGCCACCCTACTGTAACATAATGCACATGTACACAGGTAGAATGAACACTTACATACCTGGTCATAGTACTTATTTATATACTTGTACAGCTCATGCAGTGCAACCAAGTAGTTCAGTTCTTCTGAATAGTTCTGAAATAAAAGTTGCATTTTAGCTGTCAATCCAAGCTGAGCACAAGCGAGTTCTGAATCTCTGAGTTATAGGCAGAAACTCCTTTGGTCTAATTTTTTATGTGTTTGTTGTAAGCGGGTTTAAAACGCAAGTTGTTGTCATCATAAGCCAAAGCCCAGTGTTGTTACTGCTTTCTGGCACACCCCAATACCACAATGCATTTCCTCGATCCCACCCTGTGCTAAACAACATGGTGACACATCTTGAATTACAGAAAAATGAGGAGATAAAAACGAATTAATAAAGAGCCACACAAATGGAGACTTATTTTACGGGAGCTCCCTCAGTTTTGGTATGCTTCATTTGCGAAAGGGATGTGCTACCGCAATCCGCTATGAGCCCCTTAAAAATCAATAACAAAATACTGTGATCCTTCTTCATTTTGAGGCTTCAACTTTCGCGGCTTAACTACATTGCAGATTTTTTTCTGGGGGGTAAAAAAGTTCAGAAAAATGTGAAAATCCACGCTGAAACTCGCAAGCGGAAGCCTCTCCCCTCTCTTCCGCTCGCCACTAGGAAAATGGCGGAAGACTAAGGGGTAAGCGCTAAAGAAAAAAATATGGCGGGCAGCGGCCATCATTTTTATCTGAAAATAGAGCTTTCTGAGTGGCCGTGAGCTGCTGTGAGTGTGGTTTATTATCAGAAATGCGAGCACCGTGCGACCCTACGCCGTGACGCTTATTTTGAAAATTATTATTATTGTATTATTATATTTTTATTATTTCGCTTATTTGAAAATAAAACTTGCTCGGCGAATTGGATGGCAAAGAGGATCAGCGAAGGGCTTTTTTTTAAAAATGCGAGCCCCATGCGACGTTACGGTGGACGCTTTCGGCCTTGTCCGAAAATAGAGCACTTTGGCCGGCAAGGATGGCAGGACGTCAAGGCGGAGCATAGAGGAAGTTGAGATTCCATTTAAGTCTGGCCAGTGGCCTGAGTTCGTTACACACAAATAGAGCTCCTTGAATGACTAATTGACCATTGGACCACGCGTAGGAGGGAAGTGGAAGTTTAATTTCCCGGCGTCGGCGGACCGTGCCCGCAACGTCGGCGGACCGTGCCCGCAACGTCGGCGGACCGTGCCCGCAACGTCGGCGGACCGTGCCCGTAACGTCGGCGGACCGTGCCCGTCGGCCGGTGATCCGGCGGCGAGGTCTGCAACAGGCAGTGAAGTTTTTTGGAAGACGATGCCGGACATTTTTAGTCAAAAATAAACTGAAAATGCCAGGCTTCAAACTGATCGCATGTGTGGGGATGCTGCTGGCTTCAGGGAAAAGCCAGCCTTAATCAACAAGTTCGACCGTCCTCATGCTTTAAAAAACAAGAACAAAGCCAATGTTTTGACAGATTGGTTTATAACAGACAATAAGTCGTTTTGTCAGGCGAGTACAGTTATCCCTCGAATATTGCGGACAATGGATCCATGGCCACAAGAAGACAAAAGACTTGGACTAAAAGTCCCATTTAACAGTTTTTTTTATTTATATAAAGAGGAGGTACTCTTTTCACTGTGACTACAGTATTTAAAGTAGTTATATTTCTAAATATATACAGTATATTTATATATTAATACATTACAGTCCTCTACATGCTTATAGCTGTAATATTTAATAAATATACACTTTTTGATAATTGTACTTGTGTACTGTACTGTATTTCTGTATAGGCGCAAAAAATGAATTGTGGTAGTTATAATGCCGGTGATCCTACCTTGCAATTTTTCATTTATCGCGGCCATGTCTGGTCTATTTGAGAGATTACTGTACGATATTGTGTATTTTTTAAAATTATTTCTCTTTCCACTTTTATAATTTATATACTAATAAAAACAGTTGCTAATGGTGTGATTAAAGTCAAAACACTGCATGCTTTTTTCTTTTATTGATTTATTTTATAGTCATGGTCGATTTCTGAAACATGTTTGAAACGTTATTGAAACAACTTCTGTAATATATTTGGCTGCACTCACCCTGGATAGTTCAGCCAGTGCAGAGTTCATCTCCTGGTCACTGGCAGAAACAGTTTGTCTGATGTCAGCATAGTATCTGCAATAATGTTACATTGGTTGACATGACATTTGTGCTTGAATATAATCCGAAACAAAAGGTTATTTTACAAAATAAGACAATACCTTTCTACCATCTGTTTGTAACGAGGGATATCTCTAGCATAAAGCAGCTTGTTGATGGGTGAATCCTGCTTGAAATGACAACTGAATTAACATGGATTTTATGGCTGACCTCCTAAATTACCAGATTTACTGAATTTCCTGACTAATTGATCGATGACTCAGAATATCAACAAATTCAATTAATTTGAATTTACCAATTAGTTAATATATTTTTAGCATATTGGGAGATTTCTGGACAAATGCAAATATGCTGCCCTTCCTTACCCGACCCAATTTGTGCTCCGCAATGGTACAGGAATCCATGAAGGTCTGAGCGATGACTGACAGCACTGCATCCACGTGATCTGAGGCTTGCACATCAAAGATTAACTGAGGATTCTTGACAATGTTGATCCAGAAACGCAGGGGGAGACTGGAGTAACATTTGAATTAAATGAGTTATATTATACTGGCCGGTGATTTCCAAGCCTAATGTAGACATGGATTACGGTTTTAACACATGAATGACTACAACAGCTTTTGGATGTAGTATTTGGTAAAGTTAGACCAATCCCAAAGTCCATACTGTACCTGTTAGTCTTCCAAATGTGTATAGTCTCCGGGTCAGATATACTGTGTTGACCAGCTTGGTCATCCAGCAGGTCAAAGAAGTATTTGACAGCCAGTGGGACAGGCTGACTAGTGCTCAGGATAACTGTAAACAAATCATCTACAAATTTCTGTAGGGTCCCCTGAAAACCAAATAGGAAAAAAAGAGAATTTTACATTTTTTTTCAGTTTAATATAATCATTTATTCTTTTAAAAAATCCCTATATGTATATTCAGAGGGCTTGTCTTCCAGAATAAAAGTATCAAGGTAGTGTGTGTATTGTGAAACTTAAGGTGACATCCATCATTTGAAGGCCAACTTGTGCTGATCCCTTCATTTACATTTTGTCAGGATTAGCTTGTTATTGTTTTTCCATTGCTTTCTCCCTGTGTTCTGATGTTCGTTTCCCTACTCTTGTTTGTCCCTCCTGCCTTGCCGTTGTGCTCACGCAGTTGCGCGTCATTTAGAATTATTTCCTGTTTTGTCTATTTAAACCCCACTGATTATTATGTCATTTGTCGGATCGTCTGCTTTATTTCCCTTGCCATTAAACAACTCTAAATGTTCTTACCAAGGACATTGGACATCTTGTGATATTCCTAAGTCTTGGATGTTCATTGTTGTATACTCTTTAACTCTTGTCACAAGCAAATTTCGGGAGTCTTGAATGAATCTGCGGAAGTGCCAGACTGCTCTGTTATCTTTCTTTAACATAAGATTTGGCCGGAACGACTTCTGACGCTTGGGGCCCTAGCCAGATTAATCGCATCGCGATTCCATGGCCATGAATCTATGAAAGTAAGCTTTCTTACAACTTTAGATTGGCCATGTGATGTGTGTTTGGGGTCGCATTAGTTGATGTTCAAATTTTCTACAAAAGATGACCTGTTTTTTGCATTTAAAGGATACAACTGCAGATTGATTGTAGATTCACTCACACAGGTTAGACTGTTTTGAGTGGGACAGCTTAATTGACAGAAGTTAAGAGTCATTATTCAGAAAGAAAAAGAATGAGTTGAAAAACAAGTTGTTTGAGGTTACAGAGCTCAACCTGTTGGCGAGAGCTGGAGCCATGCGCTCTATCGTCCGGCAAAGTCTTGGCAAAGTTTACTGTGTTATTTCTCTAAAATAGAGTAATATTTACTGAAAAATTATCAAGGTTTACATTTTAATTAATCATGTTGGTGTAGCTAGAGAGAAAAATATATCAATCTGTAAAATTATTTTAAATTATACGATTGCTGAAGCTATACTGGTAAATTTGCATGGGGCTCACATTTCTGAGAAAAACCCACCCTAACAGCGGCTCCCAGCCGCTCAGAAAGCTCTATTTTCGGATAAAAATGATGGCCACCGCCATCACATTTTAATGATTTTTTTCAGAAAAAAATCCAAGATTTAGTGAATCCGCGAAATTTGAAGCCGCGATATTCGCGGGATTACTGTACAGTGGTACCTCGTCATACGACCGCTCGTCATACAAAATGCTCGTCTTACGGGGGAAATTTCGATCGAATAATTCGCCCGTGATGCGGTCAAAATTTCGTGATGCGACCAAGCCAGGTGGCCATGGCATTTTTTTTTGCATATCTTTCGTGTATAACAATATCTACAAGCACGGAACGATTAATTCAGACGAGTTTCTCATAGGACCAGGAAACGCACAACGCGCGGGCAAAAAGAGGGCTTTCTGGGTAATGAAGTATACTCGTGCACACAACAACCATAGGCAATGGCAACCTTTCTCAGAATAAAACTTTATTACCCACAATCAATACGTGGGTAAGGTCAACTATTGTATTTCCTGTTATTCTTTCTAAGGAAAGAATCTCCCGCGATCGTTCTTTAAAGACTATTTCTCGTTGGCAAGTGGTCGTGCGTTATCCTATTGTGATGACATTTGTATGCGACATTATTGAAATATATTTTGAAGGGTAGACAAAAACAAACAACTCTTGATGCGTTCGTTTTGAAGACTTCGGCGGAGCGGCCAGGTGGTTTCAACCCGTAGAACTACGTAAGGTAAAAAAGATTACAACAAATTTAGAATTTAGTTTTGTTTGAAGTTACATTAAACGTTGAGTGTCTGTATATAGTTATCCAAGTTAATTTAAATTTGTTTTTTTTTTTACGAGTGCATTGTTGCCGTGGATAAAGCCCACCTGAACAGCCCCCCGCCTCCGTGTATGCCGCTGTCTACCCTCCGCGAAATGTGTCTAATTTTACTCCTATTAAACACATTTTTACTATCAAACCACTCGTTATTTATTACTTTGTCAATATATGGCGAACTATAAGAAATAAAACATTTTTTTCAATCCAATAACCTGTTTTTGGTGTTTTTTTCCAGAGAGTTGGAATGAATTAATTTGTTTCCCATTCATTTCAATGGGAAACTTCCGCTCGAGTTACGAGAATCTTGTCATACGAGCTCAGTCCCGGAACGGATTAAGCTCGTATCTCGAGGTACCACTGTATAATGTATACACGTACACACCTATACATATGTACCGTATTTACTTGCATATAAGCCGCACCCCGAAAGTTGCCATGACATTTTTGAATTTTACAATTTTCACCACCATATTCATGGTTTTAATAGGGAGTACAAATGTGTTACCAGATCTGCCAAACTCCATCGACCCCATTTCAGGAGTACCCTTGTCCCATTTCCGGAGTTAATCCGATTCACGCAAAATCGATATGCGCTGAAGTCGCACAAGACAAACCATTCGTCAGAACTTATAACTCGGATGATTCACAATGCACTCTTGTTACCGAATTCTTCCGGTTTACAGTGCAGTTGAATCAAGATGGCCGAAGCCGTAGCAATGGTGTGAATTTTGAGGTATTTAAATTGGAAATTTGGTACTTTTCTGAAATGGTTGCTTAAAAAAAATGTAGGTGACAATTTTTGGGAGATTTCCGGAGTTTAGGGAGGTTGTCCGGAGTCCCACAGTTTGCGTTGCATTTACGGGTAAACTCCTGAAATTCCGGAGTAGTTGGCAGCTCTGCCTTACTTTGAAGGGAAAATCTTAAGAAAAATCATCACGTCTGTCTTTGTAAATGCAAAATATCAAATTATTCAATTTGAAAAAAGAAATAAGTATATCTTTATGAGAACTTGATGCTTTCTAATTACAGAAATTACAATTGTCTTACCAGAAGTATAAGATGTTGTGGCAGCGATATTGCTTCTGAAGTCAAAATATCTCAATTCTTTCGATGGTTCATATTACTCCAATAGTTTTCACTTTCGAACAAGAAATAAAACAACAAAAAAATCAAGGTGGAAATTTGTTTTATTTCAAAATCATGGCTACTCGTGTCTGGCGAAAAAAAATGTATTTTTCGCTTCGATCTCACTAAGATGGCTGCGCCCCGACCTACCTAAGATGGCCGTGCCCTGACATCGCTAAAATGGCTGCGCCCCGATCTCACTAAGATGGCCATGCCCCGAGCGAACAGTGACGGAAACGTTTTGCATTTTATGCAAGTTACATTTTCATTCATAGATGTCAAAATAAATTTTGTTTAGCGTTTGATCTGTTTATCTTTTCTCTGTTGTGAAATAAATTCGCTTGCGTCGTGACATCACGGCAATTGCATGGGCGCCATTTAGTTGTGATGTCATCGTGTCGCGTCATCGTGTCACGGCGCCGTCAAATTGCAGTTTTTTTTCCAAGTCGTGTTTTTATGCGCATATAAGTTGACCTGGATTCAGTCATCATTTCTTTTTGTCCGACAAAAGCGGCTTGTATGCGAGTAAATACGGTGTATGTACCGTATTTACTCGCATATAAGCCGCATTTGTCGGACAAATAAGAGTAAATACGGTAAGCCATACCCTCGATTCAGTCATCATTTCTTTTTGTCCGACAAAAGCGGCTTATATGCGAGTAAATACGGTATATGTACCATATTTACTCGCATATAAGCCACCTTTGTCGCACAAAAAAATGATGACTGAATCGAGGGTACGGCTTACTGTATTAAATCGAATATAGGCCGCTTTTGTTGGACAAAAAATGATGACTGAATTGAGGGTACGGCTTATTTGAGCATAAACACACGACATGCACAAAACTGAAAGTTGACGCCGTCATGGAACGATGACGTCACGACAAAATGGCGCCATGACGCAATGGTGTCGTAACATCATGACCGATACGGTCATGTATTTCAAAATAGAGAAAATATAAACAGATAAAATGATACAATTTATTTTGACGTCTAAGAATGAAATTGAAGAAAAACAACCGTACGTATCTTGCATAAAATGTGAAAAAAAACTCACTTCTCGGTCGGGCCACAGCCATCTTACCTAGGTCCTGGGGCAGCCATCTTACCTGGGGTGCTGCCGTCTAAACCTAGTTAAACGTGCTCTGACTGGCCAGACGCGAGTAACCTTGATTTTGAAATAAAACAAAATTCCACTTTGATTTTTTTAGTTTTATTTTTTGTTCGAAAGTGACAATTATTGAAGTAATATGAACCATTGGAAGAATTGAGATATTTTGACATTGGAAGCAATATGGCTGCCACAACAGCTTAAACTTTTGGTAAGAAAATTATAATTTATGTAATTAGAAAGCATCAGGTTCTCATCAAGATAGACTTATTTCTTTTTTCAACTTGAACAATTTGATATTTTGCATTTAGGCTGCCTGGTGGCGCGAGTGGTTAGCGCGTCGGCCTCACAACTCTGGGGTCCTGGGTTCAAATCCAGGTCATGTCCATCTGTGTGGAGTTTGCATGTTTTCCCTGGGCCTGCGTGGGTTTCTTCCCACATTCCAAAAACATGCATGGTAGGCTGAGTGGACACTCTAAATTGCCCCTAGGTATGGGTGTGAACCCCAGAGCCACCGATTTAGGCTGTCCCCCGCCTCTGGCCCGGAGACAGCTGGGATTGGCTCCAGTACCCCCATGTCCCTAATGAGGATATAGTGGTTCAGAAAATGAGATGAGAGATGAGATGCTTTTGAGTCATACAGTATCTCAGAAATACCACTTGTGATGATTTTTCTTAAGATGTTCCCTTCTAATTTGTACTCCCTATTAAAACCATGAATATGGAGGTGAAAATTGGGAATCAGGGGGGCGGCTTATACGCGAGAAATTGTCAAATACAAAAATTGTAAGGCAATTTTAAGGGTGCGGCGGGTGGCTTATATGCGCATAAAAACACAACATGCACTAAACTGCAAGGAGACAAAGACGAAACACCTTAACACCATAACCATAACATTCATGGCATTATTTTCTTTTTTCTTTTTCTTTTTATTAAAGCAGAATTTCATTGCAATGTTTTTCTTTTTATTTAAGTATTTTTTCATTTAATAATAATATATCTGGTGATATATATAGATTTTTTTAATAGAATAATATGACTATGTATTTATGTAGTCAAACTTATCATAACAGTATGGTCTGCATTTTTTAAGGAGTTTGCTCATTGGACGACGAAGGCATTGATGATCATAAAGCAGAGCCTGGCACACATGCCATTGAACACTGCAGAACTCAGCCCTATACCCTCATGATTGACGAAAGCAATGACCGTAGATATTGACTAACTTTTTGGGTGGGCATAAAACGTAAACCCGACTCCTTGATTTCCCTGAGTTGGTGTCAGGTACAGCGTCAGCAATCTTAGCCATTATTGATTAACTGTTCCAAGAAAAACACATTCCATGGACAAATGTTGTGGGATTTGCTAGTCACTATTGTAACACTATGGTTGGAAAGAAAAACTCTTAAGAATCATGGAAAATAATGAGGCTGTGTTTAGCATTGGATGCATTTGCCACATTGGCAATCTTTGTGTAAAAAGTGGACTGAAGACACTTCCAGTCAATGTGGATGACTTGCTGGTGGATATCTGGATATTTTTTTGAAGAACAGCTCAAAATGAATGTAGGATTTTAATGAGTTTGAGGACTTTACAAACACTGAGCATGAACAGATCCTCAAGCATTACACAACACGATGGATATCTCTGATAAAAGTGGGAGAAAGAACTCTGACACAATTTGAAGCTCTCAAAACCTACTTTTCCGAACATGCAGATGTTGAACGGTCAGGTAAAGCCAAATCAATCAATGATAGGCGACAGGACACTCTGACTTTCCTCACACTCCACTTCCTCAGCTACATCTTAACCCACATCAATTTATTCAAATTACTCTTCCAAACAGAAGAATGCATGATTGGTGATGTGATTCCAGAAATGGAACAGCTGCTAAAGAAATTGTTGGTAAAATTTGTCCGACTTACTGCCATCAACGCGGACGACACTCTGACACCGGTCATAAAGGGACCGGACCCCACGTATCAGGGGTTCTGGAACCCCATACTCCCGGAGTACCCCCCACAAGATTCCCCGGGGGACACGGTCGAACGCCTTCTCCAAGTCCATAAAACACATGGAGACTTGTTGGGTGAACTTCCATGCCCAGGGTGTATTGGATTGGATTGGATAACTTTATTCATCCCGTATTCGGGAAATTTCGTTGTCACAGTAGCAAGAGGGTGAGGATGCAGGAATAGGAAAGGCATTTTAGACATAAATACATAAATAGATAGGTAATAAGTAAATAAATGAATAAATACATGAATAAAATAAATACATGAATAAATATATAAATAAATAAGCGTGTTGCTTAGCACATATATACATACATACACTTAAATGTACATGCATACGGTAGGTCTTAACACTCAGCCATTTTTTTGTTAAAGAGCCTGACAGCTGATGGGAGGAAGGATCTGCGGAAGCGCTCCTTCCTTCAATGAGGGTGCCGCAGTCTATTGCTAAAGGAGCTTCGGAGGGACTCCACAGACTCATGCAGGGGGTGGGAGGTGCTGTCCATGATGGACATCATCCTGGTCAGCATTCTCCGCTCTCCCACTTCCTCCACAGAGTCCAGAGGACAGCCCAGAACAGAGCTGGCCCTCCTGACCAGCTTATTCAGCCTGTTCCTGTCCCTCTCCGTGCTCCCGCATCCCCAACAGAGCACTGCATAAAACACTGTAGATGCCACCACAGTGTCGTAGAAAGTCCTCAGCAGTTTCCTGCACACTCCAAAGGACCGTAGACTCCTCAGTAGGTAGAGGCGGCTCTGGCCCCTTTTGTACAGGGCATCTATGTTTGTGGACCAATCTAGTTTGTTGTTGAGGTGAACACCCAGGTACTTAAAATTCTCCACGATTTCAATGTCTGTACCCTGGATGTTCACCTGAGTGGT
Organism: Stigmatopora argus; assembly: GCF_051989625.1. Lineage (NCBI taxonomy): Eukaryota > Metazoa > Chordata > Actinopteri > Syngnathiformes > Syngnathidae > Stigmatopora > Stigmatopora argus. The sequence continues at coordinate 19,671,788 of NC_135392.1, read as the reverse complement.
CTGTTGAGGATTCCTCCGAAAATCGATGACCATTTCCTTTGTCTTACTGGTGTTGATGTAGAGGTGGTTTTGCCCACACCAGTCAACAAAGGCTGTACTCCAGGTCGTTCCCGTCCGTCACTCGTCCAACAATAGCGGTGTCGTCAGAGAACTTCTGGAGGTGGCAGGTGTCTGTATTATGTTTAAAGTCCGATGTGTAGAGGGAGAAGAGGAGTGGAGAGAGCACTGTGCCTTGTGGGGCCCCCGTGCTGCAAGCTACCACATCAGACGTACAGCTGATCCACGTAGAGCTGATCCACTGTTCCAGGGCCAGGACAAAAACGACACTGCTCCTCCCGAATCCAAGATTCGATCTCCCGGCGAACCCTCTTCTCCAGGACCCCGGAAAAAACCTTCCCGGGGAGGCTGAGGAGTGTGATTCCTCTATAATTGAACACACCCTTTGGTCGCCCTTTTTAATAAGGGGAACAACCACCCCAGTCTTCCAATCCAGAGGCAGTGTCCCCGATGTCCATGCGATGTTGCAGAGGCGTGTCAACCAAGACAGCCCCACAACATCCAGAGTCTTTAGAAAATCTGGGCGGATCTCTTGCCACCGAGGAGCTTTTTAACCACCTTGGTGACTTCAACCCCAGAGATAAGAGTCCACCCCAGAGTCCCCTGGCTTTGCTTCCTCATGGGAAGGGGTGTCAGTGGAATTGAGGAGGTCTTCAAAGTATTCCGCCCACCGATTCACAACATCCTGAGTCAAGGTCAGCAGCACCCCATCCCCACTATACACTGTGTTGGTGGTGCACTGCTTCCTCCTTCTGAGACGTCGGATGGTGGACACAAATTTCCTTGAAGCCACCCGGAAGTCGTTCTCCATGGCCTCACCGAACTCCTCCCATGCCCAGGTTTTTGCCTCAGAGGCGACCAGAGCTGCATGCCGCTTGGCCACCCGGTACCCGTCAGCTGCATCCGGAGTCCCATCGGCCAAAATGGCCCGGTAGGACTCCTTTTTAAGCCTGACGGCATCCCTTTTAACGCCAGTGTCCACCAGCGGGTTCTGGGGTTGCCACCACGACAGGCACCGACCACCTTGCGGCCGCAGCTTTGGTCTGCTGCATCACCAATAAAAGCGCGGAATATGGTCCACAGGGACTCAATGTCCTACGGCCTCTTCCCGGACATGAGAGAAGCTCCGTCGGAGGTGGGAATTGAAACTGGGGAAACATGGGACTCCGGCAGGCGTTCCCAGCAGACCCTCATGACACGTTTGTGTCTCCGGGGCCACACCATCATCTGCCCCCAACATTGGAGCCAACTCACCACCAGGTGGTGATCGGTTGAGAGCTCCGCCCCTCTCTTTACGCGAGTGTCCAAAACATGCGGCCGCAGGTCCGATTACACGATCACAAAGTCGATCATCGAACTGCGGCCTAGGGTGTCCTGGCGCCAAGTGCAACATGGTGTTCATTATTGTCAATCCACGACAAGTGCAGAAATCCAACAATAGAACACAACTCGGGTTCCAATCAGGGGGGCCATTCTTCCAAATCACTCCCCTCCAGGTCTCACTGTCTTTGCCCATGTGACCAATGAAGTCCCCCAGCAGAACGAGGGAGTCCCCTGAAGGAGCACTCTCCAGCAACCCCCTACAAGGACTACAAAAAGGGTGGGTACTCTGAACTGCTGTTTGGTGCGTACACAGAAACAACAGTTAGGTCCCGTCCCCTCACCCGAAGACGGAGGAATGCTACCCTCTCGTCCACCGGGGAAAACCCCAACATACACGCACTGAGCCAGGGGGCAACAAGAATGCCCATACCCACTTGACGCCTCTCAACGTGAGCAACTCCTAGGTGGAACAAGATCCAAGATGGCGGGTGCTCTCCAGTTTGGTGTTTTGTTTTCTCAGTCTTATCGTTATTTACGAACATCTGCGAGGCAAACATTTTCTACAGTCGCCAGGATTAAATTACTCTCGGTAGGAGATGCGATATATCCATCACAACAGATTACCAACGAACGTACAATATCCCCGAGGACATCTCGAGACCACCGGAATCTCCATGGATAGTCAGCCCACTCAGAGTACGACGGAGGCGGCGAAGGGAAAGAAAGCAAAAGCGCGGATGCCGGGCGGGCCTAGCTGCTAAGCTAAGGAAACAACTGCACAGAGCACCGCTTGCGAGTATCAACGCCAGATCCATCACCCACAAAATGGACGAATTGGAACCTCAGCTTGCTACCAACAGCTTTGTCAGGAACTGCAACATTATTCTCATAACGGAAACGTGGCTACACCCGCAAATCCCCAATGCTGCAGTCTCGTTAGCTAGCCGCACGCTACACCGGCAGGACCGATCGGCAGACTCCGGAAAGAGCAGGGGGGGGTTCTTTACGTGTACATACACAACGACTGGTGCTGCAACAGTAGGATCATTAACACCCACTGTTCCCCTGATTTAGAGCTCTTGGCAGTTCGGTGCAGGCCCTTCTATCTACCTAGGGAGCTAACGATTGTCATTGTAATGGCTGTTTACATCCCACCGGATGCTAACGTTAGCACGGTAATTAGCGTCCTGCTAGCGACTGTAAACAAACAGCAGCTTGTCCGCAGGTGCTCAAAGCCTGTGCTGACCAGCTCACTGGGGTTTTCACAAAGATTTTCAATTGTTCCCTGCAACTATCCATCATCCCATCCTGCCTGAAATCTGCCACCATTATCCCTGTCCCTAAAAAGCCAACCATTGACAGCCTGAATGATTATATGCCTGTTGCACTTACGCCTGTGACCATGAAGTGCTTTGAAAAGTTGCTCGCCCGCCACATCAGGGATACAAACCCTCCCTCAGTTGACCCTCACCAGTTTGCTTATAGAGCAAACAGGTCCACTGACGACGCCATCGCCGTAGCTCTACACACAGCACTGAGATACCTGGAGCACCATGGGAACTATGTGAGGATGCTTTTCATTGACTATAGCTCAGCCTTCAACACTATAATACCGAACATTCTGGCTGACAAATTCTTCCACCTTGGACTATCCTTTTCCATCTGCTGCTGGATTAAGAACTTCTTAACCAACCATCCACAAACTGTTAGACTTGGTCCCCACCTCTCTTCCTCCATTACACTGAGCACTGGCTCCCCTCTAGGCTGTGTACTGAGTCCTCTTCTATACTCCTGTACACATACGACTTCACACCGACCCACCACTCTAACTCCATCATCAAATTTGCCAATGAAACCACTGTGGTCGGACTCATCTCAAGGGGGGGGGATGAGTCTGCCTACAGAGATGAGGTCAACAAACTGTCTTTGTGGTGTTTGGTGAACAATCTCACACTAAACACAACGAAAACTAAAGAAATAATCCTGGACTTTTGCAAACGCAGCACAGATCTGGCCCCACTCCTCATAAAGGGAGTATGCGTAGACAGGGTCTAGTACTTCAAATTCCTGGGGGTCCACGTCACGAACAAGCTCTCCTGGTCTACCAACATCACGGCAGTGGTAAAGAAGGCCCAGAAGTGACTCCATTTCCTGATGGTACTCAGGAGGAACAACTTGGACACTAAGCTTCTGGTAACCTTCTATAGAGCCACTGTGGAGAGCAATCTGGCATACTGCATTACAGTGTGGTATGCTAGAAGCATGTCAGCAGACAGAAAAGCCATGCAGAGAGTGATCAACACCACCCAGAAGATCATCGGCTGCTCTCTGCCCTTACTGGATGACATTACCAGCCTTCACTACCTCAGCAGAGCCGGGAGCATTGTTAGGGACCCATACCACCCTGGTCACAACCTGTTCCAGCTGCTGCCCTCTGGCAGACGCTACAGGTCTCACAAAGCACATACAAATAGACTTAGAAACTGTTTTTTTGCCACAGCCATCAGGACTCTGAACTTGCGTTAGCCGACACACAATCCCTTTTGTGCAATAACTTTGGGGTGTGCAATAACAATGTGCAATATTTTAGAATTTACCTTGCCAGGATGTGACTTTTTATATTTTTATATTACTTATTTATGTTTTTTTTCCTGGAAAAACACACTTTGTGGACTAGCACCACCAATTTCGTTATACGCAGCTGTGTATGATGACAATAAAGGCTTTGATTTGATTGATTTGATTTGGAAGAGTGTCCAACCTCCCTCGAGAAGAGTGTTACCAGAACCCAAGCTGTGCATAGAGGTGAGCCCGACTACATCAAGCCGGAATTTCACGACCTCACGCACTAGCTCAGGCTTTTCCCAACCAGAGAGGTGAGATTCCACATCCCAAGAGCCAATTTCTGGAGCCCGTGATTGGACCGCCAAGGATCCCTCCTTTGGCTGCCGCCCAGCTTTTGACGCACCTGACCTCTTTGTCCCCTCTTATATGTGGTGAGCCCATGTGAGGGGGAAGCCACGTCGTCTCTTTGGGCTGTGCCCGGTCGGGCCCCATGGGTGTAGGCCCGACTACCAGGCGCTCACCATCGTGCCGAATCTCCGGGCCTGGCTCCAGAGTGGAGCCCCGGTGACCCGTGTTCAGGCAAGGGAAATCATAGTTCATAGTTCTTTCTCATCAAAAGAGGTCTTCTGAGCCATTCTTCGCCTTTGTACAGATGGAGCATGTGAAATCTGCTGACACCTTGACAGAAGTGGACATTACCAACAGGTACCTACAGCATGAAGGTGGCAGACTTACAGCTGGCGTGAGTGGTAGGGCTCTCTTCAAAAACAATGATGATGAAAGCAACCTAAACATCACACCAGCAAATGAAGTAGTCTTATTTTCTTCTGTGTGCTTTCTATGAGGCTGTTGTGACCAAAATGATCAACAAATTAAAAATAAAAAATAAAAATAAAATCAGACTTAGGCTTGTCATCATCATTGACTAGACAAAAGCCTAATTGTCATCATACCCAGCTGCGTATGACAAAATTGAAAGTGCTTCTCCACAAAGTGCGCTTTTCCCAGGCAAGAGCCCAACCAAGTGATAGTTTCAGACTTGCTGGCACTCTGCCGTGATGGATACATCGCATCACCTCCCGAGTGCAACCAAATCCCGGCGACTGCGAAAAGGTTTGCCTGACCGATGCCAACAAAGAATAAAATTGATCACTTACCTCCCACTGTCTGCTTACTTACCTTCAGTCAGCCAGCAGGAGGCAGATCACCGCCCAACGTCCTTCATGTTTCCTCACCCCGAAGTTGTGACACAGAGGGGATTGTGTGTCGTGCTACTGCAAATTCAGTCCTGATGGCTGTGGGAAAGAAGCGGTCCTTAAGCCTCTTTGTCCGTGCTTTGTGAGACCGGTAGCGGCTGCCAGAGGGAAGCAGCTGGAACAGGTTGTGACCAGGGTGGTCCGGGTCCCCAACAATGTTCCCGGCTCTACTGAGGTAACGAGGGCTGGCAATATCTTCCAGTGAGGGCAGAGAGCAGCCGACGATCCTCTGGGCAGTGTTAATCACTCTCTGCATGGCCTTTTTGTCTGCTGCTGTGCTTCCAGCGTACCACACTGTGATGCCGTATGCCAGGATGCTCTCCACAGTGGCTTTATAGAAAGTTACCAGAAGCTTAGGGTTCAAGTTGTTCCTCCTGAGTACCCTCAGGAAATGGAGTCGTTTCTGGGCCTTCTTCACTACTGCCGTGGTGTTTGTGGACCAGGAATTTAAAGGACTGGACCCGGTCTACACGAACTCCATTTATGAGGAGTGGGGCCAGATCTGTGCTCTGTTTGCGGAAGTCCAGGATTATTTCTTTAGTTTTTGTGTTGTTCAGTGTGAGGTTGTTCACCGAGCACCACGAAGACAGTTTGTTGACCTCGGTCTCTATAGGCCGCCTCATTCCCTTCTGAGATGAATCCGACCACAGTGGTGTCATCAGCAAATTTGATGACGTAGTTAGACTGGTGGGTTGGTGTACAGTCATAAGTGTACAGGGAGTACAGAAGAGGACTCAGTACACAGCCTTGAGGGGAGCCAGTGCTCAGTGTAATGGAGGAAGAAAGGTGGGAAGCAAATCTAACAGTTTGTGGTCGGTTAGTTAGGAAGTTCTTTATCCAACAGCAGATGGAGGAGGATAGTCCAAGGTGGGATAGTTTGTCAGTCAGAATGTCCGGTTTCATGGTGTTGAAGGCTGAGCTATAGTCAATGAAAAGCATCCTCACGTAATTCCCATGGTGTTCCAGGTGGCTCAATGCTGTATGTAGAGCAATGGTGATAGCATCCTCAGTGGACCTGTTAGCTCTATAAGCAAACTGGTGACGGTCAACTGAGGGAGAGATTGTATTCCTGATATGGCGGGCTATCAACTTTTCAAAGCACTTCATGATCACAGGCGTGAGAGCAACAGGCCTATAATCATTCATGCTGTCAATGGTTGGCTTTTTGGGGACAGGGATAATGGTGGCAGATTTCAGGCAGGATGGAATGATGGATTGTTGCAGGGAACAATTGAAGATTTTTTTGAAGACTCCAGCCATCTGGTCAGCACAGGCTTTGAGCACCTTCCCAGGTACTCCATCAGGGCCAGCAGCCTTCCTGGTATTCACAGACCCTATTTCCAGTCTCACTTCCTGTTCCTGGAACTTCAGTGTATTGCTGCAGGGTAGTGGTAGGGGTGTTGAGACTGGGTCTGATTTGTCAGTCTCAAAGCGGGCAAAGAAACGGTTCAGTTCCTCCGCTAGTGAGGCATCTGCGTTAACAGACATATTATTGTTATTGTAGTTGGTAATATGTCGTATTGCCTGCCACATCTTCTTTGGGTTATTTTCTGTGAAGTGCTCCTCAATTTTCTTAGTATATTCTGCCTTGGCCTTTTTAATGCCTCTTTTCAGCTCAGCTCTGGCAGCTCTATATTTCATCTTGTCCCCTGATCTGAAAGCGGTGTTACGGCATTTGATGAGTGCCTGTGTCTCCTTGGTCATCCAGGGTTTTTGGTTAGGAAAAACCCGTATTTGTTTATTTATAGTGATGTTGTCCATGCAGTTTTTGATATAGGAAAGTACAGCGTCCGTATAGTCCTGGAGGTTGTCGTGTTCAAAGAGTTCCCAGTTGGTGCGGGAAAAACAGTCCTGCAGCTGAGAAAGGGCGTCCTCGGGCCAAGTTTTTATTGTCTTTATTTGTGGCCTTGTTAGCCTCTGGAATGGAGTGTATGCTCGGGTGAGGGCTAGACAGAGGTGATCTGATCCAGCTAGGTGAGGGAGGGAAGTGGCTTTGTAAGCATGTTTGATGTTAGAATAAACATGGTCAAGAGTTTTGTCTCCCCTCGTGTGACATTTTACGTATTGGATAAACTTAGGTAGAACAGTCTTTAAACATGCTCTGTTGAAGTCACCAGCAACAATAAAGACTCCATCGGGGTGGTCAAGCTGTTGTTTGTTTACAGCCATTAGCAGGAGGTTTAATGCCGTGTTGACGTTAGCATCAGGAGGTATATAGATCGCCGTTACTATGACGACCGTTAGCTCTCTCGATAGATAGTAGGGCATACATCATACTGCCAATAGCTCTAAGTCCGGGGAACAGTGAGTGTCAATGATCCTACTGTCACCACACCATTCATTATGTATGAACAAGCAAAGTCCTCCTCCTCTGCTTTTGCCTGTTAGTTCCTTTGAACGATCGTTCCGAAAAAGCGTTCGGCTAGCTAGCGATACCGCAGCGTCAGGGATTTGTGGGTGTAGCCACGTTTCCGTGATGAGAATAATGTTACAGTTCTTAACAAAGCTGTTGGTAGCAATTCGAAGTTCCAACTCATCCATTTTGTGGGTGATGGATCTGGCGTTGGTCAAAAAGATACTCGGAAGCGGTGCTCGGTGTGGTTGTTGACTTAGCTTAGCAGCAAGGCCCGCCCGACATCCGCGCTTTTGCTTCCTTTCCCTTCGCCGCCTTCGCCTCCTTCGACGTGCTTTGAGTGGGCTGACTATCCACGGAGATCCCGGAGGTCTCGAGATGCCCTCGGGGATATCGTAGGTTCGTTGGTAGTTTGTTGTGAAATCGGATATATCGCATCTCCTTCCGATAGCAATTAAGTCGTGGCGACTGTAGGAAAAGTTTGCCTCGCAGATGTCGGTAAATAACGATAGGATTGAGAAAAGAAAACACCAAACTGGAGAGCAAAGAGCCGCTGCACCCATGTGCGCCGCCATTTTGGAACAATTCCCCTTTCAAAATGCTGTTCTCAATGATTTGGTGGTCTTGGACTCAAATGATGTAGATTATAGCCCCATTGTGAGGTTGGCTGACAGGTTTGTACCGCACCTGGATCAGGAGGGATTAAAGGACGAGTGGGAAGATTACCAGCTGCTACCTGATGCTCTCATCCCACAGAAAAGCCAAGATGGAAGACCAATTAACCCAGAGTCCTTTTAGCCACACATATTTAAATTAAAGAGTGCATTTGGGAAAGATCGCTTTCCATTGATGAGAGATTAACAAAGTTATTCTCTGCCTTCCTCACTTTAATGCCAGAGAGTTTTTAGCCATGTGAGGAAAATACATAAAGAGTACAGTGGTACCTCGACATACGAGTGCCCCGACATATGAGCAATTTGAGATAATAGTAAATTTTTGAGCAAATATTTATCTTGAGATACGAGACAAATTTTGACATACGAGCAGAGGCTGCTCATAAGAACATCATGGGCACTGTCTCTCTCCCCGCAACTCCCTCGTGTAACGTCTCTGCGAGCACTGGGCGGAACGTTGCAGTTTTCAGTGGTTTTTTTCCCGTTAGTCAGTGTGAATGGCGTATATACTACTTCTCGTTGGCAAGTGGTCGTGCGTTATCCTATTGTGAGGACATTTATGTGCATCATTTTGGGAAAAATTTGAAGGGAATACAAAAGCAAACAACTCTCGATAGGTTGCATGTGAAAGTCAGAGTGGAGGCGGAGCAAATAGAGCCAACCCGGCCGGGAGAAGAGAGGTATCAAAATTTAAAACAAAATTAGAATTAAGTTTAGTGTAAGGTTAGATTAAATTTATTTTTGAGTGTCTGCGTCGTAATCCAAGTTCATTGAAATTTGTTTATGTTACGAGCGCGTTGCCGTGCAAAAAGTCCCCCCCCCCTCTGTTCGTCTCTCTCCCCTCCGCCAAATCCGTCTAATCTTAATAATATTAAACACCATTTAGTGCTATTAAACCACTAGTTATTTGTTACTTTGTTAATAGATGGCGAATTAGAACGAATAACAATGTTTTTCCAATCCAATATCCTGTTTTTGGTGTTTTTTCAGAGGGTTGGAACTAATTAATTTGTTTTCAGTCCATTTCAATGGGAAACGTTCGTTTGAGTTACGAGAAAATCGACATGAGCTCAGTCCTGGAACGAATTAAGCTCGTATCTCGAGGTACCACTGTATATATATAAATGTAAATACTGTATTTACAGTGAAAATAGTTCCTCTCCGCTTGATATACAGTGGGACAAATAAGTATTTAGCATTAAGCTCGTATCTCGAGGTACCACTGTATAGGAAAACAATGGGAACTAATTCTCTTTTGACATCTTTGTCGCAAATTAAACCAAATTGTGACAGTTTCTTTTGTGGAGTAAAACCATTTTTAGAACAGAATTTAAGTCTGCGAAATCCTGCACTGCTACTTTTAATAAGCAACACTAAATTTGGTGCAAGTCGGGAAAGAAATGTTTGTTGCTTATTTGGTCAATAAAATACCTTGTTTGTTTTTATTCTACATTGTCTTTCTTGCATTAAGTAAATAGGTCCCACGTTGTGTTTGTAAGGTTTATCATCACATAATAATGGGAAGTGCAATCATTTATAAGGGGAGCAATTGGTTGACAGGTATGGATTAAGCACAGCCACTGGCAGGGCAGTCGCTCATGTTGACTTACTGTCGCGACTAATGGTTGCAGTTCGACTTCCAAAACTTGTGTTTTTGATTGGCTGGCCACCGAGATATAATCAATCGATTGGATATCGAGGTGGAAAAAATATGGCAATTTGGAATTGATTTCTAAAATTGCCAATATGTAAGTCCTTTTCAGGGATGGCAGCGACATCATGGCAAAATGTTTTAGCAAATGAAATTTTGATGAAAATGCAGCGGCAAAGTCCAAATTTGAAACTTAAGGTGTGGACGAACAAATGAGATGCTCTGCGAAATGGGGATTTTGGGAGCACTAAAGGGAAAACCAAATTGGTAGATAAGCTTACTTGGGTGGGCTGCTATATTGAATCATGGGAAGTCTCACGTCTCAAAAGGGGGGTGTTGGGCTGAGTGCAGCGCAAATATACATCTTTTGGGTTAATTTGTTTTCTAAACATAACACCTTTTTGAAGGGATTGTTTGATCTGTGCTCCACAAATTCCCCAGGGCAATACATGACCAAGGCGTGGTCAATCCCCCAAATCAATATACATCCATTTCAAAGACTCCATTTGGATGATATCAAATTAATTGACAGTGAGGGGAAGAAGTCTATTCATTGTAGATGTTTTCCTCAAATGGGTTGAAAATTTCCGACAAATTTTATTTGGTAGACCATCCAAATTGCCATTATTCACGACGCAATGGGAATTAAATGACTTGGCAAATTTGACTATATGGGGAAATGTTTAGAGAAACGCATCAAATTAAGGTTAGCAGAAAGATATTATGTTTCCCAACAGGAAATAGACCGGCAGTGGTGCCAGGAAGCTGGGTGCTCATTTGCAGCATAAAGAAGAAGCACTGGCACGAACCAAAGTGGGAAGGTCCATGTCAAGTGTTGCTGACCAACCAGCAGAAGTGAAAATAGCCAAGAGGGCGATGTGGATCCACCTTTCGCACTGTGAGAAGGTTATTGGATAACTTTATTCATCCCGTATTTGGGAAATTTCGTTGTCACAGTAGCAAGAGGGTGAGGATGCAGAAAGAGGAAAGGCATTTTAGACATAAATAGATAGGTAATAAGTTGATAAATAAATACATGAATAAATAAATAAGCGTAATATATATATCACAGTTGAAACGTTTGAGGAGACAGATGGGGGAAAAGCTTGCTGACGAAATAAAAGGAAATGAACGAGATAACTACTCCAACATTGATAAGGATTATTGTTCTGGGAGCAATAACATTTACCATAGTGATCTCTTTTATATTGGATTTGTAAAAAAAGCTTAAAGAGTTTCAATTGAGACTCAACCTACTCTAAAATGTAAAAAAAGTAGGACAATTTAAATCAAACTGTCATCCTTTTGTTTTTACATTGATTGAAATATTGTATTTTTGCAAACTATTGAAAAGCTACAGCACAATGAACATAAGTTTACGTTTGGGTTTGTCTTTTTTTCTTTGTGCGTGAATTTGGGAATGTCTAATGGCGAGCCTGACATAAATAATAAATAAAAAACAGGTTATTGGAGCTTTAGTCCAGGTCCTCTTCATTAGATCTGAGGTGTTTTTCTTGTACAAATATTGCTGTTGTTGTTGTCTTGACACCGTCAAATTGATTGCCAAATTGAATGGCTCCGACCATGTTGTAATCAGTCTCCTTTTGAGTGGCCCCATGCAGTGTACGTCCTATCGTCATGCCAGGTTCATGACCGTATGTATCTATGGCGCAAATCCCTCATAATGCTGGTTAATTTTTTATTCCTCTGAGTCGGAAGCAGGGTGTCTTAGTCCACATGAGAATTTGCAGTTCCGGACCTCGGAAGATGTAAGCTCCGGGCGGTGAACAGCGGCACATGCGCGCCTGTGGTCAAGCAAAAGCAGCAGCGCTTTGTGGAGAAGAACGGTCGCTGCAACGTGCAGCACGGCAACCTGGGCGGAGAGACCAGCCGCTACACCTCGGACCTCTTCACCACGCTGGTGTACCACACGAGAATGTATTTTTTATTTATTCACAGCATATAGATCGCCACAACACGCACGCATCTCCATAAGGGAAGAGCGTTCACTTCATGTGTGTCTCACTCTTAACCAGACAGCGGACTCCATTAGCATTAACATGGTTCCTACCAGCTGAATTATGTACAAAAGAACGCCACGGTTTAGAATCATTTGTGCCGCAATGGCGTGCTACGGCTTTAGCATATCAAGGAACGTCAATATATGATTAATATACAATGTATTATATTGCTGTTAGGCGACAGAAAAGCTTGGAGCCACATGCAAAAATAACAGCAAAAAAATCCTCCCAAAAAAACAAAACTCCCAAGGGAAAAAAAACACAAATGAGAATTTAGCCCATCATAGACAATATGGGCAGTGGTTTAGACACACATTATTCCTCCACTTGCACACCCTGGACAACATCATAAACTGCACACACATTTTTGAAATCCCGGTAGAACTTTTGTAGAAGCATATGTGTACCTTCATGGAAAGTAAGCGGGTCAGGTAGATCTCTGGTATGGCCTTGGCCCTCTCTCGTTCCCTCAGACTGCCTCTACGATGTTTGGGAAGATCAGGCTCTTCACTGGCCTTCACCAGATGCCAGAGTCTCACGCCACCTTCATCTGCATCTTCCAGCATTGGCGTTCCTGTCACAGTGAATTTAGTTAAATATTTTTTTTTTTTTTACTGAAGCTATGTTATGGGCATGGAACGAGTTTAGGAATGGCGTCCTATCGTAAATATAAAAAGAAAATATTGTAATTGGCCGTCCTTACAAATTCTTGGTCATGCCTACATTCAAGGCCCTTAGAAATATAGCAGATGACTTTAACATGATGGGAATAGCTACGTACTGAACAGTTTGCTTAGTTGTGGAATGCTTGATTGGTATAAATATTTCTGTTTGCATCCATATTAATGTTACCATCAGACACTACATTCAGAAATAAAAGTAGTGCGACCCTCCTCCCAATAATCAGCTGTGTGCCATGTTGCTTGATACAGTAATCCCTCGAATATTGTGGTTAATGTAGACCAGATCTGGCCGCGATAAACAAAAAAGGGCAAAGTAAGATCACCCCCATTATAACTACCACAATACATGTTTTCGCGCCTATACAAATATACAAGCACACAAGTACAATGATCAAAAACTGCATATATATTAAATATTACAGCAAACATGTCAAAAGACTGTAATGTATATCTCAATATAATGTACCGTATTTAAGCCGCATTTGTCGAGCAAAAAGATAATGACTGAATCGAAGGGTACGGCCTATATGCGCATAAAAAGACGACAAGCACGAAACTGCAAGGTGACAAAGTACCACAACACCATGATGCCATGACACAAGACAATGCGGGCGATACGGTCATTGACTGGCAAGACATGAGTAGCCTTTGTTTTGAAATAAAAAAAAATTCCACTTTGATTTTTTGTTTTGTTTTATTTCTTGTTCAAAAGTGACAACTATTGCAGAAACATGATCTATGCATTTACAAAGACAGGCATTTTAACTTCCTTATGATATTGACCCTAATAATGTGCTTTTGGTTCATACCGTATCTCAGAAATACCACGTGCGATGATTTGTATTAAGATTTTTCCTTCAAAGTAACACATTTGTACTACCTCTTAAAACCATGACTATGGAGGTGAAAATTGTAAACCAGGGTGGCTTATACGCGAGAAATTGAGAAATTAAAATTTTTTAAGGGTGCGGCTTGTATGCGCATGCGACTTACATGCAAGTAAATACAGTACAGTGGTACCTCAACATAAGAGTGGCCCGACATACGAGCAATTCGAGATACGAGTAAAATTTCGGGCAAATATTTATCTTGAGATACAAGACAAATTTTGATATACGAGCAGACAGCGGACGCGAGCGGCTGCTCATAAGAACATCATGGGCACTGTCTCTCTTCCCGCAACTCCCTCGTGTAATGTCTCTCTGGTCGCAACTCCCTCGTGTAATGTCTCTCTGGTCGCAACTCCCTCGTGTAATGTCTCTCTGGTCGCAACTCCCTCGTGTCATGTCTCTCTGGTCGCAACTCCCTCATGTAATGTCTCTCTGGTCGCAACTCCCTCGTGTAATGTCTCTCTGGTCGCAAATCCCTCGTGTAATGTCTCTCTGGTCGCAACTCCCTCGTGTAATGTCTCTCTGGTCGCAACTCCCTCGTGTAATGTCTCTCTAGTTGCAACTCCCTCGTGTAATGTCTCTCTGGTCGCAACTCCCTCGTGTAATGCAGTGGCGGGCCGTGCATTTCACACCTGGGCCTTCAGTAGTGCTACGTGTGAATCAATCCAACCCTCAATAAGTATTTTATGTCTATAAAACCTTTAATGCAGCCACAGCTGCGACACATAAAAAGAAGCAGTAATAACCTCAACAATTTAAATATTATTTCGGAAAATAGACAGTTTACTCAACAAAAATTATTTTTATTTATACACAAAATCCATCCTCCTTTCTTTCCTCAAGAAGATTTCAATTACTCTGTCGATAAGATTACACATGCGTTTCCGGTCCATCAAGAAGTTCCTTTCTATGGCCATCAAAGCTAATGCTGAAAGTTTAGTCTGTCCTGTTGTATTTCTGGCATAAGTTTTGATTCTATTTCGGGCTGAAAACGTCATTTCGACAGAAGCAGTGGACACGGGGATGGTCACTGCCAAACACAGTAATGTGTACAGCTGCCCCATGCTCTCACTCAGATTTTTCTGCTGAAGGAAGTCAAGGAGATCAGTGGGAGATTTTCCTGCAAAATCATCCATGGCATACATAACAATCAGTTCTGTTCTTAGCCGAGGCAGATCGAAAAGTGTTCCGTGGCTCTGCGTTAAGGTGGAGAAGGCTGCATGTGGGAAAGTTTCCTGGTATTCCTGAAACATCTGCGAGTCGAGGAGGGAGAGAAACATCAGTCTTTCATGGTCTTGAAATCTGGTCCGCGTCTGGCAAATAATATTGTCCAGAATCCTGTCGTGAAGTTGTTGGTAGTGCACGCGAGAATCTTGCGCTTGACCTCTTTGTGCGCTTGGAGCACCCGCACTGCGTTCGGTGGCCTCGTAGATTTCCTCATATCGGCTCCTCTCGCGTTCAACTGTGTCACAAAATTCCTTTACTCTTGCAAGACAAAACTGTACATCCAGTTTGTGGTTCTGTAGTATTGAAAAAAGCACGTGTGAATGCTCAAAAATGCCATCAAATGTGTGAAGAAAAAAACAAAATTCAAAATCATCCAGATGTGCTTTAAATCCATCAGCACACCGCACAGACTCCTCGTCGTACTCGTCATGATGCTCCAGGATGTGATGAAACAGTTCCTTTAGAGCAGCTCTCCTCAAATACTGTATTGACCACCCTGGATGCGTACTGCCTTCGTGTTGGTGCCACACGGGGCAGACGCTGCTGGCAGATTTCGTCCAGCAGCTGTGTGCGTCGAGGCGATCTCGAAAAAAATGCAGCAAAACCATTCAGGTGAGCAAAAAATATCTTGCATTCTTTAAGCTTTGTGGCCCCCTGAGTCAGTACTAAATTGAGCCGATGGGCATAGCAGTGTATGAATAAAGCTAACGGTGCTCTCTCCTTAACTTTAGCCTGCACCCCATTTAATCCAGACGACATGACCGCTGCACCGTCATAACACTGTGCCACAACTTTACGCAGACATTAATTTTCCACCAAAAATTGAATGATGAGACCTGCAATGCTCGCTTCCCACTGGTAACATTTTCAAATCTGACGAAACGCTCCTTGACACAACGCAGAACCAGTGCGAGCTGTGCTGCATTACTCGCGTCTGTCGTCTCATCCACCATTACAGAGACAAACTACTTTTTTATTTCGCTTCTGATCTCTTCCTCCATCACTTCAGCAATAGCAGTGATCAGGTTGTTTTGTATTTTGCCCGACGTGCCACTAAATACTTTATTAGTGGACAGGTGGTAATGTAAATCCGTGTTTTTCTCAGCAATGAGAGAAAGAAGTTCCACATAATTTCCTTTATTTGGGGAGGCAGCGCTTTCATCGTGTCCCCAAAATGAAAGTTCCTGCTTGCCCAAGAAAATTACGTGGTCTATCAAACTTTTTAAGATTTCCCTATTTTTCTTTACCTTTTTGTTGTGGCGCTCCGTTTCCCTGCGCACTTGCTCGTTTAATTGTAATTCCACTCGAGTATCTCCAAAAGTTTTGGAGTGGACTGTTGCTTGTAAGTGTCCGGCAGAGCTTTGGTGTCTCGTTGTTGCTTTGGTTAAACAAGACAAATTTGCAAATCCAGTGTTGCTCCAAACACCATGTCGATCGGTGGCAAATAACAAGCACTCCCAGCAATATAATTTGCTGTGTTCATCGGAGCCCGTGAGCCAGGGATAGCGCTCTTAGTTAGCGCACTGAAAGGTCCAAACACAGCCCAAACAGGCTTGCTAGCTTCGGATTTGACCGCCCTTTCTTAATGATGTCCATCTTTTCTGGAAAAGTCCGTCTGGAAAATGGCTTTGCCAGCAAATCTGCAACCGAATCCATTTGCTTTCCTGCGTTGGCCATTGTGGGTGGAGTTTGCTAGTCTGGCTGCCTCATTCTGGCTTTGGCCCGCCTACTCTATAGCAAGCCAATAATAGTTGGTGAAAGCAATGACGTATCCCAGCCAGCGAAATGCCAATGCCTGCGAAAAAGCATTGTGGGGTTGCCAACTCGAAATCTAATTGGTTAAAAGCAACAGTCTTGTTTAATGCAGCAGAGCCCGCAAAACTGATTGTGAAGGCTTTGAGGCAGATTTCTGATCCTGGCAACAAATAATGGCTGAAATGTGATTGGTTAAATGCAATGAAAACACACATCTGGAAGCAGTGCAACCAGGGGGAAAAGCAATGAAAGGAAGCTAACAGACTATTTGGAATAATAAGTATTGATGGACAAAATATAATATGATTCAGATATTTCTTAGGCCAGCAGAGAAGGCCTTGAAGGCCCTGACGGCCCGCCACTGGTGTAATGTCTCTCTGGTCGCAACTCCCTTGTGTAATGTCTATCTGGTCGCAACTCCCTCGTGTAATGTCTCTGCGAGCACTGGGTGGAGTGTTGCATTTTTTCAGTGTTCCCCCCCCCCCCCCCCCCCCGTTTGTCATTGCAAATAGCGAGGCAATCGCTAATACGAGAGTTATATATACTACTCGTTGGCAAGTGGTAGTGCGTTATCCTATTGTGAGGACATTTGTGTGCATCATTTTCGGAATATTTTGAAGGGATTACAAAAGCAAACAGCCCTTCTTGCATGTGAAAGTCAGGGTGGAGGCGGGGCAAATAGAGCCAACCGGGGAGAAGAAAGGTATAGAAATTTAAAATAAAATTAGAATTAAGTTTAGTGTAAGGTTAGATTAAATTTATTTTTGAGTGTGTCTGGATCGTACCAAGTTCATTTAAATTTGTTTATGTTTTGTTACGGGCGCGTTGCCGTGCAAAAAGTCTCCCCCCTCTCTGTCCCTCTCTCTCTACCCTGCGCAGAATCCGTCTAATTTCAGTTCTATTAAACACATTTTAGTATACTATTAAACCACTAGTTATTTGTTACTTTGTTAATAGATGGCGAATTAGAACAAATAAAACATTTTTTCCAATCCAATATCCTGTTTTTGGTGTTTTTTCAGAGGGTTGGAACTAATTAATTTGTTTTTAGTTCATTTCAATGGGAAACGTTCGTTTGAGTTACGAGAAAATCAAAATATGAGCTCAGTCCCGGAACGAATTAAGCTCGTATCTCGAGGTACCACTGTATATATATATAAATGTAAATACTGTATTTACAGTGAAAATAGTTCCTTTCCGCTTGATATACAGTGGGGCAAATAAGTATTTAGTCAACCACCAATTGTAAAAGTTCTCCTACTTGAAGAGATTAGAGAGGGCTGTAATTGTCAACATGGGTAAACCTCAACCATGAGAGACAGAATGTGGAAAAAAACAGAAAATCACATTGTTTGATTTTTAAAGAATTTATTACCAAGTTAGAGTGGAAAATAAGTATTTGGCCACCTACAAACAAGCAAGATTTCTGGCTGTCAAAGAGGTCTAACTTCTTCTAAGTTTCCACTCGTTACCTGTATTAATAGCATCTGTTTTAACTCATTATTGGTATAAAAGACACCTGTCCACAACCTCAGTTTCTCACACTCCAAACTCCACTATGGCCAAGACCAAAGAGCTGTCGAAGGACACCATAGACAAAATTGTAGACCTGCACCAGGCTGGAAAGACTGAATCTGCAATAGGTAAAACGCTTGGTGTAAAGCAGGGGTCCTCAAACTTTTTCCTGTGAGGGCCACATAACTTTTCCCTTCTCTGATGGGGGGCCGGTGTCAGTTTGTAACAGAAAAAGTGTGACGATCGTAGGGGGGCTTAATTTTTTTTATTGTTTTCCAGAAAGCCACACATAACCAAATAACCCTTTCCAGGTTCTTTACAGAAAAAAAGTCAGGAAACAAATTATAACACTATTAATGAAATAAATAATAACTAAATAACCCTCTCTGAGTTCTTCACAGAAAAAACAGGAAATAAATAACACTATTTATGAAATAAATAATACCTAAATAACTCTGTCAAAGTTTGCGCTAACTCCACGAATAAAAATGAGCAGTTGCGCTGTCTTGCACGTCCGTGCTTTCATCCAGTGCTAATGAAAAAAAGTCAAATTCTTTCGTCTTCTGCTGCAGCTGGGCATATACATTACTCCCGATTTCTTCAACGCGTCTGGTGATTGTACTCGCCGACAGACTTACGGCATTAAATGCATCTTTCTTCTCGGGACACCTCCTCCGCGACAGCATCCATACATTTCTTAACAAACTCTCCGTCAGTGAAAGGCTTACCGCTGCTTGCTATCAGTTTAGCAACCCGAAAAGCTGGCCCGAACGGATGCCTGGTTCAGCTGAGCTTGGCGTACAAATGTATTCTGCTGAGATAGTAGTCCACTTTTTAGCTTTGAGAGTTTGTCTGCTTGTATTTGGCGAGCAATTATTAGAAAATGGAAGACATACAAGACCACTGATAATCTCTCTCGATCTGGGGCTCCATGCAAGATCTCACCCCGTGGTGTCAAAATGATAACAATGACGGTGAGCAAAAATCCCAGAACCACACGGGGGGACCTAGTGAATGACCTACAGAGAGCTGGGACCACAGTAACAAAGGCTACTATCAGTAACACTGCGCCGTCAGGGACTCAAATCCTGCACTGCCAGACGTGCCCCCCTGCTGAAGCCAGTACACGTCTGTGGTTCGCTAGAGAGCATTTGGATGATCCAGAAGAGGACTGGGAGAATGTGTTATGTTCAGAAGAAAACAAAATAGAACTTTTTGGTAGAAACACAGGTTCTCGTGTTTGGAGGAGAAAGAATACTGAATTGCATCTGAAGAACACCATACCCACTGTGAAGCATGGGGGTGGAAACATCATGCTTGGGGGCTGTTTTTCTGTAATGGGGCCGGGACGACTGATCTGTGTAAAAGCAAGAATGAATGGGGCCATATATCGAGAGAGTTTGAGTGAAAATCTCCTTCCATCAGCAAGGACATTGAAGATGAGACGTGGCTGGGTCTTTCAGCATGACAATGATCCCAAACACACAGCCATGACAACAAAGGAGTGGCTTCGTAAGAAGCATTTCAAGGTCCTGGAGTGGCCTAGCCAGTCTCCAGATCTCGACCCCATAGAAAATCTTTGGAGAGAGTTGAAAGTCCGTGTTGCCCAACGACAGCCCCAAAACATCACTGCTCTAGAAGAGATGGAGGAATGGGCCTAAATACCAGCAACAGTGTGTGAAAAGCTTGTGAAGAGTTACAGAAAACGTTTGGCCTCCGTTACTGCCAACAAAGGGTACATAACAATATTGAGATGAATTTTTGGTATTGATCAAATACTTATTTACCACCATGATTTGCAAATAAATTCTTTAAAAATCAAACAGTGTTTGTTTCCACATTGTCTCTCATGGTTGAGGTTTACCAATGTTGAAAATTACAGGCCTTTCTAATCTTTTCAAGTAGGATAACTTGCACAATTGGTGGTTGACTAAATACATATTTGCCCGACTGTAAATCCCCCCAAAACAGGTTTAATCCAAATCCTTTGTCTTCTTGTGGTCATGGGTCCATTGTCTGCGAAATCCGAGGGATTACGATACTCGCCTGACTAAACATGTCAGGTACCAAAACTACTTTTAAAAAAACAGCTATAAACGAATCTGTCAAAACATAGTCTTGTTCTTGTTTTTTAAGCCATGAGGACAGTCGAACTTGTTGATCAAAGCTGGCTTTACCATTAAGGGTCAGGCAGCAGCATTCCCATACATGATGATGAGGGCTGCACGTTCAGTTAATGTTTAAATAAAAATGCCCGGTAAGACATCCGTTTCCCCAAAAACATGTTGTGACTGTTCTGACCGGGGCCGGATTGCGGGGCAGACGTCTCTCGCCGCCGGGCAGCAGGCCGATAAATTAAACTTCCACTTCGGTCCTGGGCGCCGTCCAACCGTCAATTAGCCGTCCAAGGAGCTCTATTTTTGGATAACTGCAACGACGTCAGCCCACTGCCCGGACTTAAATGGAATCCCAACTTCCATGTTGCTCCGCCTCGACGTCCCGCCATGCTCGTTGAACCTGTTGATTAAGGCATCCAGCAGTTCGCTTCCTCTTCCAAAATACTCTTGTCTGCCTGTTGCGGGGCAGACCTCACTCGCCGCTGAAGCTCCGGCTGATGCTGGAGTTTTCGGCACGCCCTTTCTTTTTCTGGGTACCCGGACATTTCGTCGACGGACACTTCGTCAACGGACACTTCGTCCCCAGACGTTTTGTCGAACGGACGTTTCCTCGCCGGACAGTTCGTCGAACTGACATTTCTTCGCCGGACATTTTGTCAACGGACAATTCGTCGCCGGACAATTTGTCGCCGGACATTCCGTCGACGGACAATTCGTCGCCGGATTCGTCGCCGGACATTTCGTCGACCGACAATTCGTCGACGGATTCACTCGCTCTCAAAATTATAATCATGAGAGAGAGAGTTTACTATTGAAAGCGATTTACCAGGTAATCTCTCGCTCTCAAAATTATAATCATGAGAAAGAGAGTTTGTTATTGCATTGACAATGTCAGAGCATTAATATCTAAATATCTAATATCAAAATTATCAATAAGTTGCGGATTATTGGCGTGTGTGTACATGTTTTTCAAATTATAATCATGAGAGAGAGAGAGTTTGTCATTGCATTGACAACTTGCAATACAGCAAGGTGTTGAAATACTTTATACGGTCATTTTTATCAAACAAATAAAAGTATTAGTATACTTTTAGCCCGCGACGACGCCAGACAGCTCGCCGAACAGACACATTGAGACTATTAGTATATTAATTGTAATTTCTTGTAAACTGTGTGTATATGTGACATGCTAAAGTGTTGAATTTATTATTTTATTAAACAAACAAGAGTCTTAGTATACTTTTAGCCCGCGACGACGCCAGACAGCTCGCCGAACACACAGATCGAGACTATTAGTATATTAATTGTAATTTCTTGTAAACTGTGTGTGTATATGTGACATGCTAAAGTGTTTAATTTATTATTTTATTAAACAAATAAAAGTCTAAGTATACTTTTAGCCCGCGAACAACACCAGACAGCTCGCCGAACAGACATCGAAACTATTAGTATATTAATTGTAATTTCTTGTAAACTGTGTGTGTGTATATGTGACATGCTAAAGTGTTTAATTTATTATTTTATTAAACAAATAAAAGTCTTAGTATACTTTTAGCCCGCGACGACGCCAGACAGCTCGCCGAACAGACCATGACCGGACGATTCGCTGAAAGACGTTTGGCTGACGGACAGTTCGCGGAACGGGTTCGCGGAACGGACGTTTCGCCGAAGCGCTCGCCCCGCCCCCGGATCGTGTGTACATGTTTTTCAACCTCGGCCCGCGGGCTATATACGGCCCGTTACAGATAACATTCATTTAGGAATAACAAGGGCATGTACTGCCCCCCGCTGGACATATTTCTAAATACAAGTACGTAGTACAATGTGCTGCCAATGTTTTATGTTTTTTATTCAATATTCTTATATATGTACACATACACACGCTCTTGCTACGTGCCTGACACTGAGAAAAACAACACTAGAAGACTTATGTGAAATTCTAAGTGCCTTGGACAGACTAGAGGGCTTAGAGAACAATACCTGAAAATGCCATGGAACACACTTACTTCTAGTGATGTGTGCCAATAAGAACAATATTTTAATTTTAAATATTTTCCCATTATTTTAGGAAATATATATTCAAAATGATTTGCTGAGAGCCTTAATTCAAAGATTAATCTCAACGTTTTCTATGCTGGTGTAAATTTTCTGGAGTAGGATTTCTGGATTTACAATTTCATTACAGTAGTACTTACTGTTACTACTACTTTATTTTCTCTATTTCTTCTGTCAGGTACTGTTCTGCGTGATCTCCAAATGGCTACTACTTTAAACGCAAGGATAAAATAAAAAATTGGCAGAACATTGTAGTCAGTACTTGTATTTAGAAATATGTCCAGTGGGGGGCAGTACATGCCCTTGTTATTCCTAAATGAATATTATCTGTAACGGGCCGTATATGGCCCGCGGGAGAAGGTTGAAAAAGATGTACACACACGATCCGGGGGCGGGGCGAGCGCTTCGGCCAAACGTCTTTCGGCGAATCGTCCGAGCACCGAACAGACACATCGAGACTATTAGTATATTAATTGTAATTTCTTGTAAACTGTGTGTGTATGTATGTGACATGCTGAAGTGTTTAATTTATTATTTTATTAAATAAATAAAAGTGGGGATGTTTGGATTGAATGTATATCGGTATTCGATTATTGATGCATTGATCCACGGGAGATTTCAGCTTGAACCACGTTGTTGAACCACGGAGAACCATGGGGGATTGTCTTAATACTAGCAAAGCTGCAATTTGTGAAGCAAATAGTAAGTACCACTAGAGATTGTCTTAATATCAGTAAAGCTGCATTCTGGAAGCAATAGTTAGTAAAACATATAGCGTCCGACGACAAAGTGCCCGCCGACAAAATGTCCGGGTACCGGCGAGCTGTCTGGCGTCGTCGCAGGCTAAAAGTATACTAAGACTTTTATTTGTTTAATAAAAATGACCATATAAAGTATTTCAACAGCTTGCTGTATTGCAAGTTCTCTCACTTAGAAATGTACATCGTAGGAAATTGTTTACCTATATAGGAACCCGGACATTTCGTCGGCGGGCACTTCGTCGTCGGACGCTATATGTTGTGCTTACTGATGAAGGTACGAAATGTCCGGGTACCTATACAGTTTTTTTCTCTAAAATGGTCGATGCGCCCAATCAGTCGTTGCGCCTTCTCTGTGCACTAAATTACATTTTTCTATGGCCCTGACCGCTTGAGTGACTGGTTTTATTTCTCGCCAGCACGCTACATATTGCGATCAACCCAGCGGACGTTCACCCTAAAAATAGCCTGCCCACGCATTCCAAGCGGTAAATCCATTCAAAACATCCCAAGGGAGTGGCAAGGCATTTGACTTCCGTGTGCTCGCAGCGCTTTTAACCCTCAAAAACAATCTCAACACTCAGAGAAACAGCATATTAGAGCTATACAGAGGAAATGCCTGACGTGAATGACAACACAATGCGGGTGTGAACGCTTAGAAAAAGGACTGAAGCCATGGATCAAACAGAATTTAACAGCTTTGCTAACGGATGGCCAACATAGGAGTTGGGGCAGGCAGTGTCGCACGAGTTACGTGACGATTTGGAATGAATTGTCGATGCCGATATAACAGCGAGTAGAATCAAAGGCTTGGGAGTGATGCATGTCGCGAGTTACAATGGATTGTGGATGACTGGGCTCAAGTGTTGGCCAGCACTGTTGTTCGAGCTTCCGCCAAAGCTGGAATCAAGTTCCCAGAATACACAACTCTGACTGAGAGTAGAGCCTAGCATGTTAAACACTGAACTCTTTATATCAGTGTACCTTTTACCTCAATAAAGCATTATCAAACTTAGTTTTGCTTGTGCTGTCTTTAAAAAAAACACGCACACGGCTCGCATAGCATACGCGAGCGGATAGCATAACACGCTAGCGGCTAGCATAACATACGCGAGCGGATAGCATAACATGCTAGCGGCTAGCATAACATATGCTAGTCTAGTGTCAAGCTAACGCCCTATCGGAAGAAGCGCCCCATGTATTGACAAGAAAATATACCCGAAAATGAGAGTGCGCCCTATTAAACAGTGCGTTTTATAGGTGTGGAAATACGGTAATTTTGCTCTCTATCTCTGAGTGCTAGTCAATATGCTAGGTCTGGATACAGGTAGCGTATTTACTTGCATATAAGCCGCCCGCGCATATAAGCCGCACCCCTAAAATTGCCTTAAAATAGTTGAATTTTACAACTTCTCGCGTATAAGCCGCCCCTTGATTCTCAATTTTCACCTCCATATTTATAATTATAATAGGGAATATAAATGTGTTACTTTGAAGGGAAAATCTTAGGAAAATCATGTCACGTGGTATTTCTGAGATACGGTATGAACCAAAAGCACATTATTAGGGTCAATATCATAAGGAAGTTAAAATGCCTGTCTTTGTAAATGCATGGATCATATTTCTGCAATAGTTGTCACTTTCGAACAAGAAATAAAACAAAACAAAAAATCAAAGTGGAATTTTTTTAAATTTCAAAACCAAGGCTACTCACGTCTGGCAAGTCAATGACCGTATCACTGCGTTGTCTTGTGTCATGGCATCATGGTGCTTTGTCTTTGTCACCTTGCACTTTCGTGCTTGTCGTCTTTTTATGCGCATATGAGCCGTACCCTTCGATTCAGTCATTATTTTTTTGCTCGACAAATGCGGCTTATGTGCAAGTAAATACGGTACATTATATTGAGATATTAATACATTAGTCTCTTGACATGCTTGAAAAAATCATCACACGTGGTATTTCTGAGATACTGTATGAATCAAAAGCATATTATGAGGGTCAATATGACTGTCTTTGTAATTGTAAAATAGCAAATTATTCAATTTGAAAAAAGGGTCTATCTTGATGAGAACCCAATGCTTTTTAATGACGATGTGGCGGCCAAATTGCTTCTGTCGAAATATCTTGATTTTTTTCGATGGTTGATATTACTGCAATAGTTGTCACTTTTGAACAAGAAAAAAAAAAATCAAAGCGGAATTGTGTTTTATTTCATAATCACGAATGTAAAATCGTTTCCTTTCTGTGTACCGGAAGGGTGTTATTTGCACGTAGACAAATTCAAAAAGGAAGTAACGTAAGCACAACCAGGAAATCTGCCCATAGCGCTATACGTAGTGTTCACCAAGTCCTTGGGTGCAATAATAACAATATATTTTAACGATTGACTGCAAGCCCTTCGATCAGCCTTAACTATTGTGATGTACTGACATGGTAAACGCTATGGTCAGAGCACGCACCTACGGTAAGATGGCGGCGCCTCGAGCGAGCAATAGCAGACACAAGTGTAGTCACGTCTGGCCAGTCTGAGCACGTTTAACTACACTAAGATGGCTGTGCCCCGAGCGAACACGAGTTTTTTTTCAAGTTTTATGCAAGATACGGTTTATTTTTTCCTTGAATTATATTCATAGACGTCAAAATACATTTTGTTTAGCGTTTTATCTGTTTATCTTTTTTTTATTTTGAAATAAATGACCGTATATTGCCGCATTGTCTTGCATCGTGACGTCACACAGGTACCATTTTTTGTCTTGACGTCATCGTGTCATCATCGTCAACTTGCAGTTTCGTGCATGTCGTGTTTTCATGCGCGTATAAGTCGTATCCTCGATTCAGTTATCATTTTTATGTCCGACAAAAGCAGCTTATGTGTGAGTAAATATGGTAGTTTGTAGCTATTGTAAGATATGCTGACTCACTCTTTGCAATTGCTTGTTAGTATTGCATCAGTTTGGTGTGAGTAATGAAAAATGTCGAGTCATGTTGAGACATCTGTTATGCAGATGTCTGGGCGTATCAGCCCACACCCTCTTTCTGTTATCTTCTCTGTACAGCATCATGTTTTTCACATATAAATAGACGCACAAACTGTAAGTTCGGAGAGAGTTGCGGCGAATAGGCTGTGCGTTCGCAGCTGTTCGAGCTCTCCCCGTCCTGCAGTCTGGAAATAAACTTATCTCCTTGAAATTGGTTCCCCTCTTTCTTAACCTGCTCCTGAAGTTCTTTTACCGAGATCCAACAGCTATTTTAAGAAAAGTGGTCAATCCCCAAAATCAATACAGTAATACCTTGACATACGAGTGCCCCGACATACGAGGAATTTGAGATACAGTGGTACCTCGACATTCGAGTGCCCCGACATACGAGCAATTTGAGATACGAGTAAAATTTCGGGCAAATATTTATCTTGAGATACGAGACAAATTTTGATATGCAGATGCTCCCCTACTTACGAACGAGTTAGGTTCCGAGCGATTGTTCATAAGTTGAATTTGTTTGTAAGTTGATTCAGTGCTATATTTTGTATTATAATTTATGTTTAAGGTCTATATAAGTATATTGAAGGTTTATACAAGTGCATTTGTATGTTTACGGCTTGTATAAGTAACACACATTGGTCTGTACTAAAAAAAACATTTAATAAAATGGAGAGAATATGTACAGTACTGTATAGACAGAGAGAGAGAGAGATTTATGTATTAGAAACTGGCCGAAAGAAGCGATCTAACGACGATTGCACAGTTTTCTTCTTTTTTTCATCATAAATGATGCGGTAGCACTGTATGGCATCATTCGATTGATTTGCAAACTTTGTGCAACGTTCAATATTTGGGTCCTGCTGCTCGATCTTTCTGTTTATAAATGGTACTGACGGTCGAACGATTCAAGTTGTATGCCCGTGCAACGCTCACCACTCTCACGCGCATCAAGCTTCGTTATTATTGCCACTCGTTTCAAATGAAATGGCTTGCCTCTTCCTTGCACCTCCCTCACTAGAAGCCTTTCACTTTTCACCAACCATATTGAATAATGGCTGCACGAGATATTTCATGATAAAAATGAAAAAAGGTTCTTTGCGCACTGGAGATACGTCACGCACTTACGCACTGCAACGAACTGGGCAGAGGAAGGTGGATGCTGGGTGAGCTGAGCGCTCACAGCGCCAGGCGTCGGTATTAGCGGCGCAAAGAAGCACTACTCGGAAAAAGGCGCACAATACAAAATCGAAATTACGAACATTTTTCGACATAAACGCAATTTGCAGACATGTTCGTATGTACCGTTGTTCGTAAGTCGTATGTTCGTAAGTAGGGGAGCGTCTGTACGAGCATACAGCGGACGCGAGAGGCTGCTCATAAGTACATCATGGGCACTGTCTTTCTGGTCGCAACTCCCTCGTGTAATGTCTCTGGTCGCAACTCCCTCGTGTAATGTCTCTCTGGTCGCAACTCCCTCGTGTAACGTCTCTACGAGCACTGGGCGGAGCGTTGCATTTTTTCAGTGTTTTTTCCCCGTTACTCAGTGCGAATGGCGTATATACTACTTGTTGGTAAGTAGTCGTGCGTTATCCTATTGTGAGGACATTTGTGTGCATTATTTTCGGAATACTTTGAAGGGAATACAAAAGCAAACAACCCTCAACAGGTTGCATCTGAAAGTCAGGGTTTGATTTTAGTTCATTTCTATGGGAAACGTTCTTTTGAGTTACAAGTAATTCGATATACGAGCTCAGTCCCGGAACGAATTAAGTTCGTATCTCGAGGTACCACTGTACGAGTAAAATTCTGAGCAAACATTTGTCTTGAGCTACGAGACAATTTTTGAGATACGAGACAGTCAGGTGGCCGAGACGCAAGAGGCTGCATATGACTATTTTTCTCGCTGCAACTCCCTCGTGTAAAGATCTCTACGAGCACTGGGCAGAGCGTTGCATTTTTAAAAACATATGAGAGAGGTATTACTGTATATAAATTTCAAAGCCTCCATATGGACATTATCAAATTAAATGATTTATTGTAGATGTTTTCTTCAAATGGGTTGAAATTTTCCGACAAATTTTGTTTGGTTGACCATACAAATTGCCATTATTTAGTACGCAATGGAGATTAGATGACAAGGCAAATTCGGCTATATTGGGAAACCTTTAAAGAAACGCACCACATTTAGGTTAGCAGAAGGAGGACCAACAGTGGTGCCAGGAGCCTGGGTGCTCATCAGCAGCATAAAGAAGAAGCACTGGCACGACTCAAAGTGGGAAGGTCCATACTGAGTGTTGCTGACTAACCAGCAGACATGAAAATAGCCGAGATGGGGATGTGGATCCACCTTTCACACTGTAGAAGGTTATCTCAGTTGAAAGGTTTGAGGAGACAGGTGAGGGAAAAACTTTATAACAAAATAATAAGAAATTAATGAGATAACCACTCCAATTATGATTAGAAGGATTATTGCTCTGCGAACAATGACATTAACCGTGGTGATCTCTTGCATATGAAAAAAAAGGTGAAAGCGTTGCAATTGAGACTCATCCTTTTTACAAAGGGTAAAACGAATGGCCAAAGGAGTAAACCTCGGGGAAAAATACAATCGAATATAAGAACACCTACTGAACGTGATTTTCAAATGTGAATTTGAGACGACATCCCTAAGAGAATGAACACCCAAACAATGATTTGCCTCCCATATGTAAGACTATTTCAATCACCATTGTGGGTTTTACAAAACAAAACGTGTGTCCTGTTTGCAAAAAAATTAAACAATATCTATCCTGTTATACAGTGACGGGCCGTCAGGGCCTTCAAGGCCTTCTCTGCTGGCCTAAGAAATATCTGAATCATATATTATATTTTGTCCATCAATACTTATTAAATAATTCCAAATTGTCTGTTAGGTTCCTTTCCCCCTGGTTGCATTGCTTCCAGATGTGTTTTCATATTGAAGCATTTAACCAATCACATTTCAGCCATTATTTGTTGCCAGGGTCAGAAATCTGCCTCAAAGCCTTCACAATCAGTTCTGCGGGCTCTGCCGCTTTAAACAAGTGTCGATAAGACTGTTGCTTTAACCAATCAGATTTCGAGTTGGCAGCACCATAATGTATTGTCGCGGGCGTAGGGATACGTCATTGCCTTGTCGTAGGCGGAGGGATACGTCATCGCTTTCACCAACTATGATTAGCTACCAAACTGTATCTGGAGCTAGCTACCCAAGCAAATATATTGTTGTGTTGATTTAAAGCCATTTTCAAGATGGACAATGCCAGAAATACGACAGGACAGGCTCGACTTTCAGCATTAGCTTCGATGGCGATATAAAAGAAGGAAGAAAGTTGGATGGATGTTGTGTACAGTTAAAAAGGATTTTTGGTGAGTAAAATATGGCTATATTCCTAAATAATATTTCAATTGTGGGCCAAGTTCTGATATCTGAAAAGCTCCAGTATTTTTATTTAATCAATAAATGCTGCTAGGAAGTGGATTTTACCCCATTTTAGTGCAATTTTTGCCGTTTCGTCATTGACATCCATTGCTGTCTTTTCCCGGGGAAATCACCTCCCTGGCCCGTTGTAATGTCTGAAAAGCTCCAGTATTTGTATTTAATCATTAAATGCTGCTAGGAAGTGGATTTTACCCCATTTTTGTGCATTGATTCATTGATTATTTTTTATGTGTCGCAGCTGTAGCTGCAGTCAAGGTTTTATAGCCATAAACTAGTTTTTGAGGGTTGGATTGATTCGTTGAAGGCGCTACGAGAAAATCCACGGACCGCCACTGCTGTTATGAAAGCAGTAAAAGACAGGCCAATTTTTCCACTGATGGTGCCTTCGCTAAGTTTACCTGTTTTGAACCTTACAGGCAGTCTGAATCTGGGGGCGGTAAATGAGAGACAGTGTACCTATGTTACAAGACAAAATGCACCACTGATTCCACGTTTTGACCTGTGGTGGTGATGTGGTGCAAATAAATTATATAACTCCTGTCAAAAAGAAACAGGACTATGTGGCGTAGTTTCACTGCTCTTGCTAATATCTGTTTTTACATATAGAGAAGAGGAGATACAATTGGCGGCTCAGAATTTCGGTGTGGTGGCTGGCCTCTCTCGATGGCATTGAGCCTCATGGAGGGATGGCGTTCCGACTTACATTGATGCTATTTCCATCCCCAGAGGCGTACCAGATGAGTATGGGTTGGCTAAACAAATTGCAGCAGGTTGGGAGTATTTTTTTCTTTGGGTTACTCCGAATAAAATATGGATAGGATAAACAACATCCATTACAATGTCCAAAAACTTGGAAATTATACTGAGCAGGGATTTGTCGCAATGAACAGTTGGCAGCCAACAGTCTCATGGCTTTCCAGGACCGCAACGCTTCTGGCGGCGCATGGGGGGTGTTCAATGTTTGGAGATTAATGTTGCACCTTTACTGCCAACGACATGTCACCCGATGGGTTCCTAACCAGAATCATTGAAGGCCTGCAGACCCTGAACCAGAAATAAAGAGGCATTCTGGATCCAGGCCTAGAGGAAGGGCACGGACGGCTGGGCACAGCCCAAAGAGGCTATATGGGTTACCCTTCCATTGGCTTCACCACTTTTGGGAGGTGCCTAAGAGGTCGGGTGCAACAACAATTGTATCTCCTCTTCTCTATATGTAAAAACAGATACTAGTAAGAGCAGTAAAACCACGCCACATAGTCCTGTGAGAGACAACAGTTGGAACCTTCACGAGGTGTCTCCTGAGAGGCCGTCCGTCGCGGCCTGCGAATCCAACAACACCACCCAGAGCTGCCACCCAGGAATGTGGCACCCTACGTTTTTCATCCAGCCGGAGATGTCCGCCGTGCCCCACACCTCCGGCTACTCCTCCTAAGGGCAGGTGACGTCGAGGAGAACCCGGGACCTACCTGCCCGGGATGCTCCAAGACGATCCGTTGTGACTTCACCCCACAGGTCTGGAACGCTTGCCGGCGAAATTTCCACAGGACCTGTAGCGGCCTGACCCGAACCCAGAAAAAGAGTCATCAAGGCTTTCTGTGCAGATCCTGTTCTGGAAATGCCGTCGTGTCGTCACCTCCGCGCACAGCCTACATGGGACCGAAAGAAAAATGCTGTGTCTGCAAAATCTCCTTTTCCCCTACCATCTTCCCCATCCCCTGCTCTAACTGCCCCAACAAATCCCACCGCTCTTGCTCTGGACTACCGAACTGAAAGAGGTGACTGCACGTCTAAAAATTGACATGCTCCTTCTCCAGGAAACAAAAATGGGACTCGAAGACCCGACGCCTCAGCTTGACGGTTATAATGGGATTCGCCAAGACCGCGAGGGCTCAGGCACAAAACATTGACGAGGCGGGGGTCTCCTTGTCTACCTGAGATGCGGCATCCCCTACTCCATCCTTCCAGCGTCCCCATCAGGTCCCCTCGAATTCCACCATATCCACATTCCCATTGCCCGCAGGCGGCACCTCTCACTGGTCAACGCCTACATCCCCCCAGCAAAATCGGATTATTGTCCAGCCCCCCTAAGACTTCTGGTTAAACCGGCTCCCCACGGAGCATGGCCTGATCTGCGGGGATTTCAACGCGCACCACCCGACCTGGGATATTTTTGCCAAGACAGATCCCAGGGGTAACGCAATCCATCAATGGGTCGATGACCATGACCTAACTCTCCTATTGACGGCGTGCGGACACGAACTGCCAGATACCAACAAGGAGCAGGCATGAGTGCCCCCGACGATCGCTGACCCCACCACGGCCGAACATCTGCAATGGGAACCCATCGACGAGATGACCTCCGACCCCAGACCGATTTGATTAGGTGGAACCGTGCTCTCCGTATCGAATACCAACAAAGAAGAGTACAACCCAACTTCTCGAAAGCTGACTGGAAGAGGTATCGTACCATCCTCGTAGATCGCCTACCCTTAATCTTCGCAGCAGCCACAGCCCCGGAAAAGCTCTCCCTCTTAGTGCAACACTTACAATACCGGTCAAAGTTATCCGCCAGAAGGAGCTGCCATGGCTGACACAGGACCTGAAGGACCTCATCCACGAAAGGAATCGACTACGTCGAGACCTTCAACAAAATAGGAAGGAACGGGTAGCATT
Organism: Stigmatopora argus; assembly: GCF_051989625.1. Classification (NCBI taxonomy): domain Eukaryota; kingdom Metazoa; phylum Chordata; class Actinopteri; order Syngnathiformes; family Syngnathidae; genus Stigmatopora; species Stigmatopora argus. Next base: position 19,639,773 of record NC_135392.1, on the reverse strand, counting down.
CTGTCAACAGATGACAGAAAAAAACACTGAAGCGGTTACACCTCGCCAAGATCGCCGAGACAAAATCTACGGGACAAGCCTGGTCCCTAGTAAAATCCCTCTCAGGCACCAAAACGCAACAATCTGGCGAGGCCTTGGTCTATAAGAACAAGGAGTACGTGAGTGACCGAGCCAAGGCAACAGCATTTATCAGGGAGTAGGCCTCGGTCAGCGGACGCAAGAGTGACAAGCAGAGCAGACGAGCAGTGCATTCTCTACGTACAGCTACCCGCAGACTACTTGGCTCACCGCGACAAGCCCTCGAGCTCCCGTTCACCGATACTGAACTGCAGACAGCGCTGTCCCAACTTAAAGCGGGTAAGGCAGCTGGACCCGACGACATAGCCCCGGACCTTCTAAAAAATCTCCCGGCAAACATCCTCCCCGAACTACTCCATATCGTCAACACCAGCTGGCTAGAGGGCTGGTGTTCACAAGCTTGGCGAGTGGCCACCATCATCCCTTTCCTCAAGGGAAGTCACCAAAGGACGTAGAGAACTACAGACCGATCGCCCTCACCTCTACGTTTAGCAAAACGATGGAAAGGCTCATCGTGAACCGTCTCGCCTGGTGGTTGGAAGATAAACAGCTCGTCAGCCATTGGCAAGCCGGTTTTCGAAAGGGAAGTCCGACGGAGCAGGCCCTGCGACTGTCACAGTTTATCTCTGACGGCTTCCAGTCGACTCAACGACAACACACGCTTGCAACTTTCTTCGACTTCAGCAAAGCATTCGACCAGGTATGGAGAACAGGTCTCATAACGCGCCTTCGTTCCTGAGGTTTCTGACGAGCGGCATACTCTTCTCTCTATTTAGTCGCGCCATACTCAAAACATTTAATGTCATCTGATTCAAAACAATTGCATAAGCTAACCGAATAACACCATTAAGGTCAAAAAATAACTGCTCATATTAGATTGAAGCCAAAACACCTGCGTAAGAATTTGCAGTATAAGCATAATAATTTCTTTATAAGGTAAACTGCCGGCGTCCCAGTCAAAGCAATTTATGAGTCCTTCGCGGATCTTCATTGCGAACTTGCATCTGGGTGTCTGGGTTGCGAGGTGTATCTCCCAGTAAACAGTCCTTGGAGGGTGAGGTGTTATGTCAACAAGCTGGAGCCAGCAGGGTGACCTCAAGTTTGCCCCAGTCTCAAATTAAAGACACTCTTATACAAAAGTAATTAAAATGCATACATCTGTAATATTATCCAGAATAACCCCAACACAAGGGCTCCCCCAAGGCTCGGTTCTGTCGCCCCTCCTATTCATCATCTATATTAATGACCTCCTCGACAAGTTCAACGATTCCACCCTGGTCAGCGCCGACGCAGACGATCTGGCTCTTGCTTGTCGGGGTAGGAACAAAGAGGAGGTGGAAAGCAGACTTCAAACGGAGGTTGAAAAAGTCTGGAGGTGGAGTTCCGAGGCACACCTAAATCTTAACACCACAAAGTGTGAGGCGTCATTTTTCAGCCTGGACTCAGCTGAGGCCAAATGGCAACCAAAGATTTCAATAAATGGCGCCGCCCTCAAGCATAACCCCAACCCCAATTTCCTTGGCGTATCCTTCGACCGACAACTCACGTTTGCGGAGCAGGCGAAAAAAGTCCGCCAAACCATGTCCAAAAGAACAAATCTCCTCCGCAAACTCAGTGGCACATCTTGGGGTTGGCAACCAAACGACCTTAGAACGGTGTATATTGCCACCCAAAGAAGTCTCGCAGAGTACGCAGCGCCGCCATGGGCCCCCTGGCTGGCCCAAACTCACCTCAAATCCCTCGAAACTGCTATTTCCCCCCCAGCCAAACCGCCTTTACTGCAGTCTCTAAACAAATGCCGACCGTCATCCAAACAGACAAGGCCGAAGAGCTCATCAGAAGCTTGGGTGAACCGGACCTACAGATCTTCACAGATGGATCCACTAAAGAAGGCACTGCGGACGGTGGTGCAGGTTTCGTCGTTATCAAGGAGACTGCAATCATCCACCAATGGCATGGTGCCACTGGTGCCCGCAGCAGGTCCTACCACTCTGAAAAAGTGGCATTGACCGAGGCACTCTCCTGGCTGAAGAAAACAGCAGACTGGCATACATCAATCATCCTCAGTGACTGCAAATCGCTGGTCCAAGCTATGGGAAACCCCCACACGCAAGACCCTGCCATTCGCAGACTTCAGGGTGACATCGCCCTTTTCCCTTCGCCTAAGCGACTACAGCTACTGTGGATCCCGGGGCATTGCAACATACGTGGTAACGACCTGGCCGATGCGCTAGCTAAACTTGGCTCAGCAGATGACCAAACCCACACCTCCCCGGACGCAGCCACAAGACGCGTCATCATCCAACGTGAAGATCGCTCCCCCCTCTCCCACCCCTGCCTTTTGCAGACCTACAGTACGAAAGTCACAGAGGAAGAACTTGCCCTACCGAAAGGAGACCGCACGGACCTGATTCGTTTCCGCAGTGGACACCACCCCCTGCTCCGCCATACTCAACGCTCCACCTTACGGGGAAATCCGACGCGGATCGCTGCCGCCTGTGCGACGAGAAAACGGTATCGTCTGAACATCTATGGCTCTGCTGTCCGGCCTTAATGACCGTACGCTACCATCGCGGCTTGGGCAACTCCCTGGATGAACTGATCGACGTTCCAGTGGCAGCTCTAGCGCTGCTGAGGGTAATCCTCAGGCGTCTGAGGTGAAAAAGAAGAAGAAGAAGAAGGTGCAACAACAGATGGGCAGCAGCCTGCCACTGCCTCTTGGGACGTGAAATGTCACCTCTGTGGTTGGGTAAGAGCCTGAGCTATTGCGTGAGGTTGAGAAGTTCTGGCTGAATGTAGTGGGGCTCACCTCTAAACACAGCTCGGGTTCTGTTACCATTCCTCTCGAGGGTGGTTGGACACTTTCACTCTGGAGTCAGTCATGCTGAGATGCGCCGAGCAGACGTGGGCTCACACCGGTAGAAGAGAGGGTAGGATCTCACCACCTTTGGGTGGGGGAACAGAACCTGAGTGTTGTTTATGCGTATGCATCAAACAGCAGGGCCTGGTCCTTCGGACTTCCCTTTCGAAAACCGACTTTTTGGAGTCCTTGGAAAGGGTGGGGGAGAGTGCTACTTCTGGGGACTCCCTCGTTCTGCTAGGGGACTTCAATGTTCACACTGGCAATGAGAGTGAGACCTGGACAGGCGTGATTGGGAAGAACGGTTCCCCTGATCGGAAATTGAGCGGTGAGCCGAAAGGCGAAGCTTTCTATTCACAGATCAATCTACATTCCTACCCTCATCTAAGCTTATGACTGAAACAACAAGATCCTGGATACAAGCAGCTCACATGAGTTTCCCCTGCATGAGTTTCACCTTATCTTAGAGATAAGGTGAGAAGCTTGGTTTAGCAAGGGGGGGGTTCTTGTAGTAGATGCCGCTGTTCCCCCGGATCGCGAGGATCCAGATGAGGTGGCCCATGCATTTGATTAAGATGCCCCCTGGATGCCTCCCTGGTGAGGTGTTCTGGGCACGGCCCACCGGGAAGGAGCCACATGGTTGATCCAGTGCTGGGGAGACTATGTCTCCCAGCTGGCCGGGGAACGCCTTGGGATCCTCCTGGAAGAGCTGGATGAAGTGCTGGGGAGAGGGAACTCTGAGCTTCCCTGCTGAAGCTGCTGCCCCCGCGTTCCAAACTCGGATAAGCGGAGGAAGACGAGATGAGACATTTTTAATGCAAAAAGGTGACATGAAACACAGGTACTTTTTGGATGCACACTTCTAACACGCGCCTCGTGGTGTAGAGGTTCACTCGCCTGATTTCGATGTGGGCAGGTGCGGGCTCAATTCCTGATGGTAGCGGTGACTGTTAGTGCAGATGGTTGTTTGTCTCTCTGTGTGCTCTCCGGCTGACTGGCGACCAGTCTAGGGTGTAGTCTACCTTTCGCCTGGAGTCAGCCGAGTTAGGCTGCAGCAACCCACGGAACCCTTTCGAGGATGCGCGGTATGAAAGATAAATACTTCTAACACGAAACACACACATATTCGTCACATATGTGTGTGATTTGTTGCAAGGATATAATGTTTTGCCTTTGAAATATACGCTTGGAAATATATGCATCTTTTTTAGACTAATCTCGTGCTGAACAGAAACACTTGATTTTAGTACTTTACAAATTACTTGATGACAGAAAAACAAAAATGCTTTTTAAAATCATATTTTATATTCTTTTTTTCAAGTCAAGTAACATAGTTACTTTCATAATTGAATAACGAATAAAGTAATGTTACTTTTACAGAGACATAAATACAATCATTACTTTTCATAAGTGTTGGGGTTATTCTGGATAATATTATAGATGTATGCATTTTAATTACTTTTGTGTAAGAGTGTCTTTAATTTGAGACTGGGGCAAACTCGAGGTCACCCTGCTGGCTCCAGCTTGTTGACGTAACACCTCACCCTCCAAGGACTGCTTACTGGGAGATACACCTCGCAACCCAGACACCCAGATGCAGGTTTGCAATGAAGATCTGCGAAGGGCTCATAAATTGCTTCGACTGAGACGCCGGCAGTTTACCTTATAAAGAAATTATTATGCTTATACTGCAAATTCTTATGCAGGTGTTTTGGTTTCGATCTAATATGAGCAGTTATTTTTTGACCTTAATGGGGTTATTCGGTTAGCTTATGCAATTGTTTTCAATAAGATTACATTAAATGTTTTGAGTATGTCGCGACTAAATGGAGAAGAGTATGCCGCTCGTCAGAATCCTCTTGAACGAAGGCGAGTTATGAGTGATTTCTCCTTGCAAGTTGTAACCAGTGTATGTTTAAAGATGTCTTCCATGTTAATTAAATTGTATTAATAATTAATCCATCATTTGGTCCTTCGAGTAGCCAGGGTCAACACACCGATAAGGAATCCAGACGCTGCGGTTCAATATCTGGGGAGACCGTGCACGACAACAAATTCCTTTTCCAGGCCGGATTATTTCGCAGAAGTGCCTGGATTCTCGACGGTTGAAGACTATTCCAACAAGGGGAGACATCTGAGGACATCTCTGGTGAGTCCGCGTGAAATGTCTGCATGTTGTTGACGGGTTCCAAATGCGCGAAGGGCATTTCACGCGATGGCCTTTTTTTGAGAAATTAGGCGCGCGTCCTGGGGATGGCGATTTTTAAAACCCTGTGAATACTAGTCACTAGCAGGTAGACACGAGTGTGGTCAATAAAATGTGGTGGTCGACGTTGTTTTGGTTGTGTGTGTAGTTTTGATAAAGCCTAAGGAGAAACAAGAGAAAAAAGTTACTACAAGGATGCACACGAATCCACTCCAAAATGGGTGGCTCAAATAATAAATTGGCTAGAGACGACGATCCAAAGATGCGTCTGCCGTGTAAAGATTGGAAATTTGTTGAAAATCAGAGTGCTTTTAGGATTAGACATCTAAACTTATAGATAAAATAAATATGGTTTTGCTAGCTTAATATGCATAAGATATTGATACTACGGGATAATGTACGTACTAATGCATAGAAGTAATATATATGTATAATATATGAATGGAAATAGAAGCGAGATGGCTTGTTCCACAGATACTAATTACAGTGGCGGGCCGTCAGGGCCTTCAAGGCCTTCTCTGCTGGCCTAAGAAATATCTGAATCATATTATATTTTGTCCATCAATACTTATTATTCGAAATGGTCTGTTAGCTTCCTTTCATTGCTTTTCTCCCTGGTTGCACTGCTTCCAGATGTGTGTTTTCATATTGAAGCATTTAACCAATCACATTTCAGCCATTATTTGTTGCCAGATCAGATCTGCCTCAAAGCCTTCACAATCAGTTCTGCGGGCTCTGCTGCATTAAACTAGACTGTTGCTTTTAACCAATCAGATTTCGAGTTGGCAACCCCACAATGCTTTTTCATTCGCATTGGCATTTTGCTGCCTGGGATACGTCATTGCTTTCACCAACTATGATTGGCTAGTAGGCGGGCCAAAGCCATAGTGAGGCAGCCAGAGATCGCAAACTCCACCCACAATGGCCGACAGGGGCAAAAACAAATGGATTCTGTTGCAGATTTGCTCACAAAGCTATTTTCCAGAAAAAAATGGACATCATTAAGAAAGGGCGGTCAACTCCGAAGCTAGCAAGCCTGTTACAGCCGGGAAAATTGTGTGTGCGGCACTTTCAGTGCGCTAACTTAGCTACACGAGCAAATATATTGTTGTGTTGATTTAAAGCCATTTTCAAGACGGACTATGCCGGAAATATGACAGGACAGGCTCGACTTTCATCATTAGCTTCGATGGCGATAGAAAAGAAGGAATAAAGAAAGGAGGATGGATATTGTGTACAGTTAAAAATAATTTTTGGTGAGTATAATATGGCTATACTCCTAAATAATATTTCAATTGTGGGCCCGGTTCAGATATCTGAAAAGCTCCAGTGTTTGTATTTAATCACTAAATGCTGCTAGGATGTGGATTTTACCCCAGTTTAATTTTTGCCGTTTCGCCATTGATGTCCATCGCTGTCTTTTCCCGTGGAAATCAAACCCCTGGCCTGGTTGTAATGTCTCAAAAGCTCCAGTACTTGTATTCAATCAAAAATGCTGCTAGGAAGTGGATTTTACCTAATTTTAGTGCATTTTTTGTCATTTCACGTATGGACGTATCGATGTTCATCGCAGTCTTTTTACCGGGGAAATGATACTCCGGGCCCGGTTCTGATGTCTAAAAAGCTCCACTATTTGTATTTAATCAATAAATGCTGTTTTCGGCTAGATTTTACCCCATTTTCGGGCAATGTTTTCCCGTACGCCATTGACGTTCATCGCTGTCTTTTCCCTGGAAAATCGCCCCCCCCCCCGGCCTGGTTTTAATGTCTGAAAAGCTCCAGTATTTGTATTTAGTCATGAAATGCTGCTAGGAAGTGGATTTTACCCAATTTTTGTGCATTGATTTATTGATTATTTTTTATGTGTCGCAGCTCTAGCTGCAGTAGAGGTTTTATAGCCATAAAATAGTTTTTGAGGGTTGGATTGATACGTTGAAGGCGCTACGAGAAAATGCACCGACCGCCACTGACTAATTATTGTTTTTGATGGCGAGGCGGGGAAAGGTAAAACGTGCTGTTTTGTAAAACGTGCAGTTTTGTAAAAAATAGCGAGGCATCCTCGGCTGGTTGATCGGAGCGAGGCGATGGGCCGTTTTGTTCTAAAAACAAGGAATGCCTGCTAAAAATGATTTGAATGAGGATTTTGAATAGGAGGAAACACTGGCATTTGATTTGGTTAAACCAGAGATCACATTTTTTGTTAATGGAATTCAATTGGAATTTTTGTGTGATGTTGAAGCTTGTAAAACGGCAATTAGAATGGTTATTTCCAAGTGCTAGACATACTTTGTTAATAGTAACTAAATGTACTGTCAATGTACTGGAATGAAATGGCTTATTGCGGCTTATCCTGGTTTTCATCCCGTCCGCTAGCGGGAATACTTTGGTTAACAGACGAAACGAAATGCAAAACGGCCAATCAAATGTTTAGCGGGGTTGCCAAACCTGCGTTCTTTGTCACACTCTAAATTTGCCAAATAATGCATCGACTGCGGGGGAAGTGCTCTGTTTTGCTGCGGCTGCTGATTTGAAACATGTGGGCCGCGGGGCGGCCGATTTGACGGTGTTAGGCATTCAGTATGCGCGCGGACCGCACAAGCGACTAAATTTTTTTGGACCCCTTCCGTGAAGACATTACAATAATTGGCCTTGTGGGTGCTGAAGCAAACTTGAGGGCAGAAATGGGTTTTGCTATGATGATAGTTATGCTTGCAGCATATTGTGATTATGGGGTCTTGGCAAAATATTGTGATATAGTTGGATATCGGGAGAGGAATTAATTTAGTCTTCTCTAAAAAGCATTATAATTGTGCACAGGAGGCAAAGCATTGTGCACAAAAAGAAAAAGAGCGCTTAGGAATGTCAACAAGATAAGAATGCTGCTTCGCAGCGAGCGTGAAGGTCACAGTTAGCGGCTAAGAGCGCGCTTCCGTCAAACATTTCATTATAAAAGAAGCAGGGTTCTGCAATTACCTTCGCATTTATTCTTTGGATTTAATCAGAAATGTCTTTTGAGGTGATAGAAAATCTGTTTGGCAAAGATTGATTTGGTAAAAGCTTTGGAATTGGGAATAGCAAGATAGCTATTTTTTTTAATTAATTTGTGGAGTTCAAAGGTATCTTAATTAAAGAGAGCTAGTTTTGGAGGATAAAAGAATATTAATACTGTTTTTGAATGGTTGGATTGTTCAAAATACTTTAATATAGGAGATTGGCTGGTTAAAGAAAAAAAGGGATTGGAAAATTTTCAATATTATGGCATATTGGTGACAATTTGTGGGTGCTTTATTAAACATTGAAAATTGTAATTAGGGAATACCTAGTAAAAGGTTTATTTCTCTAATTTAATTATTGTAGAGTTTTATTGTGGTAACAGAGAGCTATAGGAAATAGCTCTTATCTTAAGTAAACATGGTATGAGGTCATTTGCAAATTATGTCTTAGGTATTAAGAGTTATTTGGTTGTGAAAGAGATCATACATAAAATTAACAATGAAGAAATGGCATGAGAAAATTCATGGCATTCGTCCAAATTATTAGGTAAATTGGACCTGGCATAAGATAATTGATTTAGGATAGGCATAGTTTCCCTAGAAGAAACATGGAGTGTTTTTAAAGTGCACAGAAGACATTCCCTGTTTGTCCTGAAGAGGGGAAATATGCTTTGGTATAGGTCATATTGATGACTGTTAGGAGATTACAGATTGGATAAGCATTGATCAATTGATACAACCAGATCACGTTGCTGTCTATTGCTTTAGGGCAGGGGTCACCAAACTAAGGCCCGCGGGCCGGATAAGGCCCGCCGGCACATTTGGACCGGCCCTCTGAACAATACCAGAGACGCTATGTTTTTTTTTTTTTTTTTTTTTTTAATTTTTTTTTTTTTAAATTTTTTTTTTTTTGGGATGCAGCCCGCCGGCACATTTGGACCGGCCCTCTGAACAATACCAGAGACGCTATCGGATTTATTTTCCTATTTGGCCTTGAAGACTGGGACGTTTTAATCTTGTGTTTGGTTCATTGCACCCCTGCTGAGCCCACAAATCTTCCCAGTGAATCGGGCCTTCGCATTGCTCCTTTGGTGACACGCGCGGGGAGAGTGTTTGCCTTTGATGCATGCGGGCATTCCACCGTTGCATGTGTGAGCAGAGTGTTAGCGAGACATCTGGACGATCGCAGGTGAGGGCGGAGCCCTGGTACCATGGCTATTGCGATGCTATTCAAGCATATAAAAACTGTGCAACCTGAACCTGTTTGAGAACGGAATAATGGCGAAAAGGTTAGTTAAGAGAAAAATTGATTCAGAATGCAGGGTATTTAACCTGCAGTGGACAAACGATTATTTTTTTGTTCAATGCAAAGAAAAGGCTGTTTGTCTCATCTGTCAAGAGACGGTCGCAGTATTCAAAGAATACAATCTTCGCCGGCACTACGAATCCCGTCACAAGGACAAGTACGATAGCGTGCAAGGCCAAATACGAGGAGACAAACTCTCAAAGCTAAAAGTTGGACTATTATCTCAGCAGACTACATTTCTACGCCAAGCTCAGCTGAACCAGGCATCCGTTCGGGCCAGCTTTCGGGTTGCTAAACTGATAGCAAGCAACGGTAAGCCTTTCACTGACGGAGAGTTTTTTAAGAAATGTATGGATGTTGTCGTGGAGGAAGTGTGTCCCGAGAAGAAAGATGCATTTAATGCCGTAAGTCTGTCGGCGAGTACAATCATCAGACGCGTTGAAGAAATTGGGAATAATGTCTATGCCCAGCTGCAGCAGAAGACGAAAGAATTTGACTTTTTTTCAGTGAAAGCACGGACGTGCAAGACACAGCGCAACTGCTCAATTTTATTCGTGGAGTTAGCGCAAACTTTGAGATATGCGAGGATCTGGCAGCCCTCCAAAGTCTCAAAGGGACCACAACGGGAGAGGATATTTTTGACAAAGTGTGCCAAACCATGGAGAAGTTGGAGCTGGACTGGTCAAAGCTGGCTAGCATCACGACTGACGGGGCTCCTAGCATGGTGGGCGAAACTCGCGGTTTAATAGGACGCATGAACCGTGAGTTGGAAAAAAGGGGTCTCACCGCCCCGCTACGAGTCCACTGCCTAATTCACCAGCAAGCACTGTGCTGCAAAGTGTTGACGTGGGATTCTGTAATGAAGGTCGTGGTGTCGTGCATAAACTTCATCAGGGCAAAGGGACTTAAACACAGGCAGTTCCAAGAATTCCTGTCTGAACTGGAGTCTACGCACGGAGATGTGCTGTACTACACAGAGGTCCGATGGCTGAGCCGGGGCAGAGTTTTGAGGCGTTTTTACGAGCTTCCACCCGAAATTAACGCGTTTCTTCATTTAAAAGACAAAACGGTCCCAGAGCTGATCAACCCAGAATGGAAATGGCACCTCGCATTTTTAACAGACGTGACAGAAATACTTACCCACCTTAACTTGCAGCTACAAGGCGAAGGGAAACTCATTTGCGACATGTATTCACACATAAAAGCATTTGAGGTGAAATTAGCGCTGCTTTTGGAACAAGTGAAAAAGCGCAACTTTGTCCATCTTCCTGCTACCCAAAACCTGTCGACAGAGAACCCAGCGGTCCCGTTCCCAGCTGAAAAGTGCGTGGAAGCACTGGAAATGCTGAAGGCGGAGTTCGGTGTGCGATTCACTGAACTACATGTTCATGCAAAAGAAATCCGTCTTTTTCAGAACCCCTTTGTTGCCGACATTGATGAAGCCCAGCCTTCATATCAGTTTGAGTTGGCTGAGTTACAGAACTGTGATGTTCTGAAAGACGCATTCAAGCTCAACAGTCTCATTGACTTCTATGCCTCCCTCCCAAACGACACATATCCAAACATCAAAAAACATGCAATGAAAATGTCCTCAGTTTTTGGCAGCACGTATATCTGCGAGAAAACCTTTTCTCGCATGAAACTGCTGAAAACTCCGATGAGATCAAGATTGACAGATGAACATTTGCATCAGTGCTTGAGACTGGCTGTAACTAGAATGGAACCTGATATTCAACTTCTCACCAGCCAGATGCAGGCCCACAGTTCACACTGATGAACAGACATAGGTAAGCTCACTTTTCTGATTTGAATGAGTCATTCTGAGCATAAACAAATATAATCATAATAAAATCTACTGGGATAAAATCCATCTTTACAACCATACTGGTAGTGAAATGTATTGTGCTGTGTAGGTGCGGTTTCACTTAGTTCAGTTTCTCAACCTGCTTCCTTTGTGGTTTTCACAGGGAAGTTGATGAGAGAGCTGCAAACAGCGGTGTCTACAAGCCTATTGGAACAAAAGGATTATAAGGAAGAAACACAAGAACTTTAGGAGACTGCTCATATGTGTCAGAGAGATTCTGCTCTGACAACTGAGCTGAACTTTTATCTGTTAAGATTGTGCATGGCACAACAGAAAGTTAATGTTCCATGGCTTTTTTTCTATGAAGAACCCAGAGAGAGTTATTTAGTTCTTATTTATTTCATAAATAGTGTTATTTATTTCCTGTTTTTTATGTGAAGAACTCAGAGGGGGTTATTTAGTTATTATTTATTTCATTAATAGTGTTATTATTTGTTTTCTGACTTTTTTCTGTAAAGAACCTGGAAAGGGTTATTTGGTTATGTGTGGCTTTCTGGAAAACAATTAAAAAAAATTAAGCTCCCCTACGATCGTCACACTTTTTCTGTTACAAACTGACACCGGCCCCCCATCAGAGAAGGGAAAAGTTATGTGGCCCTCACAGGAAAAAGTTTGGGGACCCCTGCTTTAGGGGCATACAAATTAAGAGAACTTTAGCCAAAACTTACAGCATTGCAATTATGGGGTTAATACATCTAAATGTTACAGTGATAACAATTGACAATAACAAGCTTAGATAAGGGGGAATATCTACAACAAATTCAAGAGAAATTTGGAAATAGGCTCTATTTTGGCACTGGATGCCCAAATTCTGGTGGGGCCTTTCATGGTGTGAAACAAGTGATGAAACAATGTCTATGTTTCCAAAAATAGCATTTACAAATGATAAAATATCAAGCTTTGAGTAATGCTTTAAGTAGATGGGTTGTCTAGAATGGGCAAAATTCGATAGCATTGAAAGGGGGTGTAACTTAATGCAGAACATGGAGGTAAAGTTTTTACAAATGGTTAAAATACTTAAGGGGTGTGTGTGTGTTTCAATGTGTCACAACTTTTCTGTTATTTCATTATTGGCAAATAGATAGTTAATCACAGCCACTCGCATGGCAGTCCACATGCTGACTGACTGGGCCGATGAGTGGTGGCAATTGAACTTCCAGAACAAATTTCTATTTTTAGATATGTGGCACGCTAATCTAATACATTAATTACCTAGTTCCTTCAGGAATGATTATTGCTGATGGGGCAGCAAGATGGGGTGAACTACCAAGGAGCCCCACTGGGGATGGTGGTTTACACCTGTGGTGAAAATTTACGGGCCACTGAGGTACGAGTGAACGACCCAAATTGACTAGTGATTAACGCATCAACCTTGCGGTTCGAGGATCTACTAATGAAAGCGGGGTGGATCCAGACCTTCCGGAGTGTGGAGTATTCCTGGTGTCCTCAAGAATTCGTAGGTTTTCTCCGGGTACTCCAGTTTTACTCCAACAAACCAAAATTATGGATGACTGGTGGAACACTCTAAATTCCCTGATTATGAGTGAGAGCGTGGATGAGTGTCTGTCTTTTGTGTTTTAATTGGCTGGCCACCAAGATATCATATATCAATCTTCTAATATCAAGGTGAAAAAGGATTTGGAAATTTGATTTCTGAAATCGCTGATAAGCCTTTCGAGGACGGCGGTGGCAGAGTAGGACAGAAACAAAAAGAAAGAAAAGAATTTCGCCAAATGAAATTTTTGATTTCTGCAATGGAAATTTGGGAACCTGGGGGGCTAAACATAAACAAAAGACTTATCTAGGAGGGCTGCCATTTTGAGTCATGGGAAATTCCATGCCTCAAAAAGGGGGGAGATTGGTAGGCGTTACAAAACTTATGGATTCAATCTATATGCAAATATACGGCCAAAACACGGGCAATTCCCCCTTATGTCAAGCTACAAAAGCTACATATCCAATTCAAAGGATACATATGCATTTTATAGATAATATGTGTGGTACATAACAGTCCTAAAACAGAGATTGGGGAAACCTTGTTGCAGAAACTGGTCAAGATTGGCAAGCTTGGATGACACACGGGTGCGCAAAAAACCATCAGGCCTTTGATAAAATTAAATGGGGTGGGGGGATTACAAATAGTTATTCAGACTGACAAATTAACTTGTGGAAAAGATCTTTGTCTGACATTTTTCCTAAGTCCATGGGCAGGTGGAGAAGACCCTTTTTACAAATTTTACATTTGTGTCTCAACAACAATGACCATGTCTATGGAAAACCGTCAGAAATGGAAACACCCGGATCCGCCATAGTGAAATTGAAATCTGAGATGACCAGGGATGATGAATTCATTTCTGAAACAGGGAGTACCCAAACGGGAGGCGGTAAGAAATAATTGGTTATTGTTGATGGAAAATGCAGCTATTATAAATCAAAACTGTATAACATGTATGGGGCCCGACCTCTCTTAAGAGTAGTACCCGCGCAAATGACCCCTGATTGTGTAAAGGAGATAATGATAAAAGAAGATGTAAGCCAAAGTGTGAGAAATGAAATAATGCATACCCTGTTCCAAGAGCAGCAAAGGACAAAGCTAACTTTTCAGCACATGTTTCCTTTGATCATTTTACCTGCTTAAACCTTACAGGGCATGGTCTGAAGCTTGAGGCGATAAATGAGACGTGGTGTGCCCGCGTCCTAAAACAGACTGCACCCCTGATACCACGTTCTGACCTATGGTGGTGGTGTGGTGGAAATATATTATACGACTCCTGCCGAAACGCGGCAGGACTTTGTGTCTTGGGGTCATTGCTTTTACCAGTGTCTGTTTTTCCATATACAGTGGAGGAGATACAATTGGCTGAAATCCAGTGTGATGGTGGGTCCCTCCCGATGGCGTCGATCGGTATGGAGAGAGGGAGATCCAACATACATTGATGCGATTGGCATCCCCTGGGGCGTACCAGATGAGTATAAGTTGGCTAATCAGGTCGCAGCAGGTTGGGAGTCTATTTTTCTTTTAAGTACCCCAAAACAAAAATGTGAATAGGATAAATTACCTGCATTACAATGTCCAAAACCTTGGAAATTATACTGAAGGGGGATTTGTGGCGATAAAGGAGCAACTGGCAGCCACTAGTCTGATAGCGTTCTAGGATCGCATAGCGGTTGAAATGCTTCTTGAAGGAGCAGGGGGCGTATGCAATGTTTGAAAATGTTGCACTCAACAACACGTCCCCCACTGGGTCCCTCACCAGGGCCAACGATGGCCTGCAGACCCTAAAACGCAATATGAAAAAGCATCCTGGAGTAGAATTATCAGCTTGACAGATTGGTGGGATAAGGCCTTCGTACATACAAAGGTTTGGCCCTATCTGTTGTAATTTCAGTAGCCATTTTTGCTACGACTTTGACATTATGTGGGTGTTGTCTTATCTCCTGCTTACACTCCTTGATAAGCCGACTTATAACCACTGCGATTGCCTCTAGAAATTCTAAATTGCATGAATTATATCCTCTGCTGATGAAACGTACTGAGGGGAACAGTGAATTCCAGGAGCATGGTAATTCCGAGAACGAATTGGGCGAAAATGATTTTGTTCTTTGTTTTTCAGACCAGCCGTGCGAGTAAGGAAAATGCGGGTAAAATTAAGGCAGTCAACGGACTTTGTATTTGCCATAAAATGAATTAATAGCATACGTATTATAAAAACGGGGGAATGTTGGGGTTATTCTGGATAATATTATAGATGTATGCATTTTAATTACTTTTGTATAAGAGTGTCTTTAATTTGAGACTGGGGCAAACTCGAGGTCACCCTGCTGGCTCCAGCTTGTTGACGTAACACCTCACCCTCCAAGGACTGTTTACTGGGAGATACACCTCGCAACCCAGACACCCAGATGCAAGTTCGCAATGAAGATCTGTGAAGGACTCATAAATTGCTTTGACTGGGACGCCGGCAGTTTACCTTATAAAGAAATTATTATGCTTATACTGCAAATTCTTACGCAGGTGTTTTGGTTTCGATCTAATATGAGCAGTTGTTTTTTGACCTTATGCTTATGCAATTGTTTTGAATCAGATTACATTAAATGTTTTGAGTATGTCGCGACTAAATGGAGAGAGGAGTATGCCGCTCGTCAGAATCCTCTTGAACGAAGGCGAGTTGTGAGTGATTTCTCCTTGCAAGTTGTAACCAGTGTATGTTTAAAGATGTCTTCCATGTTAATTAAATTGTATTAATAATTAATCCATCAATAAGTAAGTTGAACAGCACTGCTCGTTACAGACTCCCACAGCCAGGACCTGTTCTACCTCTATTAGACACGTTTCATGAAGGGGTGTATGAGTTTCGTGTCAAATGTGTTTACAAATACCAAAATATGCATGCGTGTTTTGTGTCAGATGTGTGTCTATCAAAAAATCTGAGTTTGATCATTATGAGACTGTTCTACCCCCCGTAAAAAAGGAAACCCCATTTACTATAGTCAAGAAAAAGCACTTACTCTCTCCAGCCACATAATCATAGTTGTTTTGGTGAATGTGTTTTGTGTGTCGTGGGACCAGAGCTACTGTGGCACCGTCTGGGACCTGAAGTACAATAGAATATGCATTATTAGTATTAATGTTCAACAACATCACTTTAATGTCCAGATGAAGCATATCTGCGTGTAAGAACCGACTTTGTAGTGCCCTAGGGTGTTGAGTCGTTTCCAGTTGTCCTGGACCACTGATGTTAAGTCCTCATCTGACAAGATGAGATGACCAGCAACACCAGATCGCCATTCTAAATGACAACACAAAATTAATTAATTCAATTTCCGTACTTCTTATCCTCACAAGGATCCCTGGGGGAGCTTGATAAATAATGTTCTGATTTTTTTATTATCTTTTTTTTAATTAATCTTATTTTGTGTGTTTGTCACATATATCATACAAAAATGTTAAACTGATTAAATTTAAAGAGTTTAATTGGTAGAATTGGGGACCTCAGAACAGACTGAAGCTTTGTAAAATGCATCTCTAATTCAGAAAAATTCAAATTATGAAACCACTTCTGGAACCAATTAATTTCGTAAGAAGAGGTACCACTGTATGGCTAAAGCAATGTATTCTCACCTAGGTCCAATGAGTCAGCATGTGGTCGGTAAGAGAAAGAGGTGGCTTTGTACACCTGATCCAGCAGCTTCTCTTTCACCTGTGTGATGGTGTCGCAGTCAAGCACTTTTGAGGCTAATGGATGGTACTCATTCATTCCTCCACTCTGCATCAGCACAGTGAGTGTCTGTAATGCAAAAAGAATGATCTAAACCAACGGTCGCCAACCCAAAATGTTGAAGGAGCCATATTGGACAAAAAACCCACAAAACAAATATGTTTGGAGCCACAAAAAAATAAAAACCTTATATAAGCCTTATACTGAAGTCAGCATGTGCTTTAGGTATTTAAATTAGCCATTTTTAGCCTATCAAAATGACTAAATTGGCTACAAACGCATAATGAGCATTCATGATTCTCGTGGTCAAAAGAGCAGACCATAAAAAAGCACGCCCACGTTCTCCAAGAATTACGGTAAATCCATTCAAAACTTCCCAGATGAGTTGAAAGGCAGTTGACTTCCGTGTGCTCGTAGCGATTTTAACCCTCAAAACACTCGATAGTCAAAGAAACAACACAAGAAAACTTGGAAGATGGACTCAAGACACGGATCGAACACTAAAGAGCGGAGAAAAAGCGTTGCGAAAGGCTTGGGAGCAATGGATGTCGAAAGGTAAACATAGTTAACATATTTTCACACCTATGGGGTCCACTTAAAAGTCTAAAATTTTCTCTAAAATGGTCGATGCGCCCAATCGTTTGGTGTGCCTTGTCTGTGCACTAAATTACATTTTTGTATGGCCCTGACCACTTGAGTGACTGGTTTTATTTCTTGCCGGCACGCTACTTATTGCGATCAACCCAGCGGACATGCACCCTAAAAATAGCCTCCCCGCGGATTCCAAGCATTACGGTAAATTCATTCAAAACAACCCAGGGGAGTGGCAAGGCATTTGACTTCCATGTGCTTACAGCACTTTTAACCCTCAATACTCAAAGAAACAGCATATTAGAGCTATTCAGAGGAAATGCCTGACGTGAATGAAAACAGAATGTGGGTGTGAATGCTTGGAAAATGGACTGAAGCCATGGAATGAACACAATTTAACAGTTTTGCTAACGGATGGCCAACATAGTAGTTCGGGCAGGCAGCATCGCACGAGTTACGTACCGATTTGGAATGAACTGTCGATGTATAATGATATAACAGCGAGGAAAATCAAATGCTTGGGAGTGATGCATGTCGCGAGTTACAATGGATTGTGGATAACTGGGCTCAAGTGTCGGCCAGCACTGTTGTTCGAGCTTTCGCCAAAGCTGGAATCAAGTTCTCGGAATACACAACTCTGACTGACAGTGGAGCCTAGCATGTTAAATGCTGATCTCTTTATATCCGAGTGTACCTTTTACCTCAATAAAGCATTATCAACCTTAGTTTTGCCCGTGCTGTCTTTAAAAAACATGCTAGCGGCTAGCCTAACATATGCTAGCAGCTAGCATAACATACGCTAGCGGATAGCATAACATACGCTAGCGCAGTGGTTCCCAAACTATCTTACCTGACGCCCCCTTCTTGCTTCCAGTGGACCCGCACGCCCCCCCCCTCCCACTTCCTCTTTTGCTCATGTGAACTTATTTTATTTTATTGCATTTATTTCTTAGCATTGTTCAGGAAAACAGATCTCTGTTAATAGAAAACGGGTTGGACCGTTGGAGTGACTGCTATAATCATATTTTGCATGTATTTAATGGCAGATATTTGTTCTTTGATTTTATTATTCTTATAATCTATTTAAACATTTTTTTTAGCAGATGACTTCACGCCCCCCTTGAATTCTCTTTACGCTTCCCTAGGGGGGCGCGCCCCCCAGTTTGGGAACCACTGCGCTAGCGGATAGCATAACATACGCTAGCGGATAGCATAACATACGCTAGTGGATAGCGTAACATACGCTAGCCTAGTGTCATGCTAGTGCCTTTTCAAACGGGGTGTCCTATGTATTGACAAAAAACAGAAAATCTACCTGCAACTGAGGCTGCGCCCTATCAGAGTTTTATAGGTGTGAAAATACGGTACATACAAAGACTGGCTGGCAGCGTCGCACGCGAGTTACATGACGATTTGGAATGTATTGTCGATGCTTGGGGCAAAATGTCATCGAGCACTGTAATTTTGAGCTTTCGTCAAGGATAGAATCACTATTACAAAACCCCACGGCGAAAACTCTGTCAGTGACAGTGAGATGGAACCCAGTAATGTTGATCGGCGAAGTCACCCACTTGGCCAAACTCTTGATGTAGGATACAGAAAATGAGGACTTTGACGGATTTGTAGATGTTTGAATGCTTTGGCTTACATTACCGCAAATAAACATTACTGAGATCATTCACCACTTCACTGCTTCAGTACCTTACAGTTATTTTTATATTAAGTATAAAAAAATGATCATAAAAATGTCAAAATTCACGCTGAAACTGGCAACGGGTAGACAGGAGATGAAAAATGGCGGAAGTCAGGGCACCGTTTCTTCTTCGGCACTAAAATGCCACCGATTTTTGCAAAGAAGAAGAAGCGAAATTTCACCATAGAAGAATGACACGCCGAATAACACAAACGGCCGAGAAGGACGTCGTCTTGGCTTGGTCTTGACAGAAAGACTACGCTAAGCCTATTCCAGCATTGTTTGGATTTTGAATCACCATTGAAAATGCCTTAAAAGTGTCCTGCGTCATCGAATGCATCATACATGAATCTACTGTGCGTTACATAACAAAGAAGCAAATATTTAGAAAAGGGGACCGATATTTATTTCCAAGGACAGCAACCGAGTGGTAACCAGTGGAAATAAAATAAAATCATCGTTAAGATAATGAATGCCCTATCGGTCTGGATCTCGGACTGTAGCAAGAAGATACCTCTGGCCTGACAAAGACAATGAATATGAACCTCAGCCTCCTACCATTGCCGCTAGTGAGCCTCGTGGTACTATTGCAAGCAATAGCTGGTTTGAAAAGTTGAAGAGGTATGGTCGAGGTATGGGGAAACCTCCTCGGCAGACCAAGAGGCAACAAAACGGTACGCCGATAAAGAGTTCCCTCACATAATTGAAGAGAATGGTTATCTTCCGGAGCAAGTTTTTTTATATTAAGTATAAAAAAAAGTTAATGAAAATGTCAAAATTGACAGTGAAATCGCAACCGAAAAACAAGATGAAAAATGGCGGAAGTGAGGGCTTCGCTTCTTCTTCGGCACTGAATTGGGTGGCACTCAGGACCAAAGAAGAAAAATTTCACTGCAGAAGGACGTGCAGAAGAATTTAACCGCAGAAGAATGACGCGACATACATTATAAAAGGCAGAGTACAAGATCTTGCCTTCTCCTGTGTTGTTGCAAGTGAATTTCCCATTGCGCACATTACCATCATAAAGCCAACGCCTTTTCCAGCTTTGTTTGGGTTTTGAATCATCGTTTAAAATGCCTCCATTCGTATTCAAAGATGAACTGAAAATGCTGGGAAATTCGAGGGATTATTTATCTCAATAAAACACAATCAAACTCAGTTTTGCTCCTGTTGCCTTTATAAAACATACGTTAGCAGGCATGCTAGCATATGTGTCATGCTAGCGCTGCCATATGTTGCGCCCATTGAGCCGAAGCGCCTTGTATATGGGCAAAATACAGAAATTGCACCAGCAAATGAGACAGCGCCTTTTCAGTCGGTGCACCCTGTAGGCGTGAAAATATGGTATGTTTCATTGCTTTGATGAAATTAAACAAATGCAATAAAGAAATCTGATTTCTTCATGTCATTTTTAATTTGAGGATTCGACAAAACCACAACAAAATGGAATTTGCATAACATGCCCCTTCGCCGTGTGCGGTTGATTGGTCGCCGGTCTTTTGGTCGCCGTCTTTTGGTCGCGGTCTTTTGGTCGCCCTGACAGCGACAACGGGCGACCAAAAGACCGGCGACCAATCAACCGTGTACCCCCTTCGCCATATATGAATGCATTTCCTTGCTTATTATTTCCCCGGTTGAAACAAAACTTGCAGCAGTTGTGGAGTTTGGAGATGCAATCCACTTTTTCAATCCATTTTTGCACTCCTCTAATTCCTCCAGAAGTAATGCAATCACACTTTTCTGGACAAATGTAGCATGGCTTACCTGTGAATGTTTTTCCACATTACTCTTTTTGTTGTTTGATAACTTCTCACTACACTTCAAACATTCAGGCAATCCTTCTGCATTGCCAAAGAATGCAAAAGATTTGGTTCAAGAAACATTGAATGCTCCATTACTTTTCTCTTTTTCCCCTTGGGATCTGTCAGGATTTTATTTCATATTATTAAACATTTGCTTACAACGAAGAATATGCTTTGCTTTACTATTAAACTTACTTTGCTCATCATTACTAGAATCATTCTTGCAACGAAGTAAAAGGTTTGCACCTGAAAACCTAGACTAAACAGAGAAGTCAAAACGCCTTGAACTGTTGGGAGTGGACAATACAAAGAGGAACGCCTTGCAGTGCACTTGTGTTTTCATCCCTCCCCTTAGAGTTGAGACGCACATTGTAATCAGGGCCCTCGAATTTAATAAAACAACAGAAAAGATGTGTAAGGTCAGAACGAAGTTGGGAAGTCGGTTGTTCTCCTTGCAAGTGGAAATCCCAGAAGCAGACCTGCCAACCCCTGTCGACCCCATTTCAGGAGTACCCTTGTCTCATTTCCTGAGTTTTATGTTTTCATAAGGAGTGAATAAGATTTGCGCAAAATGGATATAAAATGTAAAAAATAACATTGGACAATTTAAATCAAAGTGTTATTATTATGTTTTTATACATTATTTGAAACATTGTTTTTTTGCAAACTTTTGAAAAAGTACAGCATAATGAAAATAAGTTTATCTCTGTGTTTGGGTCCTTCTACGTGTGTTTTACAGAGACTAATTCCACCATGTGTCACGCTAAACTCGCACTTGAATTTTGTGCAATGTGTAAATGTCGATCCTATTGGAAACGGCTTCAGCATTGGATATTTTGTCGAATAGGAACCAATGAACTTCGGCGAGTGTCTGGGTTTCTTATTAGACGTTTCATCCAAATTGCCATCCATGTTGCGCTTATCCCGAGCAGTCTTATTGATAAGACTTACTAATGATGTGTACTCCTACTTACTTCAGAACAGGGGTGCTCAATACGTCGATTCCGAATTGATTGCCCCACTGATCGCACAAGATGCATCATTCGTCAGAACTTGTAACTCAGATGATTCACAATGCACTCGTGTTACCGAATATATCCGGTTTACAGTGCAGTTGAATCAAATGCGGAAGTAAGATGGCGGAAGCCATAGCGATGGTGTGAATTTGGAGGCATTTAAATTAGAAATTTGATACTTTTCCAAAATGATTGCTTAAAAAAAATTAAGTGACAGTTTTTGGGATTTCCTGCAGTTGGCAGCTCTGCAGAAGACTGTCTTTTCCTCTTTGTTTGTGGGTGATTTTGGAATGTCTATTGGTGAACCTGACAGGATACAGGACACATCACACAGCCGTCAGTTTGTTTACAACAGTCACCTGCCTAGCACCCAGCCCTACTAATAGAAATATATGTCGGCTGTGACGTTAATCTTCATTGACAGAAATGATAAAATTTAAGATTTATTCTACACATTCTTCCAGAATTAGGAAAACGTTAAAAATGTTTGTGTCATGCTTGTTCCTACAGAAACCATATCAAAACAAAAAAACATTTATCCCCCATCTTTTTCCATTTCAAACCTTTTTGAAAAAGCTCCAGGAAGCGCTAAAGAGCCGCATGAGGCTCTAGTCTAGAACCTATAATTTGCCGAACCCCAGTCTAAACCTTTCACGTTTCTATGGATGCATCCTCAAGGCGCAATTATAGCGCCTGCAGTTTGTTTATGTTCACAACGTAGGTACTCTCAAGCTTACTGAGCAATATGACAAATGTAATCTTCATCGAAATGTCTACAAAGTGGCGGATGTAATCGTAGTCATGACGCAAAAGCCATTTTTTTCTGGACATTGCGGCCCGACCGCATGAGATTGACACAACTCCACTGTGCTGGAAAGGATGTTTAGCACTGATACAAAATTAAACTTTCGGTTTCCTTGCAAATAAAGTACTGTTGTCAACTGGGATCGCAGAATCTGTGTATATTTTGCATTTTCATGAACACAAGATATTTATTTAATTTTTTCATGAGCTTGTAACGTAAGCATCCAGAGATACGAGCTTAATGCGTTCCGAGACTGAGCTCGTATGTTGGTTTTCCCGTTGCACGGCAACGAGCTCGTAACAAAACATAAACAAATTTAAATGAACTTGGATTACGATGCAGACACACTCAAAAATAAGTTTAATCTAACCTTACACTAAACTTAATTCTAATTTTGTTTTAAATTTTGATACCTTTCTTCTCCCGGGTTGGCTCTATTTGCCCCGCCTCCACCCTGACTTTCACATGCAAGAAGGGCTGTTTGCTTTTGTATTCCCTTGAAAATATTCCGAAAATGATGCACACAAATGTCCTCACAATAGGATAATGGACGACTACTTGCCAACGAGTAGTATATATAACTCTCGTATTAGCGATCGCCTCGCCATTCGCAATGACTAACGGGGAAAAAAAACAGGGTATTGGATTGGAAAAACATTTTTATTTGTTCTAATTCGCCATCTATTAACAAAGTAACAAATAACTAGTGGTTTAATATTACTAAAATGTGTTTAATAGTACTAAAATTATACGGATTTCGCAGGGGGGAGAGAGCGAAGGACAGAGAGCCCCCCTCTCTACGGGGGGGGGGGGGGGACTTTTTGCACGTCAACGCACTCGTAACATAACATAAACAAATTTAAATGAACTTGGATTACGATGCAGACACAGACAAATGAGTTTAATCTAACCTAACACTAAACTGAATTTTAAAAAAACTTGAAATTGAATAAATAATTTTTTTTGTAAATAATGTTTTTTGTTTTGTATTAATCAAGACACACAGCTACTATAAAAACACATGATATAGGATGATTCTTGCTCACCAAGGTTTTGTACTCCACGTCCTCTCTCAGCAAGCGGTTGTCATTGAGTGTGTATTTGGCCTTCCCAGTGACAGCATCAACTGGGCCTTTATCTACCTGATGCTTTATTGCCCTGAAAAGCATGTAAAGACACTCCCCTGCAGAGTCCTGTAAACACAAAGACATGCTTTGTTATTCGAGAGCTATCAAAAACTGTGAAGTACTGCACTCAGTAGACTGCCGACCTCCCACAACCTGAAACAACCATTGTGCGTTGATGTAAAGTCTCTCTTGCTTAAAGATGCTGTAAGGTAATTTTGATGATTTTCTTCTTAATACAGTTGTACCTCTACTTCAGAATGCGTTTACACACAAAATATTAAACTTACAAAGAGGTTTGATGTGAAAACATTTGTTCAACGCTACAAAAAACTGTCAAAGTTATGAAACATCAAACAAAATACTTAAAAAAATAAAAAAATAAATTCACTTCCTGTATCCATTTTTTTAATCGGCGTGCTTACGTTGCTTCCCCATTAACCGATCTCCCAACACCTTGCTGGCCTCCCTTTCCCTAGCAGGAAGCCGCATCTACATGATGCCGGAACAGAGGTTGGCGCTTGCAAGCAGCTCGTGAAGGGCTGCCAGCATAGCATGAACGCGACTGTCTGACCAAAAGCCACTTTTCAGGGCAGTTTTTCTTTCCCTGAGACAATGGTTGATGAGCTCTGGTGAGTTCATGATTCATGTGCCTTTGTCCTTCGTTCATCATGGAGTTAATTCTTGAGTTTTTCCTTGCAGAACATAATTTTGAGTCCATGTGTACGTATTGTAAGGATTCAATCAGGTTGTAACATTGAGGTTGTATTTGCATGCTGTTCTTGTACGTTGACGAGAAATCGAGACCTGTAGAGGATGCAATGCTTTCGGTTTTGGTTTTGTTTGTTTCGGTGTTCTGTTCTTCGAGTGCCAAACTACATTTGTAAAAACCTAACATAGCTGATGACTTTTTGTTCAATGTTATAGTATGTTTACCAAATTTCTCGCATTCTTTGAGTATTGAGAGTGTTTTTGAGGGTTAAAAGTGCTACGAGCACACAGAAGTCAAATGCCTTGCCACTCGTCTGGGATCTTTTGAATGGATTTACCATAATGCTTGGAATACGCGGGGAGGCTATTTTTAGGGTGAACGTCCGCTGGGTTGATCGCAATAAGTAGCGTGTCGGCAAGAAATGAAACCAGTCAGTCAAGTGGTCAGGGTCATACAACATTTTCAATTTAGCCCATAAACAAGGCGCACCGACTGATTAGGTCCCTTCAGAGAAAATTTTAGACTTTTAAGTGCACCCTATAGGTGTGAAAATACGGTACCTAACTTTTGCATTATAGAACTTATCGCTTAATCTTATAAAAAAAACTCAAGATAAAATAAAGATTTTAACTGACTCTCAGAAAAGCATAGAGACTGATGGAGATCCAGTTGGTCAGCAGCTTCTCCACAACTGTCTCAGTTCTGCAGAAAAGAAAAATATTTTAGTCCCTGAAAAAGCTACTGAATGATGGCTTGAATTTACAAATTCCCTTTCACTTCTCTTACCTGCGCAACATCAGTTTAGGGTTCTTAGCCACGTACTGATCCACGAGGTCATTCATGAGGGTTTTGAGGATATCAGTGAAGTATTCCAGTTTGCCATGCAGTGCCACAGTAAGTAACGATGCAACATACGCACGGTCTCGGGGAGAAAAAGTCAGCTGACTTTCCAGAGTATGAATGAACTTATGGAGAAAGGAAATAAATTAACTCAAAGTTTTTCCAATGTACAAGTGTTGATGCATGTTGCTCACAGTACCTTGGTCAGAAAAAGTTTACTGTTGAGAAGATTAGATAGTTGCACGAGACCCTGTTCCACTGTTTGTCTGCGGCACTCCTGAACATCCAGATCTCGACTCAGTGGTGACTCCCGGTGGCCGGGGAAAAAAATGCGTTCTGCGTACATTCGGTAATCAAGGAAAGGGATGCCTGAGCCAACTAGGTCACTTGACATGTCCATCATCTCTGTCATCAGATCTGAGTACAAGTGAGATAGCAGGGGTGAAAAGGTTGTATAATATTTCAAAAACACAGTCTACTTTCAGTTGACAGTCACAGAGAACATCAAACAACATTGGAAGATCAAGCAGTGTGCGACCAAGATATATTCTGACTTCTGTGCCTTTTATGCCCTTTCTGTTGAGTAAATGCAAAATGTCTAAAATGACCTTTACTTTAAACAACAATCCAGCTCTTCTTCTTTGCCCATAATTTGTACTTCCTTTTTGCAGTTACTGAATGCTACATTCAATTTGCGTTGAGACCAGAAGCGTAAGGGTGACATCGCTACTTCGGGCGTGTTCTTCAACTATTCGCACGAGTATTCCATTAACCTGCCACATTCTGCTAGAACGAGGGGTCGCCAACCATAGGTTCTGGAGCCGCATGTGGCTCTTTAGCGCTGCCCTAGTGGCTCCCTAGAGTTTTTTCAAAAATGTTTGAAGAGAAATATGCAGTCGTACCTTTACTTAGGAAATTAATTGGTTCCAGAACGTTTTTCGTAAGTTGACAGTTTCGTAAGTAGAGCAGTACTTTATATGTAAATTCTCTAATTCAGGGGCGCTCATTACATCAATCGCGAATGACCGGTTGATCTCCAAGGCACTACTGATAGAGCGCCTGAAAGTAAGGCTTCAGTACATTGTGGATTTTATATTAAGGATAAAAAAAAAGTTCACTAAGCGCCAAAGAAGAAGAATTTCACCGCAGAAGAATAATTAGGCGCCGAAGAAGAATTTCACGCCGTCTTGCCGGCGATCCGGATGCCTTCCCGGACATTCATATTAAAAAATTATCTGAAAGTGCCAGGGTTCACACGGATTGCATGTGTGGGGGCTTCATGGTAAAGCCAGCCTTAATCAACAAGTTCGTCTGTCCTCATGCTTTAAAGAACAAGAACAAAGCCTTGTCGCCTGTATACTGGATGAGGAACCGGAAAGCCTTCACAAACTGCTTCCTCCCAAACGCGAAGCTGTACCTCGCTAAAAGGGGGGCTCCCCTTCAAGGACTTGGACTAAAACTTCCATTCCCCTCTTTTTTTTAGATTTATATCAAGCGGAGAGGAACTATTTTCACTGAGTAAAGTATTACATTTTTATATACCGTATTTTCACGCCTATAAGGCGCGCATAAAAGTCAAAAAAATTCTCCAAAATAGACAGGGCGCCGTATAATCCAGTGCGCTTTATATATGGACCAATACTAAAATTGTAATCACGATAAAATAAAATAAATCAGTCAATAGGACAACTACGGAAACCAGCCCCCGACTCTACTATTTTCCCGTAGATAAAGTACTGCGCAGTGACTGCTGGGATATAGAGTTCTTAATACACCCAGTTCTTCAATACAGTTAGTATGATGGCAACCACACTAATTTGGTGCTGGCCGTCATTTCGGCTGTATTTACAAAAGAAATCCTGCCGCTAAATGTTGGCGTCAACAGAGCATTCAAAGCTAAACTGTTAACTATGTATATATAATATACAACTAACTACGCCAAGCAGCCCGACTCTACTATTTTCCCGTAGATAAAGTACTGCGCAGTGACTGCTGGGATATAGAGTTCTTGCGCGCAACACCCACACGCTAAAAACACGCTTTAAAAAGGCAACAGAAGCAAAACTGAGTTCGGTTGTACTTTATTTAGACATTTTACAACTTACTCACATCATCATCACCCACAAATCCATCAAAGTCCTAATTTTCTGTGTCCGAATTAAACAATTGCCCAAATGAGTCGTCCAAAACGCTGGGTCCCGCGGTTGTAGTTCTTAAGCCTCCGGGAATGACGGCAAGCTCCGAGTTATTATATATAATATATATATATATACATAGTTCACAGTCTAGCTTTAAATGCTCTGTTGACGCCAACATTTAGCGGCAGGATTTCTTTTGTAAATACAGCCGAAATGACGGCCAGCACCAAATTAGTGTGGTCGCATCATACTGGCGACCACATGTATGTGTAATGAATATATTAAAACATTTAAATACTGTACTCACAGTGAAAATATTCCTCTCTGCTTGATGTAAATCCAAAAAATCAAGGCTTTGTTCTTGTTTTTTTAAAGCCTGAGGACGGTCGAACTTGTAGATTTAGGATGGCTTTACCATGGACCCAACAGCACACATGATGAGGCTCAGGAGATCCGGGTGAACCCTGGCATTTTCAGTTCATCTTTGAATAAGAATGCCAAGAAGGCATCCTCTTCCAAAAATTCCAGTCTCATCCAAGATGGCGGTGCGCACGGGTGGAGCGGTTCTCCAGTTTGGTGCTTTGTTTCCTCAGTCTTATTGTTATTTGCAAACATCTGCGAGGCAAACATTTTCTACAGTCGCCAGGATTTAATTATTCTCGGTAGGAGATGCGATATATCCATTACAACAGATTACCAACAAACCTACAATATCCCTGAGGACATCTCGAGACCACCGGGATCTCCCTTGGATAGTCAGCCCACCCAGCGTACAACTGAAGGGAAAGAAAGCAAAAGCGGGCATGCCGGGCGGGCCTAGCTGCTAAGCTAAGGAAACAACCGCACAGAGCATCGCTTCAGAGTATCTTCTTAACCAACGCCAGATCCATCACCCACAAAATAGACAATTTGGAACTTCAGCTTGCTACTAACAGCTTTGTCAGGAACTGCGGCATTATTCTCATCACGGAAACGTGGCTACACCCGCAAATCCCCGATGTGGCGGTTTCGTTAGCGAGCCGAAGAGCTAAGGATTCAAAATCCAAACAAAACTGGGAAAGGCTCTGCAAAGACTCCAAGTCCGAGTGGTAATGTGCGTGACGGGAAATTCACTCGCAACAAAACTCAAGAAGGCAAGATGTCACCGACTCAGCTTTTTATAATATTCGTTGCGTCATTCTTCTTTGGTGGTGCAATTCTTCTACGGCGTGTCATTCTTCTGCAATTAAATTCTTCTTCGGCGTGTCATTCTCCTGCGGTGAAATTCTTCTTTGGCTAAGTGCCACAGTGTCGTAGAAAGTCCTCAGCAGTGTCCTGCACACTCCAAAGGACCGTAGACTCCTCAGTAGGTAGAGGCGGCTCTGGCCCCTTTTGTACAGGGCATCTATGTTTGTGGACCAGTCTAGTTTGTTGTTGAGGTGAACACCCAGGTACTTAAAATTCTCCACGATTTCAATGTCTGTACCCTGGATGTTCACCTGAGTGGTCTGTTGAGGATTCCTCCGAAAATCGATGACCATTTACTTTGTCTTACTGTTGTTGATGTAGAGGTGGTTTTGCCTACACCAGTCAACAAAGGCTGTGATGACTCCCCTGTACTCCAGGTCGTTCCCGTCCGTCACTCGTCCAATAATAGCGGTGTCGTCAGAGAACTTCTGGAGGTGGCAGGTGTCTGTATTATGTTGGAAATCCGATGTGTAGAGGGAGAAGAGGAGTGGGGAGAGCACTGTGCTTTGTGGGGCCCCCGTGCTGCAAGCTACCACATCAGACATACAGTCCTGGAGTCTCACATATTGTGGTCTGTCAGTGAGGAAGTCGATGATCCATGCGGCTAGGTGGTTCCTTACTCCAGCCTCTTCCAGTTTCCCTCTCAGTAGGACTGGCTGAATGGTGTTGAACGCACTGGAGAGGTCAAAAAACATCATTCTCAGCGTGCTTCACGTGTTCTCCAGGTGTGAAAGAGACCTGTGCATCAGGTAGGTGGTAGCATCTTCCACACCAATGCCTGGACGATAGGCGAACTACAGAGGGTCCAGCTCTGCATTCATCAGGGGGCTGAGGTGATTGAGGATGATTCTCTCCAATGTCTTGATCAGGTGAGAGGTTAATGCTACCGGCCTGAAGTGGTTTGGCTCCCTGGGGTACGCAGTCTTAGGAACTGGGACCACACAGGAAGTTTTCCACAAGGTGGGGACCCTCTGCAGACTGAGGCTGAGGTTGAAAATATGCAGAATCACTATACCAAGCTGATCCGCACACTCTCTCAGTAGTCTGGAGCTGAGGCCGTCTGGACCGGTAGCCTTCCTTGCCTCGATCTTCTTTAGCTGTTTTATCACCTGATCGACAGTAATGCAGAGACCGTGGAAGAGGGGGAGGAAGAGGAGGAGAACGAGGGGGGAGCGTTGCTTCTGGTCTGGGGGGTCAGGGGAGTGGGGGCAGGACTGAATCTGTTAAAGAACTGATTCAGTTCATTGGCCCACTCCCTTCCGCCAGACTCCGGGTCTCTCTCGCTGTTGCCTCCATGGCCCGAAATGGTCCTCAAGCTCCTCCAGACCTCTTTGGTGTTGCCTCTCTGGAGTTGGTTCTCCAGCTTCCTCCTGTAGATGGTCTTACCCTTCCTTATCTCTCTCTTCAGCTCCTTCTGGACCATTTTCAGGCTCTCTTTCTCCCCAGACCTAAAAGCCCTCTTCTTCTTGTTCAGGAGGGCCCATAGATCCCTGGTGACCCACGGCTTATTGTTGGAGAAACAACGGACCTTCTTGGAGGGTACAATGTTCTCAACACAGAAGTTAATATAATCTGTGATGCAGTGGGTCAAGCTGTCAATGTCATTACCATGTGAATTGCACAGCACCTCCCAGTCAGTGGTCTCAAAACAGTCCCTCAGTACCATGCTGGTCTCCTCGGTCCATCTTTGTATGATCCTCGTGGTAGGTTTTATTTTCCTCACCATAGGGATGTAGGTGGGGATCAGATGGACCAGGTTGTGGTCTGAGCGGCCCAGTGGGGGGAGGGGGACTGAGCTGTATGCCTCCTTTGTGTTGGCATACAGCAGGTCCAGAGTTTTTTGTTCCCTGGTGTGGCACTTCACACATTCACATTTTGGGGGAAATTAAACTTCCACTTCATTCCTCCATGCTATCCAGCCGTTTTACCTGTCCAGAGAGCTCTATTTTCGGATAAGAGCAACGGCGTCAGCCCACTGTCCGGACTTAAATGGAAATTGAACTTCCACTTCGCTCCTCCGTCCAGCAGTCTTAGCCGCCCATAGAGCTCTATTTTCGGTTTTGGGTGACGGCATCTGCTGTAACGTCGCTCGTAGCTTGCACTTTGAAGCATTTCCGGGAAATTCCACCATAAGCTTCGCGAGTTGGTAGTGGGCTTTCAAGCCTATACATCTTGGGGTAAGACTATGTGCAGAAAGAGGATGATGTGGTCAAAATACTAATTTGCCTAATAATCCTGTACTCTCTGTATCCGTGGCTATGATATGAAGAGAATGGAATGCATACATTGCAAAATGTGTTTCAAAAAAGTGTGCAGCAATAATTGTGAATATCATGTTTTTGTTTTTACTGATGTCTTGTAAATACATTGTTGTGGACTCGAAACAGTCCTATTGGTACCCATATCTTTTCAATATTGCAAATCCTCAGGACAAAACAATTTTCAGAGGTAAAATGAGGACTATATGAACAATACAATATTTCAAGTTTTGATTTCTTTTTTTTTAGATTTACCTTACTCTTTCTGCTCTCACTCTTACCTGTGAACTCCTTCTTACATCGGTCCCTTACGCTGGTTTCAAGGTTTTCCAGTTGAATTTGAACCTTTTTAAAGTCTCTTAAAGCCTGCTTGCTCTTTCTCCTATCAAGGAAATGGAGTAGATAGAATTTAGAGGACAAAGCAGGTTTACAAAGAATCAACCAATCTCCAATCAAATATGTAATTTCACTTCACTGCATGAAATTGTTTAGAATCCCGTTTAAAAAAATGTGAGAGCTAAGATGCTAAGTGAATGCCTCAGGAAGCTGAGAACACATGAAAGTCCAGAAGAGGAGTAGTAGACAACCTGAAAGGACAAGATCCTACATGGAATTTACCAACAGAAAATTGAAGAAGTGTCTCACATCAAGAAATGCTACCAGTGGTTGGAGTACGCTGGAATAACAGACAGCACAGAGGCGCTAATCATGGAAGCACAAGAACAGGCTACAAGTACAAGGGTCACAGACACCAAGTTGTACCAGAACAGATCAGACACGAGGGGCTGGCTATTCAAAGAAGTACCAGAAACAGTCCAGCATATAATAGTAGGGTGTAAGATGCTAGCTGGATCATGCTACATTAATATTTGGAAAATCAAAAAAGTTCTATGTTAATGTTTCTTTATTTATTTTAACTTGCTCTTCTTAAATTTCAATATCCAATAAGTTGTGATGATTTGTAGACACACTTACCCTATCCCTCTGATTGTGCCTTCCATTTCCAGGACCCTTCGGTGGCAAATTTACAAAATATACATATATCCTCACACAATCTTTAAATTTTCATTGAGTAAATGGGTGGGATACATATGCTGTACGAAACCCCCCCTACGCCCAGGCCCCATTAAAAAACAAAAAACAAAAAAAGAAACGGACAAAAAATAATTTGGACGCCATAACAGAAGGGTCTCAGCCAATGTGTTTATCAAACAAGCCGATGTGCAGGTCCCGAGGCGCAACTAAATCTTGCAGCATCAGCAGAATACAGAGTAAAATCAATAATTATCCATATCAAAGTTTGATAAATAATAAATAAAATATCAAAATAATAAGAAATTACTGATGGATTCAACCTATGTCATACATCATGTTGCACTACTGCCAATTTAGGTACACGGTCGATTGGTCGCTGGTCTTTTGGTCGCCGATCTTTTGGTCGCCGGTCTTTTGGTCGCCCGGAAGGTAAGTGATAATCACCATTTAAATCGTTGCTCAAATTCCCTAAATACAAACTGCGAATTACTATTTAGTCATACTTAATGCCCTAGTAATTATTAGGCTAAAGAAAAGCTCAAAATTTCCCGGACTTTTCTTGTTTTTTGTTGGAGAACTAGCTAAGATCCTGACGGAAGTAGCTTCTTAGAGGGACAAAGCATGTACATATAAACTCTTATACACTCACACGTCGGCTCAGTGAAACTGCTCATGGCCATTGTTGGCTTTTATTGATGCGTAGACCGTGTTGTTTTACCTTGTTTTGTCGCCGGTCTTTTGGTCGTCGGTCTTTTGGTTGCCCGTTGTCGCGACCAAAAGACCGCGACCAAAAGACCGGCGACCAAAAGACCGGCGACCAAAAGACCGGCGACAAAACAAGGTAAATCAACACGGTCTAAAAGACCGACAACCAATCGACAGCACACGCCAATTTAAGTACAAACCTGTATACAAGTACGATGATGAGGACAATGAGCGCCACAATTGATGTACCGACTCCAACTGCAATCTGAGCCTCCAGGGGAAATGTGGCCAGGCTTAGAATGTCATACTGAACCATACCAAGGGAGAAGTTTAAGTTTCCTATATGTACCTGTTGAACACAAAGGAGAAGCAAACTAAACGAAATGTCCCCGATTGACAGGTAATGTTTAAAAAAAGTATTTTAGTTATTATCTCAGCAAGCACTCACAGTGAATTCCAGCAGGTTGTCAGCCCCCTCACGTTCATTGCCATTAGCTCCTGATGCAGGCTGATAAGGTGGAGGTTCGCAGTACAGATGGTTTCGAGTAAGTGTCTTAACAGCACACACACCCATGCCGATTAGTACAACCACCTCCTCCTTGGTAATGGCCAGGTCCAGATTTTCTCCCTGAGAAACACACATTTTATTGTAATAAATTATATTCATTGTAGTGCCTTGTTATGACACCTCTATTTAGTTCACCTTCCCCACTTTGCCTAAGTACTGCCACAGTAAAACCTATATTGGAGGTAAAATAAATTATTTTCAACTTTTTTATTACAATAATGTATGAACGTCATGTTTTAAGAACTTACTAACGAAATGTAGGAAATTTGCAACAAAAGACCACAACATTTGACATTAGCTACTGCAAGCAAATTGAATTCAGCAGTAACAAACTTTGTAGATGTTATCACAAATAGCTTTCTGTGAAAAGGGAGGGGGTTGTGTTTAATGCTATCTGACCTCAAGCTGGATGAAGCTGCCTGGATTGTAGCGATATGCCTTAAGAGGGTCTTGCTGATTCAGTGGGCGCAGTACAGGGTTGGGCTCGTAGCTGAAATCTTGCAGGTTCACAGTCTTTATATCAAATTGAAGGTTATCCAGCAGAAACTCCACGGTGACCTTTGATCCCCAAATAGACGAATCCACCATAGGGGATCGACATAGGATCAAGGTTGAAGAATTTACCTCACAACTTTCTGTAAACTAATAATGTATAAAAAAAACACAAAAAGAAAATAATAATGGGTAATGCGCACAGACCTGTGTATGTATGCACAGACACACACCCCTATGTTCACGCACACATAAATTCACACCTGTTTGGCAGAACAGAGCGGATCTGAACAAAATGGGTTAGGAACCATTTTGGCAGAGCTTGCCAACCTCTTCTGGTGGTCGCCTCTACCCTCTGTACTTTTTCTCTTTTTCCTTTTGCCACTCTTATTATTCTGGATGGGTTTGTAAGGAGACACAGTCACAACCATCTGCGGATCTTGCACTACATCCAGGTTGTGGCCTGACACATAGATGATTCGGCCGCCACTAACCAAGAGGTCAAAAATAAACTAAGTTAGTCTCTTTAGGTGATTGAAAAGAGCAGCATGGAAGGAGAATGGTACTCGGTCGTTTGGTCGCCGTTTTTTTGGTCGCCCGGAAGGTTATTGATAATTACCATTTAAATCGTTGCTCAAATTCCGTAATACAAACTGCGAATTATTATTATTCATACTTAATTCCCTATTAATTATTTGGCTAAAGAAAAGCTCCAAATTTCCCGTACTTTTATTGTGTTTTGTTGGAGAACTTGTTAAGACCCTGACTGACGTCCCTTCCTAAGGGGACAACTCATGTACATACAAACTCATACACTCACACGTCTGCTCAGTGAAACTGCTCAGGGCCATTGTTGGCTTTTATTGATAAGTAGACCATGTTGTTTTACCTTGTTTTGTCGCCGGTCTTTTGGTCGCCCATTGTTTGGGTCCGGGCGACCAAAAGACCGGCGACCAAAAGAACGGGGACCAAACGACCGCACACGAAGGTGAATATGTCAACGTGCGGTCATCGTATTCTGACTTACCTCAAAAAGCTCTTAGTTGGCTTGGCATAGGTGATGTTGGGGTCGTGGGTGTACTGGTAAGCTGAAGTGTAAAGTCGGCGGTGGCCGCTGCCATAATGCAGAGTAATCTGCTGATTTCCTGTTTTGTTGCTTCTACTTGTCACACAATATACACAGGAGTGATGAACCTCTGAGACACTGAGATGAAGATACACACAGGATACAAATTTAATTCTCATAAGACTTGTCCTAATAGTTTGTGTAAGTGCCCCCCTTAATGATGATTATTATTAACTGTTTTTACATTCATGTAGTTGCAAGAGAGTAGCAGACAAAGTGATAATGACTGACTGAAGGAGAGTGAAATTTAAGAATCAGGGTGCTGTCCGGTGCTCCCTGTCCAAGCTCTCCTATGTGTGGACTGGCGTGTAGGAATTGCTGAGGATATGGAGAGCTGGACATATAATCTCTTGCCATATTCCTGAAGGCGGGTTGCAGGTCATGGAGCGCACAGGTTCCATTGGCTATGGTAAGGCTGCAAGCTTCCGCCCTGAGATAGCTGGGGCAGTGCCAGTCCTGTCTAATGGCTCCCGTGAATTGAATTGAATGCTTTTATTGTCATTTTAAGGTATAATGAGATTTAAAGCTTTTACCATGTAGTGCACAAATTAAAACAACAAACAGACAAATAAATAATCAATAAATAAGAAATATAAATGAAGAAGTAGTCCAAGTGAGGTCAACAGAGCGAGAGCGCACCACTTGCTGAGTCTATGGATGCAACAACAGACAAACAACACATAGATAATCAATATATAGTAATGATAAATAAATAATCACTAAATAGTAATAGACAAATAAGTGGTCAACATAATAAATAAGCAGTATAAGTAGTAGTAATAAGACTTGATTAGGTCCTAGGTGCAGAACTCGTGTTGAGTATGGTGACAGCTCTAACTGTTTGGTGCTAGGATTATTAATCACATAGCTAAAAGTATGATTTTGACTTGTAGTCTTGGACAATTAGTAGTTCTAATACTAGGTCCCCAATACACATTATTAACATTGCTCATGCACTCACTTCTTCACACGCCTAGCCAACCTATCTTTTCTCTTCCTATCCTTTGGTATCCCTGCCTCACAGTGTTCTCTTGAAAGTAACATGAATATCTGAGATTTTTATGGTACTTTTTCTGACGTCAAAAGTTTGCATGTTATCAACATGTCCTGAGGTCTGATGAAACAAAAATGGGTCTATTTGGCCATAATGACCACTGTTATATTTTTGGAAAAAAGAGGAAGCTTTTAGACCGATTGTATAATCTCATAAAGACTGTAAGTCATAGAGGTGATAGCATCATGCTGTGAGGCTGCATTGCTGCAGACATTGCTGTGCATCTCAGTACTGTTATGATCTTGTGACCTGACTGCGCAGATTCTGGGCCAGGTGGCTTGACTCTGTGTTAGGCATTCCCACTGTACTGCTTCTGCCTTTGCCTCAATCACCAACCAATCAATCTTATCCTCTTCCTGGTTGTCACAACAGGTGATGAAGTGAAGGAGGTAATTAACCAATACTTTATGGCTGTGGTCACTTTTGTGGCAAACAACCTCCTCAATAGACTGCACAATGCTCCTAAACCACCACATGGTGGAGCCATAGTGAGACAGAGAGAGACAGAGAGACAGAAAAAGTTGACAAGATTATGATATATTAGTGACAAATTATGGGTCCTTTATTAAACACTGAAATTTATCATTAGGAAGTGCCTAGCAAAAGGATATTTTCCCTAAATTTTAATTGTGGTAACAGTGAGCTACAGAAAATGGCTCTTATTTTAAATAAAAACCGCCTCATTGGGGGATAGGAATTCAGCTAGCGCAATTTAGCTAATTTAGCAATATGAGAGTGATTTGAGATTTAGACTCAAGTATTAAGAATCATTTAGAATATTTATGATATCAAACATGAAGACAATGCAGAAATGGCATTGATCCAAATTATAAGGTAAATTGTACCTGGCAATTTTAGATAAAATAATTAATTTAGGATAGGCATGATTTCCCTAGGATTGAATAAACATGAAATATCTTCAGTGCACGGAAGATATTTCATTGTTTTGCCCTGAACAGGTGAAATATGCTTTAGCGTGGGTCATATTAATGACTATTAGAATATTACGGATTGCATAAGCATCAAACAATTGATGTCAACCAAACAACCTATTTCCTTTGAGAATGACTATTGCCACAGGACAGCGAAAAGTGATTAGCAGCCAAGAAGCCTCACAGGGGGATGGCGTCTCCTAGTGGTGATAGAAAATTGCAGACCACTGATATCTGATTATGAATGAGTGTGAGCGTGAATGGTTGTTTTTCTTTTTGTGTTTTTGATTGGCCGACCACCAAGATATAATCAATCCATCAGATATCAAGAAGGAAAATGATTTAGAAATTTGAAATCAATTTCTGAAATCGCCAATAAGCCTTTTATCATGGATGGCAATGACAAATTATGGAAAATTATTTAGTCCAATGAAATTTTTGATGAAAAAAGCAGCAGTACTCCAAATGTTAAACTTGAAGTGGAGGAACAAATCTGCTATGCGAAATTTGGGAGCACTGAGATAAAAAACTAAAAACAAAGACAGCGCATGATATGGAATTCCAAAGAACCATTGATTTATAGTGATAATGGCATCCAAATTGTGTTAACAAATTAATTGACGGAATTGACAAAAGGTTCCATATTTCGTTATGAAATCATTGTGCCTACATAACGAGGTCAACCGGACAACAAAATATGGAAATCCTATTTAGTATCTGGCTAACTACATAAAAGAAAAACTTTAAAGAAATGCATTGAATTTGGGTTAGCAGAAGGAGACTGTGCTTCTCAACAGGGAACAGACTGGACCAACGGTGGTTCCAAGAGCCTGGGTGCTCAACCCAAAGTATAGAGAAGACGCACTAGCAACCCAAAATGAGAATGTCCGTACAAGTGTTGCTGACCAACCAGCAGACATGAAAATAGCTGAAAAGGAGGATGCGGATCCACCTGTGCACTGCAAGAAGGTTCTCAGTTGAAACGTTTGAGGAGACAGGTAAGATAAACTTCTTTAACGTGATCAGACGAAATGGCAAGCACTCCAATATTGATTGGAAAAGATTATTGCTCAGGGAGCAATGCCATAAACCATAAGGAATTTTGATATTGGTTTTATTGTCTCCATATAAGGAAAAAAAGGTGAAAGCGTTTTAATTGAGACTAAACCTTCTTAGAGAGTTAAAGTAAATTATTAGAAAGAAAAGAGAAATAAAATGGATAGAAATGTAACTAGATTTTAATTTTATGCATGACTAATGAAAAATATTGATTAAGAAAGTTTTATAGGAGATGATTGACAAACTCCAAAGACAATGGAATGCTACATTTGATAAAAAGACTACTAGATTGGGTATTTCGAATTTCAAACAACTGAGTTTAATATGCAACGCGATACACATTATTGAATGAATTGGGACTTGATTAGTATGCATTTTATAAGTAATGGGTTTTAATTGCTCTAAAGGACACAATTATGCTAAAATTATTAACGCTGACAAACAAGGGGTGGTTACATTTTACATAGTGGGTTCAATTCTATTCAGAATTATAAATGTGTACATTTGTTTCTGGATATTAATTGATGTGAATGTAACTATTGCAGAGAATGGGAAAGCTGTTTTCCTGAGGAGAAAGCAGCCTGGTTTGCTTTTTGTATTTTTCTGATTTTTTAGTATGATTAGTTAATTTGTGTAATTGCAGGAAAGGAAAAAAGAAATATAGTTCTTGATCTCAACAAGGAAGCAGTGATCATAATAGAATACCAGCTAGCATATTTAATTTTGACTGATAAGGCATTTAGATTTTCACAAAGTATAGTGATGGAATAAGTAAGATTGTTGTGATTTTTGTTCATTAGGGTATTAAGCCCAACCAAATAGCTGTATGCAAATGTTAAGCACGGGCTGAAGACAACGACAGAATACAGCAGCTAAAGAAGCAGCGCAAACACTTACTGCACAGTGTACACAACAACAAAAACTGAATCGATCTCAAAAACAGTATTAATTGATATGCAAAACATTGCACCACAGGAAAGAAAAGATGCATGGATACATGAAGACACAGAACAGTCTGCAGACGGCATATACACAGCTAAAGGCCTACCGTGCCTACCAAAGAATTTATTACGAAATTGAGCCATGGAAGGAGTCATGTCTCAACAGGGGGATGATGGACATGGTGCACCGTGTGTTCCATGTCCCAGAGGTCTAAGCACCTACTTTAAATTTTTAGTAGGAACTGTTCAATTTGTTACAGACATAACCTCAGGCCCACAGTCTGCAGAAGTTCCCCATCTTGTGGAAGACTTCCTGTGTGTGGTTCCAGTTTTTGTCCAACTTTACAATGTCTTTTTGAGTCTGTATCCGTTTTAGCTACTGCAACCAAGATGGCACCGTTCAAGTGGCAGCCGGCGGCGGTAGCTCCATCCACTCTTGCTCGTTTTGTGTTTTTGCCGCTTTTCTGTCTTAATGATTTGATTTGGTGATTCTTAATGATCCCATTTACTTTGATTTGCTTTGTACTTTGTGCTTTTGCTTTGTTGTTGTCTTATCACCCTCTTGCTACTGTCACAATGAAATTTCCCGACTACGGGGTGAATAAAGTTATCCAATCCAATAGATGTGTGGCGTGCATATCTAATACATTAATTACCTATTTCCTTCGGGAATCATTATTGCTGATAGGACAGCAAAAGGGGGTGAGCTGCCAAGAAGCCCCACTGGGATGGCGGTCTCCACCTGTGATGAAAATGTGCGGGCCACTGATGTATGGGTAAACGACCCAAATGGAAAGACTAGTGGTTACCACAACAACCTTACGGTTCTAAGATATACTAAAGAAAGCTGCGTGGATCTTGACCTTCCAGAGTGTAGAGTATTCATGGTGTCCTCGAGAATTTGTGGGTTTTCTCCGGGTACTCCGGTTTTCTCCAGTTTTTTTTACTTCTCCAGTGCGTTCAACACCATTCAGCCAGTCCTACTGAGAGGGAAACTGGAAGAGGCTGGAGTAAGGAACCACCTAGTCGCATGGATCATAAACTTCCTCACTGACAGACCACAATATGTGAGACTTCAGAACTGTACGTCTGATGTGGTAGCTTGCAGCACGGGGGCCCCACAAGGCACGGTGCTCTCCCCACTCCTCTTCTCCCTGTACACATCAGACTTCAAACACAATACAGACACCTGCCACCTACAGAAGTTCTCTGACGACACCGTTATTGTTGGACGAGTGATGGACGGGAACGACCTGGACTACAGGGGAGTATACACAGCCTTTGTTGACTGGTCTAGGCAAAACCACCTCTACATCAACGCCAGTAAGACAAAGGAAATGGTGATCGATTTTCGGAGGAATCCTCAGCAGACCACTCAGGTGAACATCCAGGGTACAGATATTGAAATCGTGGAGAATTTTAAGTACCTGGGTGTTCACCTCAACAACAAACTAGACCTACTGAGGAGACTACGGTCCTTTGGAGTGTGCAGGACACTGCCAATGACCTTTTATGACACTGTGGTGGCATCTAGTGTTTTTGCAGTGGTCTGTTGGGGATGCTGGAGCAAGGAGAGGGACAGGAACAGGCTGAATAAGCTGGTCAGGAGGGCCATCTCTGTTCTGGGCTGTCCATTGGACTCTGTGGAGGAAGTGGGAGAGAGGAGGATGCTGACCAGGATGATGTCCATCATGAACAGCACCTCCCACCCCCTGCAAGAGTCTGTGGAGTCCCTCCGAAGCTCTTTCAGCAATAGACTGCTGCACCCTCATTGCAGAAAGGAGTGCTTCCGCAGATCCTTCCTGCCATCGGCTGTCAGGCTCTTTAACAAGACAAATGGCTGAATAATAAGACCAAACGTATGTATACGTATATATATATATATATATATATATATATATATATATATATATATATATATATATATATATATATATATATATATATATACACATATATATACATATATGTATATATATATATATATATATATATATATATATATATGTGTGTGTGTATGTATGTACAGTTGTGGTCAAAAGTTTACATACACTTGTGAAAAACACAATGTCATGGCTCTCTTGAGTTTCCAGCTATTTCTACAACTCTGATTTTTCTCTGATAAAGATTGGAACAGATACTTCTTTGTCACAAAAAACATTCATGAAGTTTGGTTCTTTTATGACTTTATTATGGGTGAACAGAAAAAAGTGATCAAATCTGCTGGGTCAAAAATATACATACAGCAGCGCTAATATTTGGTAACATGTCATTTGGCCATTTTCACTTCAATTAGGCGCTTTTGGTAGCCATCCCCAAGCTTCTGGCAAGCTTCTGGTTGAATCTTTGACCACTCCTCTTGACAGAAGTGGTGCAGTTCAGTTAAATTTAATGGCTTTCTGACAAAAACTTGTTTCTTCAGCATTGTCCACAAGTTCTCAATGGGGTTTAAGTGAGGACTTTGGGAAGGCCATTCCAAAACCTTAATTCTAGCCTGATTTAGCCATTCCATTACCACTTTTAATGTGTTTGGGGTCATTGTTCTGTTGGAACACCCAACTGCGCCCAAGACCCAATCTTCGGGCTGATGACTTTTGGTTATCTTGAAGAATTTGAAGGTAATCCTCCTCCATTATCCCATTTACTCTCTGTAAAGCACCAGTTCCATTGGTAGGAAAACGGCCCCACAGCATAATACTACCACCACCGTGCTTGACGGTAGGCATGGTGTAATTGGGGTTAAAGGCCTCACTTTTTCTCCTCTAAACATATTGCTGAGCATTGTGGCCAAACAGCTCGATTTTTGTTTTGTCTGACCACAGAACTTTCCTCCAGAAGGACTTATCTTTGTCCATGTGATCAGCAGCAAACTTCAGTCGAGCCTAAAGGTGCTGCTTTTGGAGCAAGGGCTTACTTCTTGCACGGCACCCTCTCAATCCATGGAGATTCAAAACACGCTTGACTGTGAACACTGACACCTGTGTTCCAGCAGCGTCTAATTCTTGGCAGATCTGCTTTTTGGTGATTCTCGGTTGAATCTTCACCCTCCTGACCAATTTTCTCTCAGCAGCAGGTGATAGCTTGCGTTTTCTTCCTGATTGTGGCAGTGACAAAACAGTGCCATGCACTTTATACTTACAAACAATTGTTTGCACTGTTGCTCTTGGGACCTGCAGCTGCTTTGAAATTGCTCCAAGTGACTTTCCTGACTTGTTCAAGTCAAGGATTCGCTTTTTCAGATCCTTGCTAAGCTTCTTTGACTTTCCCATTGTAGCGTTTGTGGGCGTTTGCATCCAATGAGCCCTATTTAAATGGCCTCAGAGAAGTCACCAGCTGTAGTCACTCATAATCACTCACAAGAAGTTAAGAGGCCATGCTATGAAGCTCATTTCACTGACACAACTTTCAAAGTCACCAAATTTGCTAATTTGTGTTGCTGTATGTATATTTTTGACCCAGCAGATTTGATCACTTTTTCTGTTAACCCATAATAAAGTTGTAAAAGAACCAAACTTCATGAATGTTTTTTTGTGATGAAGCGGTATCTGTTTCAATCAATCTATCGGAGAAAAATCATAGTTGTAGAAATAACTGGTAACTCAAGAGAGCCATGACAATATGTTCTTCACAAGTGTATGTCAACTTTTGACCACAACTGTATATATATGTATATGTATGTGTATATATGTATGTATGTATGTATGTATGTATGTATGTATGTATGTATGTATATATATATATATATATATATATATACACATACATATATATACACATACATATACATATATTTAGTGTATGTAAACTTTTGACCACAACTGTATATATATATATATACACACATACACATATACATATATATATATATATATATATATATATATTGTTGGGTTCATTCTGGGATGTTACTATATGTTCATTTGGAATTAATGGAATAAAGCTGAAAGGAAGTTTTATTAAGGGGATCATGTGCAAATTTATAATATAGGGGGGAATGTTGGAGTAATCATTATTATAAATGTGTTTGCAATGAATATAAAGCCTTATAATATACATGCTTACTATATTAATCAATATATTTGCTTATTAGGAATAGTAATGCTCATCCTAAATGTGTAACTATATTAAACAATATATATATATATATGTGTTGATCGCTTTTATGTTAGAGTTGAATTAATATGTGAAGACAAACGCTTACGCCAAGGTCGCTCTCCAGGACAGCTGGGTCCAGCGAGAGATACAAGTTCGCAAGGACATAAAACAATACACTGAGTTCTTGCTCCGAGGACTGAGTACTGGAAGATACGCCTCAACCCTTTCCCCAGATACTAGTTCGCAATGAAGATCTGTTAAGGATGCTTAAATTGTTGTTGATTCAGCGGATGGCTATCAATCAACTCGCATATTGTTTTTCCTTTGTGACGCTAGGTTGACGCTAGGTTTGCTTGATTATGGAATTGTTTTGTTTCTTGCTTACGCAATTGGAATCGATAACCTTGTAATTGTTTTGATTTGAAGCCTTAAATGGGCAGGACATAATGCCACTCGTTAGAATAATCTTGTGGGGCGAGCGGCCGGATGTATTCTCTTCTTGCAAGAATTAAATGTGATGTGACTACAGATGCCTTTTTTATTGAAAGCTGAATTGGAAAAACCTAAGGATAAACCTACAATTGGATAAACCTAACATATATACATATTGTTGGGGTTATTCTGGGATGTTATTATATTAATATATAGTTATATAATAATAATGTATTAATAATAAACCTATCACATATCCATGTCCATGTACATATACATGTATATACACACACAGTGGTACATCTACATACGAGCTTAATTCGTTCCGGGACTGAGCTTGTATGTCGATCTTCTCGTAACTTGAACGAACGTGTCCCATTGAAATGAACTAAAAACAAATTAATTCGTTCCAACCCTCGGAAAAAACACCAAAAACAGGATATTGGATAAAAATGTTTTATTTCTTCTAATTCGCCATCTATTAACAAAGTAACATATAACTAGTGGTTTAATAGTAATACAATGTGTTTAATAGAACTAAAATGCACTCAAACATACGTTTAATGTTACTTTACACAAAACGGATTTCTAATTTTGTTTTAATTTTTTTTACCTTTGTTCTCCGGGTTGACTCCACCCGGATGTTCAGCGAGTTTGTAAAAGGAACGCATCACGAGTTGTTTGTTTTTGCCTTCCCTTCAAAATATTTCGAAAATGACGCGCACAAATGTACTCACAATACGATAATGCGTGACCACTTGCCAGCTTGTCAGGGTGCCTCTTTTCTACAAAATCAGAAAACTCTTGCCACTTCGCTCGCATGTCTTTGATATCCTTTGTAGCCAGGCGGCCCCCCTCTTCCACCTACTCCTCGCTACGAGTTCCCGCAACACCTCCAAATGTTCACTCTCCTGGAGCTCGATTAAATCCTGTCATGAGTTCTTCGTGGTGCTCGGCGATTAGATCATTCACATCTGCCTCATTAACCTCCAGCCCCAAGGAATTTCCAAGTGACACGATATTATCCATGACAACGAGCAAGCTCTGTGACACGGGAAATTGCAAGCCCCGCCCAGTGTTCGTAGATATCTGTTATACACGAAAGAGATGCGGCAAAAAAGACAATGCGCTACAATGCTAAAAAGCCTCTCATGTCATGGTCACCTGGCTTTCTCGCATCTCGAAATTTTTCTTGTATCCAGAGATAATTATTTGCTCGAAATTTTCCTCGTATCTCGAGCTGCTCGTATGTAGAGGCACCACTGTGTGTGTATATATATATATATATATAT
The DNA here is from genome assembly GCF_051989625.1 of Stigmatopora argus. Lineage (NCBI taxonomy): Eukaryota > Metazoa > Chordata > Actinopteri > Syngnathiformes > Syngnathidae > Stigmatopora > Stigmatopora argus. The sequence goes on along the minus strand of NC_135392.1, from coordinate 19,595,310 downwards.
ATATATATATATATATATTGGATTGGATAACTTTATTCATCCCGTATTCGGGAAATTTCGTTGTCACAGTAGCAAGAGGGTGAGGATGCAGGAATAGGAAAGGCATTTTAGACATAAATAGATAGGTAATAAGTAAGTTAATAAATAAATACATGAAAAAATATAAAAATAAACATAAATGTACATGCATGCATACGGTAGGTCTTAACACTCAGCCATTTTTTTGTTAAAGAGCCTGACAGCTGATGGGAGGAAGGATCTGCGGAAGCGCTCCTTCCTGCAATGAGGGTGCCGCAGTCTATTGCTAAAGGAGCTTCGGAGGGACTCCACAGACTCATGCAGGGGGTGGGAGGTGCTGTCCATGATGGACATCATCCTGGTCAGCATTCTCCGCTCTCCCACTTCCTCCACAGAGTCCAGAGGACAGCCCAGAACAGAGCTGGCCCTCCTGACCAGCTTATTCAGCTTATATGCATCCCCAACAGAGCACTGCATAAAACACTGTAGATGCCACCACAGTGTCGTAGAAAGTCCTCAGCAGTGTCCTGCACACTCCAAAGGATCGTGGACTCCTCAGTAGGTAGAGGCGGATCTGGCCCCTTTTGTACAGGGCATCTATGTTTGTGGACAAATCGAGTTTGTTGTTGAGGTGAACACCCAGGTACTTAAAATTCTCCACGATTTCATATATATATATATATATATATATATATATATATATATATATATATATATCTATATATATATATATATCTCTCTCTCTCTCTCTATATATATATATATATATCTCTATATATATATATATATATATATATATATATATATATAGAGAGAGATATATATATATATATATATATATATATATATAGAGAGATATATATATATATATATATAGAGAGAGAGAGATATATATATATATATATATATATATAGAGATATATATATATATATATATATATATAGAGAGAGAGATATATATATATATAGAGATATATATATATATATATATATATATATATATATATATATAGATAGAGAGATAGAGAGATAGAGAGATAGAGAGATAGAGAGATAGAGATTATATATATATATATATATATATATATATGAAATCGTGGAGAATTTTAAGTACCTGGGTGTTCACCTCAACAACAAACTCGAATGGTCACATCTTTATCACACATCCAACTTGACGTCTTTTTGAGTCTATCCGTTTTTGCTACCGAAACTCGTCGCTGGTTTTATGTTTTTGCTGCCTTCAAACTTATATATCAAACTTTATATATATATATATATATATATATATATATATATATATATATATATATATATACATACACACACACATACACAGTGTGCCTCTGGACCATCGAAAGGCACAGTCGAATGGAGATTGAAAAATGGATCCACCTAGTGGACAGTCAAACTGTGTTATGAGCAATCCAAAGAGACAGTTACGGATATCAAACTTTCTTCGCGAACAGAGTTGGAGAAATTCAGAAGACCACGTCTGTTGACGATTGGTGGTGGATCCAGGGAGACCTCAATGTAGCGGACATGCTAACAAGAGGAGTTGCCCTGGAGGACCTCAGAGAGGGCTGCGCGTGGCAAGATGGACCCGAATTCCTAAGGCTGCCCATAGAGGAGTGGCCAAAGAAGTGGGCCAAAGAAGTCAGTGCCCATGCAAGTGAAGGAATTAATAAACTCCAAAGGAAGTCCTTTACAGCAGTACAGACCAGGTCACAGACGAGAGGAAGGACGACCGATGCACCATTTGCCGGAACAAGTAATCCGACCCATGCCACGAATGGGGGAGATCGGAGTATCCCACAAGGGGCTGCAAACAGAGATGAGCCCCGAGCCCGAAGACCTCCAGCCGGATCTGCTGTGAAAGAACTGATCAATGTAAGGAAATTCAGCAGCCTAACCAAGTTGATCAGGGTCATAGCCTGGGTACGGAGAGCTGCAACAAAATGGAAAAGCGTATTGGAACAAGACCCAACTACAAGTAAACCAAAGAGCCAGAGACTTTCATCAGACCAGATAAAGTCCAGAGCCAAGCAAGCTGTACTTACACTGAGTGAGTACGAAGATTCAAAGAGAGACCTCTTCCAGGCAGCCCAAGAGGGTGCATCCTTCCAAGAGACCACCCTCAACAGGTTGGCGGTATACAAAGAGGTGGAGACCGAACTCTTGGTCTGTGGAGAAAGATTCCAAATCTTCGACAACGACAAAACAGCCGTACCAATTTTACCCCATGATGCATGGATATCTTCTCTTCTGGCACAAGAAGCCCACAACGCAAACCATGAAGAAACAGCAGGCACACTTCTGCGCATGAGGAAGAAAGTGTGGGTTATAAGAGGCCGAAGATTGGCTCAGAAGGTCGTAAATAATTGTGTAACCTGCAGAAAAAACAGAGCCAAAAGATGCCAACAAATCATGAGCAACCTCCCATCCGAGCGAACGACACCAGCCAGGCCATTTCAATACGCAACTGTGGACCTGTTCGGCCCTTACGAAGTGAAGGATGAGGTGAAGAAGAGATCAGGACTCAAAGAATGGGGACTAGTTTTCTGCTGCATGGCATCCCGAGCCCTACACACAGACGTGGTAAATGACCTGTCATCTGAAGGCTTCCGGTTGGCCTACAAGAGATTTGCAGCATTAAGGGGACACCCAAAGAAGATATGGTCAGATCCAGGAAAAAACTTTGTGGGCGCCAGGCCAGCCCTCAAAGACCTGCATGCCTTCCAGAGGAAGCTGGAAGCATCTAAAGTTGAGGATGAAGCCTCCACACATGGAACGGAGTGGAACTGGAAACTCCACCCTGCTGACTCAACACACCGAAATGGAGCTGCTGAGGCCGCAGTACGCGCTGTAAAATGTGCCCTGCACAACCTGGGAGGAGACAGATGCTTCACATGGAGTGACTTCCAAACCTTCCTCTACATGGCTGCCAACCTGGCCAACGAAAGACCCATTGACGCCAGGACGCAAAGTCGTGAGGTGTGCATAGACTACATCAGCCCAAACACTCTTCTGCTGGGAAGAACAGGACCCAAGGGAGATGCAGGAAGCTTCGACTTTCAAGGATACCCCTACAAGAGACTAAGAGCCATCCAGACCGAAGTCGACCAATTCTGGAAGAAGTGGAGCCAGCTGGCGGGACCCAACTTGTTCATCCGAAGCAAGTGGCACACAACGAACAGAAATGTAGCAACGGGAGATATGGTCTGGCTGGCCGACCAAAATGCTCTAAGGGGCCAGTACAAGCTTGGACGAGTCGATAGTGTCGTCCCTGACATAAAAGGCATCGTCAGAGATGTACACGTCAAGACCTTCCCAAGCTACCCCGTCTCTACTACCAAAACTGATCAAGCAAAGAAAACCCCCACAAAAATCCCTTCCACAATTCTGCATAGAGATGTACGACGCATCATTGTCCTGATACCTGTGGAAGAACAAATATAAACCAGCAAAGAAATGAACGATGAGCAACCAGGAACTGTGTGACCTCTCTGGGTTCAAGAACCGAGATGCCAAGTGGGAGGTGTCAAGTCAACTATGGAGAAGATATGTCTGCCCCTCCTCCAGACCAACAGGGGGCAGAAAAGAAAACTCAATGAAACTCTCCTCACCTCATTTCCTGCCTGTGGTCATAGGTCATGAACCAGGATATAAATTCAGTAGTCCAGCCTTGAAAGAAGATAGGCAAAAAAGGAACAAGAAATAACTCTTCAGACCCGATCACACGCAACTGGTTTTCAAACTAATCCTTTCAGCAACAGCTAATCCTTTCAGCAACAGCTAATCCTTGCAGCAAATGCTAACCCTTTCAACAACTTCTTTCCTCTCATATATATATATATATATATATATATATATATATATATATATATATATATATATATATATATATATATATATATATATATATATATATATTTCAGCAACACACGTTTTCATTTATTTATATATTTATGTATGTATTTATTTAATAACTTGCTTATTACCTACCTATTTATGTCTAAAATGCCTTACCTCTATCTGCATTCTCACCCTCTTGCTACTGTGACAATTAAATTTCCTTTCCCGAATACGGGATGAATAGTTATCCAATCCAAATCCAGTCCAAACGAAAATTATGGATGCTAGACTGGTTGAACACTCTAAATTCCCTTGATGTATGAGCGTGAATGGTTGTCCGTCTTCTTGTGTTTTTGATTGGTTGGCCACCGAGATATGATCAATCGGTCAGATATCGAGGTGGAAAATTTGGGAGTTTTGATTCATACCATATTTTGGATTGGCTGGCCACCAAGATAAAATCAATCGATCAGATATCAAGGTGGAAAAGATGTGAAGATTTAAAATCGATATCTGCAATCGCCAATAAGATCTTTTCAGGGATGGCAGTGACAAATTATGGAAAAATATTTCGTCAATTTTTTTTTTTTGATGAAAATGCAGCAGCAGTACTCCAGATGTCAAACGTGACGTGGTGGAACAAATAACCTGCTCTGCGAAATGGGGAATTTGGGAGCACTGAGAAAAGAAACAAAAAACAAATTTGTAAATCAGCTTACTTGGGTGAGCTGCCATATTGAGTCATGGGAAGTCCTATGTCTCAACAGGGGGGATGGTGACCTTGGTACGGTGCCATTACAACTTATGGGTTTAAGTTGTTTGCGGAATTTTTTGCAGAACATGCTTAACCTGTGCTCGGCATGTCAGTGCACGACATGGAATTCAAAGAACCATTGATTTATAGTGATAATGGCACCCACATTTTGTTAACAAAATAATTGACAGGTTTGGCAAAAGGTTCCATATTTCGTCATGAAATCACTGCGCCTACATAACGAGTTCAACCGGACAACAACATATGAAAATCCTATTTGGTAGACCATGTAAATTGCCATTATTCACTGCACGATTGGAACTGGATGATGAGGCTAACCTGGCTGACTAAAAAATAAAAAAATACTTTAAGGAAACGCATTGAATTTGGGTTAGCAGAAGGAGACTGTGCTTCTCAACAGGAAACGGACTGGACCAAAGGTGGTGCCAGGAGCCTGGGTGCTGAACCTACAGTATAAAGAAGAAGCACTAGCACGACCCAAAGTGGGAACGTCCATACTGACCAACCGGCAGACATGAAAATAGCCGAGAGGAGGATGTGGATCCACCTTTTGCACTGTAAGAAGGTTCTCTCAGTTGAAATATTTGAGGAGACAGGTGAGAACAACTTTCTGACGTAATAAAACAAAATGACAACCACTCCAATATTAATTGGAAGGATTATTGCTCAGGGAGCAATGCCATAAACCACGTGCCAAATCTGGCCCGCCGCATCATTTTGTGCGGCCTGGGAAAGTAAATCATGAGTGCCGACTTTCTGTTTTAGAATAAAATTAAAATGAAGAGTATAGATGTATATTAAATTTTCTGGTTTTCTCTCTTTTATATCAATAATTGTACTTTTTAAATATTTTTTTCTGTGTTTTTAGTTCAACTATCATTTTGTAAAATCTAAAAATATATGAAAAAAACTAAAATAAACATTGTTTTAGATAAAACAAAATTGAATATTCAGGGCTTTTAATCCAGTTCTTTTAATCCATTTATTTAAAAAAATCTAAATATTATATCTAAAATGGTCCGTCCCACGTGAAATCAAGTTGATGTTAAAGCGGCCCACGAACCAACCTGAGTCTAACACCCTTGCCATAAATCATTAGGAACTCTTTTATAATGGTTTTGTCTCCATATGCAAAAAAGGTGAAAGCATTACAATTGAGACTCAACCTTCCAACCTTACAAAGGTTTAAAAAAACGACCAGATGAGGGAAAATACGATCGGGTATAGCAACAACTCCTTCAATCACCATTTTTTGGGGAAAGTGTTTTTACAAAAGAAAAAAAACGTGTCCTGCATGTAAAGAAAAGGAAAATATTGAAACGGTGTCTATCCTGTTGCGAAAGCGGTGAATGACAAGCCATTTTTCCACTGCGCTAACTTTGCCTGTTTGAACCTTACAGGGCATGGTCTGAATCTGGGTGCGGTAGATGAGACATGGTGTGCCCATTGTCCAAGAAAAACTGCGCCACTGATTCCACGTTTTGCCTTATGGTAGTGAAGTGGTGCAAATAAATTATATAACTCCTGTCAAAAAGAAACAGGGCTATGTGCTTTGGTTTCACAGTTTTTACCAGTATCTGTTTTTCCACCTACAGTCGAGGAGATACAATTGGCGGCTCTGAATTTCGGTGCGGCGGCTGGCCTTTCTCGACGGCGTTGAGCCTCATCGAGGGATGGCAATCCGACTTATGGGCTGGTTGGCCAAATTGCAGCAGGAGTCTATTTTTCTTTGGGTTACGCCAAATGAAAATATGAATAGGGTAAACAGCATCCATTACAATGTCCAAATAAACTTGGAAATTATACTGAGCAGGGATTTGTAGCAATGAAGGAACAGCTGGCAGCCACCAGTCTCATGGCTTTCCAGGGCCGCAAAGCGGTTGATATGCTTCTGACGGTTGGTATGCTCTTGGTGGAGCAGGGGGCGTGAGCAATGTTTGGAAATGTTGCACTCAACGACACGTCACCCAATGGGTCCCTAACCAGAGCCGTTGAAGGCCTGCAGATCCTGAACCGGAAACGAAGAGGCATTTTGGGGTGGAACTGGGCAGACTGATGGGATAAGACCTTTGGCAAGTGTAAAAAAATTGGCCTTCACCGTGGTGATATCAATGGCTGTTTTGCTACTACTTTGACAATATGTGAGTGTTGTCTTATCCCCTGCTTACGCTCTTTGCTAAACCAACTAATGGTTAGTGCAATTGTTCTAACAAATTCCAAATTGCAAAAATTGTATGTGCTTATTAGACAGCCTACTAGTGAGAACATTGTTGTCCAGGATTATCCAAATTATGAAAATGAGTTGGACGAGAATGATTTTGTTCTTCCTTTTTCAGACCAGACATGCAAGTAAGGTGAATTCGGGTAAAGATCGAGACAACGGACTTCCCTCAAGTGTATTTGTCATGAAATATGAATTAATGAAATATAGCCGGGAGGAAGTTTCATTATGGGATTATGTACAAATATATAATAACAGGGGGAATGTTAGGGTTACTAGTCTTACATTATTATATATTTGCTTGCAATTAAGAAAGTGCTTCGCTTTCTACATCTAAAATGCCTGCTTGCAACGAAGTAAATGCTTTGCTCCTTAATTAGACTAAACAAAAGGGAAGCCGAATCCACTTGGACTGCTGGAATGTGGAGAAGATCCTTTGGCTGCACATGACCTTCATTTGTTTTGACTATTTGATGTCTCACTTGTTTCCCACCCCTCCCTTGAGAGTTGAGACGTCCATTGTAACTAGGGTCCTTGAAGTTAATAAACAAGGAAAAGAAGCGTGTGACGCCAGAACGAACCTGGGTCAAGACCTGAAAGGTTCGATTTCTCCTTGCAAGAAAAACCCAGAAGATTGTCTATTCTCTTTATTTGTGCGTGCATTTGGGAATGCCTATTGGTGAACCTAAATAAAAAAGATGGACGTAATCAGTATTTCATTACATGTATTAACACACATTGTATGCTTTACGTACATTGTACAGTGCAGTATTTAAATGTACAGACGCTCCCCTACTTACGAACATTCAACTTACGAACAACGGTACATACGAACATGTCTGCAAATTGCGTTTAAGTCCAAAAATGTTCGCAAGTCCAATTTTGTATTTCGCCTTTTTCGGAGTAGTACTTCTTTCCGCCGCTAATACCGACGCCTGGCGCTGTGAGAGCTCAGCTCACCCAGCATCTACCTTCTTCTTCGTTGCAATGCGGAAGTGCGTGAATGTATCTCCAGTGTGCAAAGAACCTTTTTCATTTGTATCATTAAATATCTCATGCATCCAATATTGAATATGGTTGGTAAAAAGCTAAAGGCTTCTATTGCGGGAGTTTCAAGGAAGAGGCAAGCCATTTCATTTGAAACGAGTGGCAATAATAACGAAGCTTGATGCGCGTGAGAGTGGTGAGCGTTTCACGGGCATTGAATCGTTCGACCGTCAGTACCATTTATAAACAGAAAGATCGAGCAGCAGGACTCAAATATTGAACGTTGCACAAAGTTTGCAAATCAATTGAATGATGCCATGAAGTGCTACCGCATCATTTATGATGAAAAAAAGAAGAAAACTGCAATTGTCATTAGGTCGCTTCTTTTGGCCAGTTTCTAATACATAAATCTCTCTCTCTCTCTACAGTACTGTACATATTCTCTCCATTTTATTAAATGGTTTTTTTCTTCAGTCCAAACCAATGCGTGTTACTTATACAAGCCTTAAACATACAAATGCACTTATATAAACCTTCAATATACTTATATCGGCCTTAAACATAAATTATAATACAAAATATAGCACTGAATCAACTTACAAACAAATTCAACTTATGAACAATCGCTCGGAACCAATTGCGTTCGTAAGTAGGGGAGCGTCTGTATATACAGTACCTTGGGGGAAATTGGCACGTCAGGATTTATTTTCACATTATTATTATACATTTGCTTGCAATGAAGAAATCCTTTGCTTTACTATTAAACTCACTTATACTCTTACTTTGCTCATCATTATTAGTTTCATATTATTATAGATTTGCTTGTAACAAAGTAAATGCTGTGCTCCTGATAACTTTTAGTTAGTCTAAACAAAGAGGATCCAGAACGCCTTGCAGTGCTGCGAATCTGATCTGGGAACTGCAGCTGCGTCCACCACAGACTCCACAAGACCTCCATACCTTGTTTTGACTATTGACGTCTCACTTCTGTTTCCACGCCTCCCCTGAGAGTTGATATGTACATGTAGTCAGGGCCTTCGAATGTAATAAACAACCGAAAATATTTTTAAGGTCAGAACGGAGTTGGGACTTGGCCTCAAAGGTTCGTTCTCCTTGCCATTGAAAATTCCAGGAGACTGTCTTTTTCGCTTTATTTGTGCGTGCATTTGGGAATGCTTATTGGTAAACCTATCAGCACACGTCCTGACTGCCTTGATCTCATACTAATAAGTCGAGCGAGGGTGTAGCTGGGATATGATGCTTCATTTGCAGATTTAAAAAAAGTTAAAATTCTCATGCAGATGTTGAAGGTCTGTGTCGCCGTCGGATGCATTCAAAGCAGATAAAAAGAGTGAAAAGTACTGCTGAACATCCCCTCGGCAGTCTTGGAGGTTAAAGTGCTCAATTTTCAAGGGAAAAAAAGGTTAAAAAAAGGTTCCAATTACCCCAAAGGTTGTAGATGTTTGTAGCAGGGTATGGGTACTATCAACGTGGGTAAAAATGGTCAAAGGTACCACTGACAATGATCCTCGAGTTCTTGTTGAAATTTCACCATGCATGAGACCAATGTTCCCTCTAATTTTTCGTTGGTCTGAGCAGAAAGTCAACCTCCCTGAGCGCACCGAGTACCAGTGTGAGCGACATCATCGGTACTCGGATGATTCGCCTAAAGACGTTTCGCCGACGGACGTTTGACAGACGGGCAGGTCGCCGAATGAACGTTCGGCGGAACGTCCATTCGGCGCCATCATGGGGAAAGGGGTAAAAAAAAAAAAAAAAAAAAAAAAAAAAAAAAAAAAAAAATCCGATTTGTTTTTTTTTTTACTGCGCGCCATATGATTGCTGCTGCGCAGAGAAGACGAGAGTAGTGCGCAATTGCGCACAGCGCGCAGCTTAGAGGGAACACTGCATGAGACTATAGAACAGGGGTCCCCAACTCCGGTCCTTGAGGACCCCTATCCAGTCTGATTTACAAGTCTCCCTCCACCAACACACCTGAATAAAATAATCAGGTCATTATCAAGCTTCTGGACAGGTTGCTGATGAGTTGATCATTCTATTCAGGTATTTTGGAGGAGAGAGACATGGAAAACAGACTGCATAGGTGCCCCCGAGGACCGGGGTTGGAGACCCCTGCTATAGAACAATGTAACAGGAGTGCGATGTTCACAGCCAAACAGCTCACAAGATACTGTATTTACTTGCATATGAGCCGCTTTTGTCGGACAAAAAATGATGACTGAATTGAGGGTACGGCTTATTTGCGCATAAAAACATGACATGCAAAAAAAACTGCAAATTGACGCCGCCGTGCCACGATGACGTCACGACGAAATGGTGCCGTTGCATGCGCCGTGACATCATGATGCAAGCGAATGCCGATACGGTCATTTATTTCAAAATAGAGAAAATATAAACAGATAAAACGCTAAACAAAATTCCACTTTGATTGTAATAAAGTTCCTATGTTTTCTGTTGTATAGTTGTAGTCTTTAGTAGAGAGCACCGCGAACGTTTCCAGCGGAGTTTATTTCAATGTTCATCAAAGTTGACTGTAATGTGTTGTCAAAGAAGAATGCTCTACATTGTCAATTACTTGGATTTGATATAAAAGAATCATCTGTGTGCCTTTGTCTCACTCTCTGACCGGAGTATCTGTGTAGATGAGGTGTCCCAGCGCTATCAAAGAAACAGCTAAGCTAACTTGCGAACATTGATTTTTTTCGTTGTATTTCTTGTTCGAAAGTGACAACCATCAGAGTAATATGAACCGTTGAAAGAATTGAGATATTTTGACATTAGAAGCAATGTGGCTGCCACAACATCTTAAACTATTACAAAGTAATTTCTGTATTTTGAAAGCATCGGGTTCTCATCAAGATAGACTTGTTTCTTTTTTCAAATTGAACAATTTGATATTTTGCATTTACAAAGACAGGCATATTAACTTCCTTATGATATTGACCCTAATAATGTGCTTTTGATTCATACAGTATCTCAGAAATACCACTTGTGATGATTTTTCTTAAGATTTTCCCTTCAAAGTACACATTTGTACTCCCTATTAAAACCATGAATATGCTTACACGCGAGAAATTGTAAAATTCTAAAATTTCAAGGCAACTTTCAGGGTGCGTCTTATACGCGTGGGCGCCTTATATGTGAGTAAATACGGTAGGTCAATTATCATTTGTTCCTATGGGGCGTCAATTCTTCAGTGCTTCGGTGATGTGCAGCTAATCAGCTCATGAGATAAAGCCATAGTTATTGCCTCGCCAGTCAATTGTAATGGGTGCTCATTGTTGCTCTCATTTGGCAATCTCATCCAAGAAACTAATCAGGCACCTTGCATGAGTATTGGTATGTAAATTTACCGCAAGTCAGGTTTGCTACGAAACATTCTCTCACGCACCGCAAATTTTATTTTCTTAAGCATATTCTTTAAAAAAAACATTGTGGCACAGAATCTGCAAAACGTGAATCGCGGAGTAACAAGGGAGCACTGTATATGCCTTATCATATTAAGATAATCTTGTCCTTTTTCCACACTTGTACTCAAAACCATTCTTTGAAGTGTGAATCAAATTATTATTGTTAATGAAGATGAATGATATATAATGATATTTTAAAATTTTACTTAACTAAAAAGTATAAAAATCACAATTAAAATAACTTCCTGAAATCTTTGACATATTTAGAAGTTAAAAAAAGTAATGGAAAAATTACATTTACAACAGAGAAATTTAATCACTAAATAAATTGCTTTTTCAGCAAATTAATAAATAACTGTAACTGATTATTTTAAGTAATATTTATAAAATTGCTCACACTTTACAGGGCACTCCTCCCACAGTGACAGTTAGATCAGAAGGACGGCCTGTCAACAGTTTTCTGCCGCTAATTGTCAGTGACGTTCCACCAGCTTTTGGGCCTCTTTCAGGCAATACTCCCATCACAAATGGATCCTAAAAGTTGAGAATAGATAAGGAAAATACATCAATCGTATTTCATTAAAAACAAAAAATAAAATGAAAACATGCAATGAGTTCAGCATCAACTGATTGTATCACCAATTTACAAGTTTAACACCAAGAGGTTTATTATAATATGATATGGAGAGCAGAACAGATTTTCCCTGCTTTAATTCCAACCTGGGCCACACTGCACGTCATATTTAACATGTAAAGGCCTTACATGTTTGGGGTTGCCTTATTCTGCACATAATGGGACTTCAACATCTTCAACCTCTCTAGAATGTTGCAGCCAGAATTTCAACAAGATCCAATCCAAAACTCTAATATGCATTTACAATGTCATCGTTAACTTCACCCCATTATAGTACAATTCTAACCTCCTGCACATTATCATTCCCCTCTCGGCCTCTCTCAAGAACTGTTATTTTGCTCACCTCTCCACGTTGGGGGAGAGTACCTTCAGACATTTAACCCGGTATTGACTATAAATAAATGTATTATTATCATGAAAAGCAGGTAATTCATACTATATTTTTAGATTATTTTTTATCTGTATTTTTTTTAATTACCTGAAAGCTGAATGTCTGTCTAGACAAGCCAAACTGTCCACCACTCACTGTAACAGACACATGGCCCACCGTCTCTCCTATACTTGCTTTTGTTCTGCAAACAATCCTGCAAGAAAAGGTCATGCTCAAAGATTTGATTCCTTCAGTAATGATAACATTAACAAGAAGAATGATGCAAATACAGTAATACCTTGACATACGAGAAATTTGAGATACGAGTAAAATTTCAATCAAATATTTAGCTTGAGATATGAGACAAATTTTGAGATACGAGCATACGAAAGAGCGAGGTCGCCGAGACGCGAGAGGCTGCTTATGATAACAGTGCACTGTCTTTCTCGCCGCATCTCCCTCGTGTAAAGATATCTACGAGCACTGGGTAGAGCGTTGCATTTTTCCGTGTTTTTTGCGTTAGTCAGTGCAGAATTAAGGGACAAACAATGGATCCAAAGCAAGCAGGTGCAATGAAGGGTAGTGCAAAGAAAAGGCCTATGATGACAATCGATATTAAGCACGAAATAATCGAAAAACATGAGAGCTGTATTCGGGGGGCGGAGCTTGCTCACCAATATGGGAGGAGTACCTGGACATGTTGGCAAGTGGTCGAGAGTTATCCTCTTGTGAGGACATTTGTGTGCATCATTTTCGTAATAATTTGAAGGGGAGACAAAAGCAAACAATCCTAGATAGGTTCCTTTTAAAAACTCAGGCTGAAAGTGAAGGTCGAAGCGAGCCAAAAAGAGCCAAGCCGAAAGAAGAAAAGTAAAAAAAAATAAACAAAATTAGAATTAAGTTTAGTGTAAGGTACGATTATCATATTTGTTCGAGTATAACATGCAAAATTTTGTACCAAAAGACTGAAGCAAAGACTGAGGAGCACGGAGCGCACCAGGCGGACGCCAAAAAGAGGCACTGCCTGCCAGTGGAGCAAAAGCCTTCTTTACAGGTACTTTTTAATCTTTTCTGGGAATGTGCCTTCAACCCTCGTTCGTCACAGACTTTGTTTCTTGAGTTTTTCTGAGTGTGTGTAACATTATTTTAAGCTGTTAAATTGTGTGTTCATGCTCGTGTATAAGTATATTACTGAGCTAGATGTCTTTGCATTTCTTTGTTATGGGTGTGTGCGGAGAGTGTGGTTCAACCGAAATGCAGGGAAGCAGGCATACACGGGTAGTGAGGGTGCACAGACATAACTTTAATAACTAACAACTAAGACAAATGAATCTAACCTTGAATGGAAAACATGGGGGGGAGAGGAGCTCTGGAGGAGAATGTTGGACAGGTACAAGAATGAGCAGGGTAGAAACAGGCATGAACACAAGAGAATCCGACAACAACGCACATATACACTGGGTTTAAAGTGACAGACATGAGTTGACAAAACAATTAGAAACACATGGGTAACATAAGAGGCAGTGAGCAGGAGAGACAAGGGGCGGAAAACGACAGGTGAACTCAATGGGCAATCACAAGGACAGGTCACACAGGGGAAAACCCCCAAACACCAAGAACCAAAACATCACAGAATCCATACCTAACATTCTTATTCATGGTAATGGCGTAATAAATAATTTTCTTATCTTTTTTCTCTTTGCATACATAAATTTGCATACATATTTAATCCAAAATTGGTATACTTTTGAAAGGCTTTAAAGGCTATTATTAAAGATTCTGGAACAAAGTATGCTACTTCAATATAAAATATGCTTCTATTTCCCAAAAATCCATGTTGCGAAATCAATTAATTTGCTAAGTAGAGGTACCACTGTATTAGACTTTAGTTATATGTAAATATATCACTGAAAATCACCCATTAAATTAAATCTTCACTGAACAAAGTGCAAGAATTTAATACCTGGAAGAAACTTCATAAAGACTGCGTATGACTGTGCAAGGGACACCAGCCACTGAAACAGAATTGAGAATGTCCTCAGCTTTTTGGCCCAGATTGGAGCCAGTTATGGTCACCAAAGTGCCGCCTTCCAGTAAACCGGAGAGTGGCTCAATCTGAAGGAAGTTAATAAAAAAATGTTATGATTAACCTCATTAGACTCAGACTCTTGCAAGGCATGCATTTTAATTTTCTCTTTGATACTCAGGCTAATTAGGACCTGCTGCGTGTAAAAACAAAGAATTATGTTTTTACATGATGAAGTTTCTGATAAAAATAATGTCCACATCATAAGTGGACGCCAGCCCTTGGAGTCAAAAATTTAACATTGTAGTCTTGTGACAACCAGAAATGTGATGTCCACAAATGTGAACGCCAGGTCCAAGGAGGTTACCGTATTTATTCGAGTATAACGCGCAACATTTTGTCCCAAAAGACTGAAGCAAAGTTCGGGTGCGTGTTATACTCGAATCCCGATGAAAGACTGCTCTCTGCCGGTGAAAAAGTCCGCTCCGCAGCCGTTGTGTATAAAGGGAGACATAAAACATGTCTTTGTCCGCCTGATGGCGATAATCTACCTTTTTTTTTTCTTCAAAAGCCAGGCCTCTCCAAATAGCCTTCGCCAAGTTTATAGGGTAATAGTGGTAAAAAATGTAAAACGTTGCTCCAGGGAAACGAGTCCGCCCAGGGAGTGCTATCCTTGCTCAAGAAGAATGGAATCAATTGTTTGGTGAGTCTGCTGATAATGAATTAGGATTTAAAATTGCAAATTCCATTTGAGAATTGTGTTCATATTAGTAGTACCGTATTTTCACGACTATTTGGCGCATCGTATTTTACGCCGCAGTGTCTGTAACGAGTGCTATTTCTGTATTTTAGACACACAAAGCACGCACCATTTCATTAGACACATATATATTATATATGGATGAACATCGAAACGCAATAGCGCTGGCTACCGGGAGCAGCTTATTTCCAGGTTCCGGTGCGCAGTGACTGCTGGGAAATATAGTTCTTGCGCGC